>NC_073378.1:3701900-4008537 GCF_028641065.1 Leucoraja erinaceus
TCAGTTTTGCTTTGTTTACTCTGCCTTTATTTGTAATCTGGATCACAGTATCTGTCTGGTGATTTTATGTTCTTTCTGGTTCTTGTAGATTTGGTATTAATGTCAGCTCGTGTTCTTCTTCTTTCAACTCATTTGTCTCGACATCTGATGATATTACAGATTGTGTGTTTTGTGGCGATATTAGTGTTGTACTTCATGTTGTTGATGTAGCAGTAGATGTGGTGGGTATTGATGGTATTGATGGCAAACTTTTCTGGTTCACCAGATCAGGCGTTGGTCGGATGTGACCCCTGTTTCTTCTTAACTGCGTCCCAGTCTCGGCGTCTCAAATACGTATGATCTGGGAGTCTCAGCTTGCCCCACAACTTTTGCAGGTGTCCATATTTTCAGAACAGGATCCTGGACATGAACGTGTTTGCCTCTCAGCAGTTCAGGCAATGTTCTGGCATATCTGTTGAAATACTGACTTCCTTCAGTTTGAGCATCAGTCCGTTGTTGTTATGGAGGAGGTATTTTGCTTGGCAGGGTTATTTTATACTTTCTGCCATTCAGTAGCTCTGCTGGTAACTTCATGTCAGCTCTCAGTGGTGTTGCTCTGAGGGACAACAAGGCAAGATTGGGATCTTCCTTTGTCTCTCGGCATTTTCTTCATTGTTTGGACCTGTCTTTTTATGAACCCGTCCCCTCGGATAGTGCAGTGATGAAGTGGTGATGACGAACCCGTATTTTTCTGCTAACTCCTTGAATTCTTTCAAGACAAACTGGGTCCCATTATCACAAATCACCTTCTGAGGTATCCCTTGCTCAGCAAACGGGATCCGTATTTCTGTAGACATTGATGATGCCCTCAGGTCTTTCATCTTTCTGATGAATGGAAATTTTGAATAGTAGCATGCTACAATCAGGTTCCATTCTTGGTTATAGGTGAACAAATTCATACCCAAGGTGTGCCATGGCCTTGGTGGAGTCTCACTGGGTATAATTTCTTCTTTCTGTTGTGTGTTCCTATATTTTTGGCATACAGCACATTCAGACAGCATATTTTCTACTTCTTTGCAAATGTTCACCCAGACAGCAGATTTTTGCCCTCAGTTTGCATTTTTCCATTCCCATGTGGCCATCATGGATTGTCTGGATAAGTTCTTGCTGCATTGAGTTTGGCACAATGATTCTTGAACCAGCTAGCAATATACCATCTTCTACAGAGATATCATCTTATTTCTGAATGGACTTGTTTGATTTACTCATGCTATCCTTGAATCACTTGTTGAGTGAGGAGCTGCAACTCCTCATCTCTGCGGATCTCATCTCTGCGGGTCTCATCTCTCGTCTCTTCGGGTCTCATCTCTGCGGGTCTCATCTCTGCGGGTCTCATCTCTGATCTGGCTCGGCTTTTAGGAATCACATTTACAACGAGATGGATTTTGACATCAAGATCTTCCATCTTTTGCTTCTCATATGGTGATAGGCGAGATAAAGCAACCATAGTTCCTTTTCCTGGTTTGTACTTCAGGGTGAAATCATAGTTCTGAAGCCTCAAGAGGAGTCTTTGAAGTCTGGCTTGTGCTGACCATAGATTATTTTTGTTGATCTGTTCCAGCAGACGATGGTCAATCTCAATTTCAAATTTCCTTCCGTACAAGTAGGTGTGAAACTTTTCACATCCGTAGACCACAGCCAGGAGTTCCCTTTCGATATTGCTGTATCTTGTTTTGGCTGGTGTTAGAGCTTTCGAACCGGATGCAATTTGTAGAGCAGCACCTACTCCCTTCTGAGATGCGTCTACTTGTAGGGTGAAAGGTTTTCCTCTAGTGCAGCAGTGCAGCGTTGTCTCACTTGTGATCAATTGTTTGAGTCTGTTGAAATCTTGTTCATGGGAGGTAGTCCATTGGAAATCAACATCCTCTTTTAACATCTCTAAAATTAGCTGTGTGGTCTGCAGGTTTGGGGATGATGGAGCCCATGTATTTTTTTAGAGATACAGTGCGGAACCAGGCCCTTTTGACCCACCGGGTCCGCGCCGCCCAATGATCCCCGCACATTAACACTATCCTATACCCACTAGGGACAAATTTTACATTTACCAAGCCACTTAACCTACATACCTGTACGTCTTTGGAGTGTGGGAGGAAACCGAAGATCTCGGAGAAAACCGACACAGGTCAAGGGGAGAACGTACAAACGCCGTACAGGATCGAACCTGCATCTCCAGCGCTGTATTCGCTGTAAGGCAGCAACACCACCGCTGCGCACCGTGCTGCCCAACAGATTGTATTAGTCCTAGAGAGCTCCAGAGTTCTTTCTTGTCAGTTGGTGCCTTCATTTCACTAATGACCCTCACCTTATCCTCACTTGGTTTTATTCCCTCTGTGGTATAATTCAAACCAAAGAATTGACATTCTGATATTTTAACGATGCACTTCTCAGAATTCAATTTTATGTCAGACCTTCTGGTTTTCTCCATTGCCTCATGGAGGTTGTTGTCAAGGACTTTGTCATCTTGTCCAAAGACTTGGATCTCATCCACTATTCCAACTGCTCCTGATAGGTTTTGTCTATTTTCTGTTGGAAGACATCATGGCTTACTCGAAGACCAAAAGGAAGGTGTGGAATCGGTATCTTCCAAAAGGAGTATTGAAAGTAGTGAGCTCTTCGTCAATGTTAATATTCCAATATCCATTCCTTGTATTCAACTTGGTGAACACCTTGGCTCGAGCAAATGAAGGAGTTTTTTCTGCAAGTGTTGGTGTAGGGTAATCTTCTTCTTGCGAATGAAACATAAACCAAAGGAATAGTTAGATCTCAAGCCGGGTGTAGAGTAGCCAGGTTGTTGTCTCTGCGTCAATGTCTGCCAGGCCCTGAGCTCCATTTGGTGGGTGGTAGAGCGGGCACCCAGAGATGACATGGTTGGCTGACATGGTAGGGTAATGATCTCTATTTAAGGCTATGTTAACATCACGAGGATCAAGGCATTGGCCTTTTCCTTCACTACGATGGTTGACCTCCAACGGACCAAGTCTGTTGGTTTGTTAACTTTGACAATAATTCCTTTCTTTTCCATTGTCTCCAACTAAATTTTGAGTTTATATTTCAGTTCGAGTGTAATTCTGCGTGCAGGTTGTATATCTGGTTTCACTGCTGGATCTAGAGTAATGTGGTACTCATAGTCCTCAAAGCAACTGATGGTGTCATCAAAGCAATCTGGATACATTGCCATGAGATCACACTTGTTTCAATAGACAATAGGTGCAGGAGTAGGCCATTTGGCCCTTCTAGCCAGCACCATCATTCACTGTGATCTTGGCTGATCATCCACAGTACCGTGTTCCTGCCTTTTCCCCATATCCCTTGACTCTGCTATCTTTAAGAGCTCTATCCAACTCTCTCTTGAAAGCATACAAAGAATTAGCCTCCACTGCCTTCTGAGGCAGATAATTCCACAGATTCACAACTCTCTGTGTGAAAATGTTTTTCCTCATCTCCATTCGCAATGGCTTAACTGTTATTCTTAAACTGTGGCCCCTGGTTCTGGACTCCTCCAACATCGGGAACATGTTTCCTGTATCTAGCGTGTCCAAACCCTTAACAATCTTATATGTTTCAATAAGATACCCTCTCATCCTTCTAAATTCCAGAGTATACAAGCCCAGCAGGTAGGTCGCTCACTAAGAGGTGTGTTCTCTTTAATTCGGGGAGCAGAGAGTGAGCATAAAATTTAATTCTGAGAAGTACCAGTGATCTCACAGTGCAGGAATATAAAGTTTAAGTCCTGGCAGGCTTGCAGTCCCAGGAATGCTGGCCCATCTGCATCAGTCACAAAGAAGGTACAGTTCACTTACTTGTCATGAATGCAAATGATCACAATCATTCCTAGGTGCCTTATGTTTGTACCTCTATAAACATTTAGGATTGTTTTGTTCTTGTGTGGAGCATCTAGACTTGGCATCCCTCTCTTGTCGACTTAGTCAGGATACACCTGTCTGAAGATGTGGAGAGCCAAGATGTTGTTTTGTGCACCGGTATCCAGCTTGTATCTCAAGTTGATCTTCATATAGTTCCTCAGAATGCAGACTTCTATAAAAATAGCTTTACGCTTATACTTATCATCCAGGTTATGAATTTGAATGACCCCTACGTATAGCTGAATTAATTCCTCTTCATATTGTTCTTGTGAGTGCCCATTTTACTCTTTCTTCATTTGCTGTGATTTGTATCCAGCTCTGCAGACTGACTACCAGTGGTTCTGTTTTCCACATTTCCTATAAGTGGTTCTAACGGCTGGGAGGTTTTATCACTGAACACGTGATCTGTCACAATTCCTGCATATTTTTGGTTTTGTTTTGGTTGGGGGTTGGGACATCTTCTCAGACCTTGTATGTTTGGATCTATACTGTGTATATGCCTTCACTGCATCTACTTTCCTGCCTGTAAGACACATTAGAGACAATTGCTTGTTTGTTGCACTATGTCCTCGTGCTACATCAATGGCATCTTGGAGAATCAATTGCTCATCCCTTCCTACGAGAGATTTCTGGACCTCTGTGGAATGTACCCCATATGAATTGGTCAAGTAGTCTGTCATTTATCTCTTGCGGATCTGTGAACTTACATTTCGATGCAATGTTCTTCATCTTTGTGAGATAGTCATCCACAGATTCATCACATTGCAGCTACATTTGCGTGAGCCTATGAAAAGTGTAGCGATGTACGTGATGGTTGGTCTTCATTCAAGGTGTCTCAAACTTATTAGGCTGTGGACCGAGGAGCTTTTTCATTCAAGTTCGTGACCCAACTCACGAAACTACCTGACTTTTTAACAAATTGTGTAAAATTATTACATAAATCATACCTGAAACTCGTCAAGACCAAAACCTGCATATTTTTTTTAAATATGAGGAAAACCTCAAATTTTCCGAGTAGTAATTGCCCAATCAATGCATGTTTGACATTGAGGTCGGGCGCAAATTGACCAATCCCGCGCTTTGCTTTATGGTCGCTAGGCAGCGAGGACCCTGGGAGCCTACGGCTGCCTCCTAATTACATCAAAACAATAACGTTTCCAAGGAATAAAGGTAATGCTCACCTTGCTGATAATTTTGTTTTTCAATTGATTTATCTGTATGAAGTTACTAGACTAAGTGGGAACCATTGGGTCCCATGTTCACACGGGAGTCCCCCGATGTAATATTCCACCTCTCCACCAATTCCAATATTGGTGGGCAGTGGGGGGGCTTTCTGGTATAGGTTCTTGGGGTGGCAGCTCAGTCCCTCAAGCCTGATGTGCTGGCAGCTCACTCACGGCTGGTGGGCTGGCAGTTGACTCATGGCTATTCATATAACCATATAACAACTAACAATTACAGCACGGAAACAGGCCATTTCGGCCCTACAAGTCCGTGCCGAACAACTTTTTTTCCCCTTAGTCCCACCTGCCTGCACTCATACCA
The DNA here is from genome assembly GCF_028641065.1 of Leucoraja erinaceus. NCBI lineage: Eukaryota > Metazoa > Chordata > Chondrichthyes > Rajiformes > Rajidae > Leucoraja > Leucoraja erinaceus. The sequence continues at coordinate 3,707,348 of NC_073378.1, forward strand.
TAACCCTCCATTCCCTTCTCATCCATATGCCTATCCAATTTATTTTTAAATGATACCAACGAACCTGCCTCCACCACTTCCACTGGAAGCTCATTCCACCCCGCTACCACTCTCTGAGTAAAGAAGTTCCCCATCATGTTACCCCTAAACGTCTGTCCCTTAATTCTGAAGTCATGTCCTCTCGTTTGAATCTTCCCTATTCTCAAAGGGAAAAGCTTGTCCACATCAACTCTGTCTATCCCTCTCATCATTTTAAAGACCTCTATCAAGTCCCCCCCTTAACCTTCTGCGCTCTAAAGACCTAACTTATTCAACCTATCTCTGTAACTTTGTTGTTGAAACCCAGGCAACATTCTAGTAAATCTCCTCTGTACTCTCTCTAATTTGTTGACATCCTTCCTATAATTGGGCGACCAAAATTGTACACCATACACCAGATTTGGTCTCACCAATGCCTTGTACAATTTTAACATTACATCCCAGCTTCTATACTCAATGCTCTGATTTATAAAGGCTAGCATACCAAAAGCTTTCTTTACCACCCTATCTATATGAGATTCCACCTTCAAGGAACTATGCACAGTTATTCCCAGATCCCTCTCTTCAACTGTATTATTCAATTCCCTACCATTTACCATGTACGTCCTATTTTGATTTGTCCTGCCAAGGTGTAGCACCTCACATTTATCAGCATTAAACTCCATCTGCCATCTTTCAGCCCATTCTTCCAAATGGCCTAAATCACTCTGTAGACTTTGGAAATTCTCTTCATTATCCACAACACCCCCTATCTTGGTATCATCTGCATACTTACAAATCCAATTTACCACCCCTTCATCTAGATCATTGAAGTACATGACAAACAACAAAGGACCAAACACAGATCCCCGAGGCACCCCACTAGTCACCTGCCTCCAACCCGACAAACAGCCATCCACCATTACCCTCTGGCTTCTCCCATTCAGCCACTGTTGAATCTATCTTGCTATTCCGGCATTTATACCCAACAGTTTAACCATCTTAACCAACCTTCCATGAGGAATCTTGTCAAAGGCCTTACTAAAGTCCATATAGACAACATCCACTGCTTTACCCTCGTCAATTTCCCTAGTAACCTCTTCAAAAAATTCAAGAAGATTAGTCAATCATGACCTTCCAGGCACAAATCCATGTTGACTGTTCCTAATCAGATCCCGTTTATCCAGATGCTTATATATATTATCTCTAAGTATCTTTTTCATTAATTTGCCCACCACTGAAGTCAAACTAACAGGTCTGTAATTGCTAGGTTTACTCTTAGAACCCTTTTTAAACAATGGAACAACATGCGCAGTACGCCAATCCTCGGGGACTATTCCCGTTTCTAATGACATTTGAAATATTTCTGTCATAGCCCCGGCTATTTCTACACTAACTTCCCTCAATGTTCTAGGGAATATCCTGTCAGGACCTGGAGACTTATCCACTTTTATATTTTTCAAAAGTGTCAGTACTTCTTTTACTTTGAAACTCATAGTATCCATAGCTATCCCCTCAAACTGAAACTCATAGTATCCATTGAGTATAGAAGTTGGGATGTAATGTTAAAATTGTACAAGGCATTGGTGAGGCCAATTCTGGAGTATGGTGTACAATTTTGGTCGCCTAATTATAGGAAGGATGTCAACAAAATAGAGAGAGTACAGAGGAGATTTACTAGAATGTTGCCTGGGTTTCAGCAACTAAGTTACAGAGAAAGGTTGAACAAGTTAGGGCTTTATTCTTTGGAGCGCAGAAGGTTAAGGGGGGACTTGATAGAGGTTTTTAAAATGATGAGAGGGATAGACAGAGTTGACGTGGAAAAGCTTTTCCCACTGAGAGTAGGGAAGATTCAAACAAGGGGACATGACATGAGAATTAAGGGACTGAAGTTTAGGGGTAACATGAGGGGGAACTTCTTTACTCAGAGAATGGTGGTTGTGTGGAATGAGCTTCCAGTGAAGGTGGTGGAGGCAGGTTCATTTTTATCATTTAATAATAAATTGGATAGTTATATGGATGGGAAGGGAATGGAGTGTTATGGTCTGAGCGCAGGTATATGGGACTAGGGGAGATTATGTGTTCGGCACGGACTAGAAGGGTCGAGATGGCCTGTTTCCGTGCTGTAATTGTTATATGGTTATATACTCTACTCATTTCCCTTACCTCACATAATTCAATATCCTTCTACTTGGTGAATACCGAAGAAAAGAAATTGTTCAATATCTCCCCCATTTCTTTTGGCTCTGCAGATAGCTGCCCACTCTGTCTCTCCAATGGACCAATTTTATCCCTCGTTATCCTTTTGCTATTAATATAGCTGTAGAAACCCTTTGGATTTACTTTCACCTTACTTGCCAAAGCAACCTCATATCTTCTTTTAGCTTTTCTAATTTATTTCGTAAGATTCTTTTTACATTCCTTATACTCCTCAAGCACCTCATTTACTTCATGCTGCCTATAATTATTGTAGATCTCCCTCTTTTTCCGAACAAGATGTCCAATTTCCCTTGAAAACCAGGGTTCTTTCCAATTTTTACTTTCCTTTCAACCGAACAGGAACATAAAGATTCTGTACTCTTAAAATTTCCCCTTTAAATGTCCTCCATTTCTCTTCTACATCTTTCCCATAAAACAAAATGTCCCAGTTCACTCCTTTTAAATCATCTTGCATCTCATCAAAGTTAGCCTTTCTCCAATCAAAAATCTCAACCCTAGGTCCAGTTCTGACCTTCTCCATAATTATATTGAAACTAATGGTATTGTGATCACTGGACCCAAAGTGCTCCCCAACGCATACCTCCGCCACCTGTCCCGTCTCATTTCCTAACAGGAGGTCCAGCACTGCCCCTCCTCTAGTAGGTACCTCTATGTATTGCTGCAATAAACTATCCTGCACACATTTTACAAACTCCAAACCATCCAGCCCATTTACAGAATGTGTTTCCCAGTCTATGTGTGGAAAGTTGAAATCTCCCACAATCACTGCCTTGTGCTTACTACTAATATCTGCTATCTCCTTACATATTTGCTCTTCCAATTCTCGTTCCCCATTTGGTGGTCTATAATATACCCCTATAAGTGTTGCTACATCTTTCCCACTTCTCAGTTCCACCCAAATAGCCTCCCTAGATGAGCCCTCCAATCTATCCTGCCAAAGCACTGCTGTAATATCTTCCCTGACTAGCAATGCAACACCTCCACCTCTTGCCCCTCCAATTCTATCACACTTGAAGCAGCGAAATCCTGGAATATTTAGTTTCCAATCACAGCCCTCTTGCAACCACGTTTCACTGATCGCCACAACAATATACTTCCAGGTGTCTATCCAGACTCTAAGCTCATCCACCTTTCTTACAACGCTCCTAGCTTTAAAATATGCACATTTAAGAAACCCCCCGTCTCTTCTCTGTTTATTTCCTCTTTTTTTTTCTCCTCTTGTGTCCGAGTGCTTCCCTTTTCTGCTTCCTGTCTCCCATTCTGTCTACTAGCTTTCTCTATTTGAGTCCCTCGCCCCAACCATTCTAGTTTAAAGTCTTTTCAGTTGCCTTTGCAAATTTCCCCGCCAGGATATTGGTCCCCCTCGGGTTCAAGTGCAACCCACCCTTTCTGTACAGGTCCCACCTTCCCCAAAAGAAGTCCCAATGATCCAGAAACTTGAATCCCTGCCCTCTGCACCAGTCTTTCAGCCACGCATTTATCCTCCACCTCGCTCCATTCCTACTCTCACTGTCGCGTGGTACAGGCAGTAATCCTGAGATTGTTACCTTTTTGGTCCTTTTCCTTAACTCTCCTCCCAACTCCCTAAATCCTTGAGATTCCATTTCAAACAGGGTGCAAGGCCACCAAATTCAAATCCATTTTCCTACCATTTCAAGCAGGGTGCAAGGCCAGCAAATTCAAGTGCAGTTTCTCACCATTTTGAGCAGGGTGCAAGGCCACCGAATTCAAGTGCAGTTTCATACCACTTCAAGCTGGATCCAAGGCCACCGAATTCAAGTGCAGTTTCATACCACTTCAAGCTGGATCCAAGGCCACCAAATTCAAGTGCAGTTTCATACCACTTTCAGCAGGGTGCAAGGCCACCAAATTCAAATGCAGCTTCATACCATTTCATGCAGGGGGAGACCACCATAAAACCACACAAAACACCAAACTCACAGTTCAGTAGACATTCAGTGTGTTCAGTTGATTCACAGCTCAGACAGTCGTGACCTCTCCCTCCCCCATCATGCAGAGACTGAGCCACACCCACACTTCCGGGTTTTATAACCCCTCCCCCTCCCACCAGAAAAGGTGTGGCCTTCATGGCGTGATTGACAGGAGAGAGATTCTCAACATTTTTGAAACACTAATAACACTTTTATTTTTAATTGATGGGAAGAATTCTCTGCACCTGCTGAGCGGAGGGGGACTGAGTAAGATGGCCAAAAATCACAGCCGTAAGTGGTAGCGTTTTATCTAAAATCAATATACAGTGCAAACAGGAAGTAAGTGCATTTGCAGTAGTGCCTTTCAACTTCAAGCCAAAGCACCCAAGCCACCATTTGCAGCAAGTAGTGCCTTTCAACTTCAAGCCAAAGCACCCGCCACCATTTGCAGTAAGTAGTGCCTTTCAACTTAAAGCCAAAGCACCCAAGCCACAATTTGCAGTAAGTAGTGCCTTTCAACTTCAAGCCAAAGCACCCAAGCCACCATTTGCAGCAAGTAGTGCCTTTCAACTTCAAGCCAAAGCACCCGCCACCATTTGCAGTAAGTAGTGCCTTTCAACTTAAAGCCAAAGCACCCAAGCCACCATTTGCAGTAAGTAGTGCCTTTCAACTTCAAGCCCGGCTCCCCGGTGAGAGGAGGTCTTACCTGGAGCTGTGAGTATAAAAACAGCGCGGGGCTTGCTTCTACAGAGGCCCGGGGAGCCGTTGGCGAGAGGAGGTCTTACCTGGAGCTGTGAGTATAAAAACAGCGCGGGGCTTGCTTCTACAGAGGCCCGGGGAGCCGTTGGCGAGAGGAGGTCTTACCTGGAGCTGTGAGTATAAAAACAGCGCTGGGCTTGCTTCTACAGAGGCCCGGGGAGCCGTGGGTGCGAGGAGGATTTACCTGGAGCTGTGAGTATAAAAACAGCGTGGGGTTTGCTTCTACAGAGGCCCGGGGAGCCGTTGGTGAGAGGTGGAGTTACTTGGAGCTGTGAGTATAAAAACAGCGCGGGGTTTGCTTCTACAGAGGCCCGGGGAGCCGTTGGTGAGAGGAGGAGTTACCTGGAGCTGTGAGTATAAAAACAGCGCGGGGCTTGCTTCTACAGAGGCCCGGGGAGCCGTTGGTGAGAGGTGGAGTTACCTGGAGCTGTGAGTATAAAAACAGCGCGGGGTTTGCTTCTACAGCGGCACGGGGAGCCGTTGGTGAGAGGTGGAGTTACCTGGAGCTGTGAGTTACCCAAATCTGCAACGTTCCATCTCACTTCCAGAGAAAGATTCTGATTCTGGTGGAAGCCTCTGATTGGTGGAAGAGGACCAGCAGAAGCAGCTGATTGGCTTGGCTTGTATTGTATTTGCATTGTAATTGTAAGGCTTTATTGTATTTGGATAAGGGAAACAATGAAGGCCAGGGCAGTTTACTGTTCTGGATGTCAGATGTGGGAGGTCATGGAGTCGGAGTGCTCTCCAGACGTCCACATCTGCGCAAGGTGCGTCGAGATGGAGCTCCTAAGGGACCGTGTCAGGAACCTGGAACAGCAACTCGATGACCTCTGTCTGCTCAGGGAGAGCGAGGAGGTCATAGAAAGGAGTTACAGGGAGGTGGTCACTCCAAGACCACGGGAGACAGAAAACTGGGTCACAGTTAGGAAGGGCAACGGGCAGAGGCAGGGACTGGTGAGTACCCCGGTGGCTGTACACCTTAGAAATAAGTACTCATGCTTGAGTAAGGGTGGGGGAGACAGCCTACCTGGGGGCAGCGACAGCGACCGGGTCTCTGGCACAAAGACCGGTCCGGTTGCTCAGAAGGGTAAGGAAAAGAAGGGGAGGGCAATTGTAATAGGGGACTCTATAGTCAGGGGGTCGGATAGGCGATTCTGTGGATGCAGACAGGAGTCCCGGATGGTAGTTTGCCTCCCTGGTGCCAGGGTTAGGGATGTGTCTGAACGTGTCCAAGAAATCCTAAAATGGGAGGGAGAGGAGCCTGAGGTTGTGGTGCATATAGGTACCAACGACATAGGTAAAAAAAGAGAAGAGGTTCTGAAAAAGAATTTAGGGAGTTAGGTAGAGAGTTAAGGAGAAGGACTGGAAAGGTAACAATCTCAGGATTACTGCCTGTGCCACGCGACAGTGAGAGTAGGAATGGAGTGAGGTGGAGGATAAATGCGTGGATGAGGGACTGGTGCAGTGGGTATGGATTCAAGTTTCTGGATCATTGGGACCTCTTTTGGGGAAGGTGCGACCTGTACAAAAAGGACGGGTTGCACTTGAACTCAAGGGGGACCAATATCCTGGCGGGGAGATTTGCAAAGGCTACTGGGGAGACTTTAAACTAGTATGGTTGGGGGGAGGGACTCAAAGCTAGCAGTCAGTGTGTGAAGCAGGGGGCAGAGAATGGTAGCACTCTGACCCAAAATGTAGGGGAGAGAGAAGAAAAAGAAAATAATCAGAGAATAAGAGAGGGTGGGTTTCTTAAATGTGTATATTTTAATGCTAGGAGCATTGTAAGAAAAGTGGATGAACTTAGAGCCTGGATTGACACCTGGAAGTATGATGTTGTGGCGATCAGTGAAACATGGTTGCAGGAGGGCTGTGATTGGAAATTAAATATTCCAGGATTTCGTTGCTTCAGGTGTGATAGAATTGGAGGGGCAAGAGGTGGAGGTGTTGCATTGCTTATCAGGGAAGATATTACAGCAGTGCTTTGGCAGGATAGATTAGAGGGCTCGTCTAGGGAGGCTATTTGGGTGGAACTGAGAAATGGGAAAGGGGTAGCAACACTTATAGGGGTGTATTATAGACCGCCAAATGGGGAGCGAGAATTGGAAGAGCAAATATGTAAGGAGATTGCAGATATTAGTAGTAAGCACAAGGTAGTGATTGTGGGAGATTTCAATTTTCCACACATAGACTGGGAAACACATTCTGTAAATGGGCTGGATGGGTTGGAGTTTGTAAAATGTGTGCAGGATAGTTTTTTGCAACAATACATAGAAGTACCTACTAGAGAAGGGGCGGTACTGGACCTCCTGTTAGGAAATGAGATGGGTCAGGTGGCAGAGGTATGCGTTGGGGAACAGTTCGGGTCCAGTGATCACAATACCATTAGTTTCAATATAATTATGGAGAGGGACAAAACTGGACCTAGGGTTGAGATTTTTGATTGGAGAAAGGCTAACTTTGAGGAGATGCGAAAGGATTTAAAAGGAGTAAATTGGGACAGTTTGTTTTATGGGAAAGATGTGGAAGAGAAATGGAGTACATTTAAAGGTGAAATTTTAAGAGTACAGAATCTTTATGTCCCTGTTCGGTTGAAAGGAAATCATAAAAATTGTAAAGAGCCATGGTTTTCAAGGGAAATTGGACACGGTTCGGAAAAAGAGGGAGATCTACAATAATTATAGGCAGCATGGAGTAAATGAGGTGCTTGAGGAGTATAAAGAATGTAAAAAGAATCTTAAGAAAGAAATTAGAAAAGCTAAAAGAAGATATGAGGTTGCTTTGGCAAGTAAGGTAAAAGTAAATCCGAAGGGTTTCTACCGCTATATTAATAGCAAAAGGATAACGAGGGATAAAATTGGTCCATTAGAGAGTCAGAGTGGACAACTATCTGCAGAACCAAAAGAGATGGGGGAGATATTGAACAGTTTCTTTTCTTCGGTATTCACCAAGGAGAAGGATATTGAATTATGTGAGGTAAGGGAAACAAGTAGATTAGCTATGGAAACTATGAGGATCAAAGAAGAGGAAGTACTGACACTTTTGAGAAATATAAAAGTGGATAAGTCTCCAGGTCCGGACAGGATATTCCCTAGGACATTGAGGGAAGTTAGTGTAGAAATAGCAGGGGCTATGGCAGAAATATTTCAAATGTCATTAGAAACGGGAATAGTGCCGGAGGATTGGCGTACTGCGCATGTTGTTCCATTGTTTAAAAAGGGGTCTAAGAGCAAACCTAGCAATTATAGACCTGTTAGTTTGACGTCAGTGGTGGGCAAATTAATGGAAAGAATACTTAGAGATAATATATATAAGCATCTGGATAAACAGGGTCTGATTAGGAACAGTCAACATGGATTTGTGCCTGGAAGGTCTTGTTTAACTAATCTTCTTGAATTTTTTGAAGATGTTACACGGGAAATTGATGTGGGTAACGCAGTGGATGTTGTGTATATGGACTTCAGTAAGGCCTTTGACAAGGTTCCTCATGGAAGGTTGGTTAAGAAGGTTCAATGGTTGGGTATTAATGGTGGAGTAGCAAGATGGATTCAACAGTGGCTGAATGGGAGATGCCAGAGAGTAATGGTGGATGGTTGTTTGTCAGGTTGGAGGCCAGTGACGAGTGGGGTGCCACAGGGATCTGTGTTGGGTCCACTGTTGTTTGTCATGTACATCAATGATCTGGATGATGGTGTGGTAAATTGGATTAGTAAGTATGCAGATGATACTAAGATAGGTGGGTTTGCGGGTAATGAAGTAGAGTTTCAAAGTCTACAGAGAGATTTATGTCAGTTGGAAGAGTGGGCTGAAAGATGGCAGATGGAGTTTAATGCTGATAAGTGTGAGTTGCTACATCTTGGCAGGACAAATCAAAATAGGACGTACATGGTAAATGGTAGGGAATTGAAGAATGTAGGTGAACAGAGGGATCTGGGAATAACTGTGCACAGTTCCCTGAAAGTGGAATCTCATGTAGATAGGGTGGTAAAGAAAGCTTTTGGTGTGCTGGACTTTATAAATCAGAGCATTGAGTATAGAAGTTGGGATGTAATGTTAAAATTGTACAAGGCATTGGTGAGGCCAATTCTGGAGTATGGTGTACAATTTTGGTCGCCTAATTATAGGAAGGATGTCAACAAAATAGAGAGTACAGAGGAGATTTACAATGTTGCCTGGGTTTCAGCAACTAAGTTACAGAGAAAGGTTGAACAAGTTAGGGCTTTATTCTTTGGAGCGCAGAAGGTTAAGGGGGGACTTGATAGAGGTTTTTAAAATGATGAGAGGGATAGACAGAGTTGACGTGGAAAAGCTTTTCCCACTGAGAGTAGGGAAGATTCAAACAAGGGGACATGACATGAGAATTAAGGGACTGAAGTTTAGGGGTAACATGAGGGGGAACTTCTTTACTCAGAAAGTGGTAGCTGTGTGGAATGAGCTTCCAGTGAAGGTGGTGGAGGCAGGTTCGTTTTTATCATTTAAAAATAAATTGGATAGTTATATGGATGGGAAGGGAATGGAGGGTTATGGTCTGAGCGCAGGTATATGGGACTAGGGGAGATTATGTGTTCGGCACAGACTAGAAGGGTCGAGATGGCCTGTTTCCGTGCTGTAATTGTTATATGGTTATATGGTTATAAGCCAAAACACCCAAGCCACCATTAGCAGCAAGTAGTGCCTTTCAACTTCAAGCCAAAGCACCCAAGCCACCATTTGCAGTAAGTAGTGCCTTTCAACTTCAAGCCAAAACACCCAAGCCACCATTTGCAGTAAGTAGTGCCTTTCAACTTCAAGCCAAGTCACCCAAGCCACCATTTGCAGCAAGTAGTGTCTTTCAACTTCAAGCCAAAACACCCAAGCCACCATTTGCAGTAAGTAGTGCCTTTCAACTTCAAGCCAAAGCACCCAAGCCACCATTTGCAGTAAGTAGTGCCGTTCAACTTCAAGCCAAAACACCCAAGCCACCATTTGCAGTAAATAGTGCCTTTCAACTTCAAGCCAAAGAACCCAAAGCACCCAAGCCACCATATGTGAAAAGAAAGAGATTAGTTAAAACAAATGTAGGTCCCTTGCAGTCAGAAACAGGTGAGTTGATCATGGGGAACAAGGATATGGCGGACCAATTGAATAACTACTTTGGTTCCGTCTTCACTAAGGAAGACATAAATAATTTGCCGGAAATAGCAGGGGACCGCGGGTCAAAGGAGTTGGAGGAATTGAGTGAAATCCAGGTTAGCCGGGAAGTGGTGTTGGGTAAATTGAATGGATTAAAGGCCAATAAATCCCCAGGGCCAGATAGGCTGCATCCCAGAGTACTTAAGGAAGTAGCTCCAGAAATAGTGGATGCATTAGTAATAATCTTTCAAAACTCTTTAGATTCTGGAGAAGTTCCTGAAGATTGGCGGGTAGCAAACGTAACCCCACTTTTTAAGAAGGGAGGGAGAGAGAAAATGGGGAATTACAGACCAGTTAGTCTAACATCGGTAGTGGGGAAACTGCTAGAGTCAGTTATTAAAGATGGGATAGCAGCACATTTGGAAAGTGGTGAAATCATTGGACAGTCAGCATGGATTTACGAAAGGTAAATCATGTCTGACGAATCTTATAGAATTTTTCGAGGATGTAACTAGTAGCGTGGATAGGGGAGAACCAGTGGATGTGTTATATCTGGACTTCCAGAAGGCTTTCGAAAAGGTCCCACATAAGAGATTAGTATACAAACTTAAAGCACAAGGCATTGAGGGTTCAGTATTGATGTGGATAGAGAACTGGCTGGCAAACAGGAAGCAAAGAGTAGGAGTAAATGGGTCCATTTCACAATGGCAGGCAGTGACTAGTGGGGTACCGCAAGGCTCAGTGCTGGGACCCCAGCTATTTACAATATATATTAATGATCTGGATGAGGGAATTGAAGGCAATATCTCCAAGTTTGCGGATGACACTAAGCTGGGGGGCAGTGTTAGCTGTGAGGAGGATGCTAGGAGACTGCAAGGTGACTTGGATAGGCTGGGTGAGTGGGTAAATGTTTGGCAGATGCAGTATAATGTGGATAAATGTGAGGTTATCCATTTTGGTGGCAAAAACGGGAAAGCAGACTATTATCTAAATGGTGGTCGATTGGGAAAGGGGGAGATGCAGCGAGACCTGGGTGTCATGGTACACAAGTCATTGAAGGTAGGCATGCAGGTGCAGCAGGCAGTAAAGAAAGCGAATGGTATGTTAGCTTTCATTGCAAAAGGATTTGAGTATAGGAGCAGGGAGGTTCTACTGCAGTTGTACAGGGTCTTGGTGAGACCACACCTGGAGTATTGCGTACAGTTTTGGTATCCAAATCTGAGGAAGGACATTATTGCCATAGAGGGAGTGCAGAGATGGTTCACCAGACTGATTCCTGGGATGTCAGGACTGTCTTATGAAGATAGACTGGATAGACTTGGTTTATACTCTCTAGAATTTAGGAGATCGAGAGGGGATCTTATAGAAACTTACAAAATTCTTAAGGGGTTGGACAGGCTAGATGCAGGAAGATTGTTCCCGATGTTAGGGAAGTCCAGGACAAGGGGTCACAGCTTAAGGATAAGGGGAAAATCCTTTAAAACCGAGATGAGAAGAACTTTTTTCACACAAAGAGTGGTGAATCTCTGGAACTCTCTGCCACAGAGGGTAGTTGAGGCCAGTTCATTGGCTATATTTAAGAGGGAGTTAGATGTGGCCCTTGTGGCTAAGGGGATCAGGGGGTATGGAGAGAAGGCAGGTACGGGATACTGAGTTGGATGATCAGCCATGATCTTATTGAATGGCGGTGCAGGCTCGAAGGGCCGAATGGCCTACTCCTGCACCTAATTTCTATGTTCTATGTTTCTATTTGCAGGCAATGCCGTTTTACTTCAACCAAACCATATTTTTATTTTCAAACCACATTAATCAGACTCACATTTGAGTGGACATTTGTTCAGTGTTATTCAGAGCTCAGAGAGATGTGACCCTTTGCCTTCATCCATCTTGCAGAGACTGAGTGAGGCACACCACTTCCTGGTTTTATAGTCCCTCCACCTTCCTCCAGCAGGAGCAGCCGAGAGAATGGTGAATTTTTAAAAAACATTAATATCTCTCTGATTTGTCATCGATGGGAATATTCCTCGGGTCCACGAAGGCGGAGGGGTGCTCTGAGCAAGGTGGCCAAAAACGACGGCCATTGGTGGCGGCCTTCTCTCGGAATTCGCAGCACAGTGGGCCAAAAGAGGTCAAGATCAGATTTTTAGTAATATAGATGATGTGAACTGTTAAATAAAAATGATAAATAACAAATGTAGAGCTAGGGTTAGGATTAGGTAAATCGGTCAGTCAGTCTTTCGGTCGGGCTTGTCGGTAGGCCGATGGATGCTGTGGAGGATCGGTCAGGCTGTCAGGCCGCCGGTGGGTGGTGAGAGTGGTCGGTCGGGTTGGGCCTCCGGAGGGTGGTGAGAGTTAGGCCGGGCCGGGCCTTCGGTGGGTCATGAGAGTTGGGCCAGGCTTCCAGTGGGTCATGAGAGTTGGGCCGGGCCTCCGGTGGGTGGTGAGAGCGATCGGTCGGGCCGGGCCTCGGGTGGTGAGAGTTGGGCTGGGCCTCCGGTGGGTGCTGTGAGTGATCGGACGGCCGCTGGGTGCTGTGAGTGGTCGGTTGGGCTGTCGGTAGGCCGGTGTGGCAGCGAGCGTGCGGGCTATAAGCTCTCCTTCAGCACCTCCATGGAGCCGGCGCTATGGGGGTGCTGAAGGAGGCACGGGCGGTGTGCAGGGCAGTGCTGCTCCCCACCATCATCACCATGATGATCCAGAAGGGCATGCTGGCCGAGGTGGACAAGCTGCGGGGCCACATGTACCGAGCCTGTAGCCGGTCCCAAAGCGGCTCCAGCTCCAGCCATGGGCAGCTCTAGAAGGGGGGGGCAAGTTAGGGTTAGGCATTTTTCCTATTATGAAAGATGCCTTAGCCTTCCCCCAGCCTGGCACTGCCCCAATCCCACTATGGCCGTGACCCCCATTCTGCACACTGGCAGTCAGTGGGGTTCAGTAAACGGGGAAACCACAGGAACTCCCCTCACCCATTAATTAGGCTGGTTCAGGAGCCAGACCTTTGCGGCAGTTTCATTCAAAAAACACACACAATTATATTCATTATAGTATTTTTATATAATATAAATATACATAAACATTTTATAATAATATATGGTTTAAATATACTGCAATACGGAAATAGGCTTCCCATGGTGTAATATGGGCATTGGGCACTAGATGGCGGTTACTTTTTCAATCTCATTTTCTAATTAGTTTTATTAATAAGTGTGCAACTTTTGGCACTGATGGGTTATGACTTCTCAATTAAATTTTATCTAAATCTGTAAAAGTTAATGTTCCGAGACATGGGTCACGAAAATTGAATTCTAGACACATTTTTGATGCTCAGCCCACAGCCTGTATCTAAAATAACTTTTGTCTTTTCTCTGTCCTCCCCTCGCTCAAATGTCGTGTTGTTTTACAACTCTAGTCCCTTCTCTCTTGACCAGAGAAGCTAGCTTTTTCACTGTCACTAACATTCTTCAACACACTGTTGAACATTTGTCTGCAGTTTTGGCTAAATCTGGCAAAGGCATTCATGATATCAGCTGCTTCCCATTAGTAGTTGTAGAAAAGGTGTGTTTGTTGCAGCCATATCTATTGCGATGAGTACAGCGTTGCCATTCCAATTGTACGTGACAAATTAATAACAGATTTAATGAGTTTTTAACTTTACATATTAAGTTTGCAGTATGGCTAGTCACTTGTTTTCACTGGCATCGAGCGACAAAACAAAGTTATCTTTTGTTGAACATTTGAGTCTTCGGTAGCTGTTTAAAGCATTTTTAGTACTTGCATAACGCTGCCACTATGTTAAGTTTTGCGTTGCTTTGAGGTCTATTTTCAAGATAAAGAACGGAAACAGCACTTTGTGTCGTTGTTCTCTTTTACCAGCACAGTGTTCTACAGGCTTCTCATTGTGCAACTGTTAGCGCTATCTAGACCACATGATTTAACTATGTCATGCACTTGATTTGCATGTTACAACCCAGTTTCAATTGAAACAATATGACAGTGTAGAAAAGAAGAAATGTTTGTTTTTAAATTTGGTTACAGAGGTCTATTGATATTGTGGATTCAAAAATAATAAATATTGGAGTAAAATACGTTCAACGGTGAAACTCCAATGTAGTTCTAGGATCTGAGGACTGAGATGCCTATCATATTAAAATACACATCAAGTTTAACAGATTTTTCATAACCAACTCATAGTCCAACTAAATGTGAAGCAGTGTTTGGACAGGTACCCGGACAGGACGAGAAGCCGAAGCGAAGATGTCGAAGCCAAGATACCGAACGGAAACGGCGCCAAAAAAGCCATATATCCGAACAGACACGACGCCTAAAAGCCAAATAACCGACGGATACAACGCCAAAAAGTCAAATAACCGAACGGCCACAACGCCTAAAAGCCAAATAACTGAAAGGGCACAACGCCTAAAAGCCACATAACCGAAAGGGCACGATGCTGAAGAAGGGGCTCGATCCGAAACGTCATGCATTCCTTCTCTCCAGAGATGCTGCCTGTCCTGCTGTGTTACTCCAGCAATTTGCGTCTACCTTTGGTGTAAACCAGCATCTTCAGTTCCTTTCCTACACTGCTTGGGCCCTTGAATGGAGTCAAGGGGGGAGGAAAAGTGACAAGTGTAGCATTTCTTGCCGTTGCAGTCTTTCCAAGTGCAGCAGAGGTTCACCTGCACCTCCTCCAACCTCATCTACTGCATCCATTGCTCCAGATATCAGTTGTTCTACATCGGTGAGACCAAGCGTAGGCTTGGCGATCGCTTCGCCGAACACCTCCGCTCGGTTCGCAATAACCAACCTAATCTCCCGGTGGCACTTCAACTCCCCCTCCCATTCCGAATCCGACCTTTCTGTCCTGGGCTTCCTCCATGGCCAGAGTGCCAGTGAGGACCACCATAAATTGGAGGAGCAGCACCTCATATTTCACTTGGGCAGTCTGCACCCCAGCGGTATGAACATTGACCTCTAATTTCAGATAGTCCCTACTTTCTTCTCCCCTTCTCAGCTCTCCCTCAACCCACTGGCTCCTCCTCTTCCTTTCTTCTTCCCGCTCCCCCACCCCACCCTCACATCAGTCTGAAGAAGCGGTTCGACCCGAAACGTTGCCTATTTCCTTCACTCCATAGATGCTGCCTCACCCGCTGCGTTTCTCCAGCATTTTTGTCTACCTTCGATTTTCCAACATTAACTTTTTCTACTTGTATGATGCAAACAATTGCTCCGTGATTCAGGAGCCTTGTTAGCATTTAGGATATTACATGTTCCTTATAGTTATGATATATACTGAACCATATTCCTCAATATGTACCTCCTTTGGATTAGAAACTTTTCCTAAATAAATTAGGATTAATGAATATATATATGTATATCTCCCTCAAACAGATACCATTACCTGCCAAGTATATACAGCTCCTGTTGAAAGAACCAGAAGAAGGAGAAAATCCATTTCCTTTAGGACTTTCAGAACTACGAAGGTAGACAGTGTCAACTCAAGTGACATACCATTTATCACTAAGTTAATACATTATACATTTGCAGCTTGACAGTGTTGCCTGTGAAAATGTATCATTGAGGATGGTCCAGAGTAATTTGAAGTCTATTGGTAATGTGAAAGCATAATAGATTGTGAGTTTCTTCCTCCCTAAAATAATGCACATTTATGAATTTTGGGTAGAAATCCTACGTTCTGCTTGTTAATCCCCATTAAGCTGTTAAGATTAAAATTCCTTACATTATTGATACACAAAAATGCATAGCCTCACATAAGATTTCTATCACCCAAAATATTGAATCAGCAACATGCTGCTTGCGCTTTCTGCTGAATAAAGATTGTCCTTAACTTTTGTGAGACTCCTGAAGGACGCTCTGTCTACCATGCATAAATTTGGTGATCTTAGATGGTCAAAAGAAACCCTATTATGACAATGCTGAATGAGCTTTAGCAGGTGGCTAATACTGTAAGGATTGAAAACATATTACCTGAATATTTCACAATGTTTCTAACATTGTAAATTCTAGATTAATTAAAATTCAGCTTAACTCCTTGCACCCAGATGGAGATACTGTTATTGTAGCAGAGTTGCTGGGAAGTTGGAAAATATATTGAAAGGGACTAGTCGTTATATATCTGCTCAATTTTCAAGAGGAGAGAAAGAAGGCAATTACTGGGGCAGCTGATATAGACTGCTGGCTCCTGCCATTCGAACTAATTGAGAGGGGCTTTCAGGACATAGAATTATAGGATGTAGAGTCATTGTAGATAGAGCTGAGAAATTGTAAGGGTAAAAAGACCCTAATGGCGTTATTTACAGGCCCCCAAACAGTAGTCAGGATATAGGATACAAGTTACATCAGGAGATACAATTGGCATGTAAGAAAGGCAATGCTATGGTGGTCATAGGAGATTTCAATATACAGGTAGACTGGGAAAATCAGTTGACCCCAAGAAAGGGAATTTGTAGAGTGCCTCCAAGATGGATTCTTAGAGCAGCTTGCAGAGGAGCCTACCAGGGAATAGGCAATTCTGGATTTAGTGTTGTGTAATGAACCGGATTTGATAAGGGAACTCAAGATAAAGAAACCACTTGGAGCTAGTGACCACAACATGATAAGTTTTAATAGTAAGATTAAACGAGAACTTACCAGTTTGAAGTTTGATCTGTATTTTATGAGGAGTTACGATGAGGGATTACGTGAAGAACCCGCTCAGCACGCATGCGCGGCATACTTCAAAGTAGCGGTGTGGAATCACAGATAGACACAGTTATTGAAATAAACATAGTAAAGTAAAAGGAGACCTCAGTTATCAGTTTGACCCATATTATTGAGGGTGGGAGCGGAGGGCACGTAATCCCTCATCGTAACTCCTCATAAAATACAGATCAAACTTCAAACTGGTAAGTTCTCGTTTAATCTTACTATTTTACTTCGGAGTCACGTGAGTGATTCCGTGAAGATTTTAAAGCTCTGTGATTTCAAACCGTGTAACAGTTATTACTTCACTCACTGCCGAAGTCCTTGAGGGAGGAAGTGTGTTATCGTAATCAACCAATGAATCTGTTTGTAGAAAAACACAACGGTATTTATTAACAATAACAACAAAGAAATTAAATTGCTCCCCTGGGCTTAAATTAAATATTTGCAGACTGTAAAAAAATTTCTGCAAATGAAGCGGGTTTTGCCAACAGCTTATTATAGAAAGTTCTGAACGTTGTTTCCCCCGACCATTCTGCTGTAGCCAGGATGTGGTCTATAGGCACGTCCATTCTTTTGGCCGTCGACGTGGATGCTGCCCTGGTGGAGTGAGATTTGTACATGTTAGTGTTTATCCTAGCAGCTTTTAGCACCTGCTTGAGCCATCTTGAAATGGTTTGGCTCGTCACCCGACCATAAGGTTTTTTGTGACTGACCCATAAGGCTTTTTCATGCCCTCGAATATTTTTGGTTGTGTCTATGTAGGACAATAGGTGGGTTCTGGCGAGTAAGCCCGGAATTCCACGACTGGGTTAGGTGTTCCTGGTCTGCTCTGTTTGATCAGTCCCTGGATAACGAAAGAGATCTGGTCTGGAGCTATGATCATGTTGTCCAGTCCAAGTCAAGTCAAGTTTATTTGTCACATACACATACGAGATGTGCAGTGAAATGAAAGAGGTGAAGTCGCAATAGGTGTAGTGACTGGACCCTCTGTGCGGATACAAGTGCCATCAACATGACTGTTTTGAGTGTAGATTGTTCCAGGTTGAGGGATCTGGCTGGTGGCCATCCCCTGAGGTATGTCAGGACCACACACTGACATCCCATATATGGGTGTACCTTGGTCTAGGGGGGTTAGAGTTGTAAATACCCTTCATTAGTTTGACCACCAGCTGGTGGGACCCCATGGCCTGTTGTCCTGGTGCTTGTTTTAAATAGACAGACAGGGCACTTCTAGCTGGGTTGATGGCACTGTAGCCGAGTCCTTCATCGTGGTGAAGGGTTGCCAGGAATTCCAGTACGTTGGTAACTGTAGCGGTTGAGTAGGTGGTCCCTGTATCCAAGCAGTACTTCTCCCACTTTTTGATGCTGGACAAGTACTGTTTTCTTGTGGATGTTCGGAGGGATGCTGACATGGTGTTGACGGTTTTTTCTGACAATCCCAGTCCCTGGTGATTTAGCCTTGATGCAAATAGGTCGATATCTGGCGTGCCATATTGCTTAATAATTTTCGCAAACACTTTGGGGTTTAACATCCATTCGGTGTGTCATTAAATTTACGTGACCTGGTGTCTGCCACTGTATTTAACTTAACTGGCAGGTAAGTTGCTGATAGCCAAATATGTCTTTCGACACATCATTGCCAAATTGTGTTGACCAATTTGTCGCATGATATCGATTTTATGCCGCCCATATGGTTAATGTAGGCCACCACCGTAGTATTATCTATTTGTAACCGAACATGCAAGTGATGCATATTTGATGCATATGCTTTTAAACCATAAAAGGCACCCAACATCTCTAGATAGTTAATGCCCAGTGTAAGTAGTAACGATGACTCTAGGTTAGTCCATCTACCACCTGTGCTGGATATGGAGTTAGTTGCTCCCCAGCCCTGAGCACTGGCATCTGTTTGGATAACTAAAGTAGGGTAAATGATGATGATAGGGCTGAAACTATGCCAAACGTTTTCTGCCCACCACTGTAGTTCTGATATTGCTTCAGTGGGTAATTTCATGATACGATCATAATGACCTGCATGTTGTTTTAGTGCCTGTACCTTTGCTCTTTGTAAGTTTTGATAGTACAAAGGTCCAAATTGTGTAGCCGGAAATGCTGCTACCATTTTCCCAATTACTCTTGCTACTTGTCGAATAGTTGGTCGCTCGTTGACCATTAAATTGTTGCATGATTGTGCCAATTCAATTGTTTTGTCTTTTGGCAAAGTTACAGACATGTGGACTGAGTTAATAGTGAAGCCCAAGTAGTCCACGGTTGTGGATGGCTTCAACTTAGATTTATCTGGATGTAAGACAAATCCCAAGGTTTCGAACAATTGTTTGGTGGCTGACACAGCTGATATAGCCAATTCCATGGTCTTGCCCACTATTAAGATATCATCAAGATATGCCATGACAATATGTTTTTGTCTTCTTAATATTGCCAGGGCTGGTTTTAGTATCTTGGTGAATAATCTTGGGGCTGATGTTAACCCATTGGGTAATGCTTTAAACTGCCATTGCTGCCCCATCCAGGTAAATCTCAGGTATCTGCGATGATCCTTGTGAATGGGTACTGAATAGTAAACATCTTTGAGGTCAATGCTTGCCATGAAGTATCCTTTGGAAATCAGTAACAAACGTTTCCATTTTGAAATGTACATACTTAACAAACATATTTAGTGAAGTTAAGTCAATGATGATGCGACACCCACCATCCTTTTTAGTTTTAGTGAATATATTTGACACAAATTCCAAGGGTTCATGTTTTGTTTTTTCAATGATACCCTTAGTGATTAGTCTCACCAGTTCAGCTTGTCCCTCTCGTTTTTCTTTAACTGAGAGGGAAAAGACCCTCTGGGGTGAATGCTGAACTGGTGGCAATTTTTCTGGTATAAATTGTATTTTGTATCCACTAATGCTATTGAGTATACACTTGTCATTGGTGATAGACACTCACGCTCCCTTAAACAGGTGTAATCTCCTCCCTGTTAGTATTGCGCCCCTACTTTCTATATGCAGGTAGGAACCAGACCTACCTACCTCCATGGTTATGGGTGTTTCCTCTGCCTCTTCCCAGGCCGGCGAGTCTTGCGCGTTGTCTGACGTGGCGGTGATGTTTGGAGGTGGCGCATTTTCCATGGGGTCCGCTCTGGGCCCTGGTCTAAAAAAGACTTCTGGTGGTGAAATGCGGACCCCGAGCTTTCACCAGTCCCATAGGGTAGACGTCGACTGGTGGACGTGATGGGGTACTGCCGCTTGGGTATTGTGGTTTTGAGTTTGCTCGTCCTGGGGCCTGCCCTCATGAGACCGAACGTTTTAGAGGCCTCTTCCATATCCTTGACTTTTTTAGTGAGGTCTTTGCCAAAGAGCAGTGTATCTGGCTCAGTGGTTGGGATTTTGCACAATCCCGTGAATTTTGGATTGAGGGCAGGTCTTATCATTTCTTTACAGAGGCTATTTATCTCGAACTGCGTGTTGCACAGCAGTGCGAGAGTGTCCTGTTGTTTGTGGTCATTTCTGCATTGTCCACAGAATGAGCAAATGATGTGATGGCTGACGTCAGGAGCCTGAGGATCCGCTGCAGTTTCAGTTCCTGATTTCGAATATTTGTCCCAACGCGCCCCCAGATTTGGCTGTTGACAGCCGGCACTTTGAGTGATTCACAATTTTCAGCTGTATATAATTCTAAGGCCTCATTAACCACCTGCTCCTGTAGGGGCCTGTTGGAGAGGTGGTTAATGCTGGCCGCTAGTTTAGGCTCTATGGCCGTCCTGCACCTGGGGCTGCCACGTAGCGGTCCACCACACCCAGCAGCTCTTCCAGTTCCTGTACCCCTGGCATACTCCCGACTTCTTCAGCCAGCATCCCCTCTTCCTGACCAGCCCAGCCCTGGTCACCAAAGCTGCCCTCTGATGAGGGGGAAGCGATGGCCAGTGCACAAGGCACTGTGGAGGGAGTGCCTGAACTCCCCCTGCGAGACTGCTCCTCACAAAGCGAGTCTCGCTGGAGCACCTGCTCCAGGAGCCGCTCCATGCGGCTCAGGCGGCTGTCTCTCCCCCGAACGGGTGGTGAGACGTCCCCATCTGACGAATCGGAAACCTACGGCCGGATGGTCTTCCTGATGGCTTTGCATCCAGTCCACTGCTCAGGCGCTAGCGAGACTGGGCTCGGCCCGGTGTCGAGGATGGTGGAGTGCCGGGTAAGCGGTCCTACTGCCTCCTGCCCCCCACTGATGGAATGCTCCTCTGTTGGAGTCGAGCGGGGAACAGGTTTCTTCGAGAGCCTTGTTCTATTCATATTCTTGCTGTGGAAACAAAGCAGAAGGCTCTCCTTGCCAAGAGAAAACCGACCTCAGAGTAACTTACCTGACTGTCCGTCTTTTAAACTGTAGCGGGAGCCCCTGACTCCCGCTGCGGCCGCTGTTGCACTGCTGAACGCAATGCCGTGCATGCGTGCTGAGCGGGTTCCTCACATAGTCACTCACGTGACTCCGAAGTTAATTCTCCAATTTGAGAGGGAGAAGGTGAAATCGGATGTGTCGGTATTGCAGCTAAGCAAAGGGAACTACACAGGCATGAGGGAGGAGCTGGCCAAAGTTGACTGGAAAGGGACCCTAGCAGGGATGACGGTGGAACAGCAATGGCAGGAATTTATAGGAATAATTCAGAAGATGAAGACCTTTTCATTCCAAAGAGGAAAAAAGATTCTCGGGGAAGAAAGTGGCGACTGTGGCTGACAAGAAAAGTCAAGGACAGTATAAAACTAAAAGAGAAGGCATATAACATTGCAAAGATTTGTCGAGAAACCAGGGGACTGGGAAGCTTTTAAAGAATAACAAAAGGTAACTAAAAAGACAATACGTGGAGAAAGATGAAATACGAAGGTAAGCTAGCTAATAATATAAAAGATGGTTGCAAGAGTTTCTTCAACTATATAAAGAGTAAGAAAGAGGCGAGAGTGGACGTTGGACTGATGGAAAATAATGCAGGAGAAGTGATAATGGGGACTAAAGAAATGGCAGAGGAGTTGAATAACTTTTTTGCATTAGTCTTCACAATGGTAGACACCAGCAAAGTGCCTGAAATTCAAGAGAGTCGGGGTGGAAGTTAGTGGAGTGGCTATGACTTGGGAGAAGGTGCTTGGGAAGCTGAAAGGGCTGAAGGTGGATGTCACCTGGACCAGATGGACTGCACCCTAGGGTTCTGAAATAGGTGGCTTCAGAGATTGTGGAGGCACGATAGTGATATTTCAAGAATCACTAGAGTCAGGAGTTTGGCTGCCTCAAAAAGGTAGCCAAAATCATCAAGGACCCACACCATCCTGGCCACACACTTATTGCACCATTGTCATCAGGGAGAAGGTACAGGGGCCTGAAAACTGTAACGTCCAGTTTCAGGAACAGCTTCTTTCCTACAGTCATCAGGCTATTAAACACAACATCGAATAAGCTCTGAGCTCTGAACTGCAAAAGACTATATTATTATTGCACTATATTTGTTATTTATTGAACTTTCTTTTTTTTCTCTCCCATCATTATGTACTATGTTTACATATTCACATATTCTGTTGCGCTGCAGCTAGTAAGAATTTCATTGTCCCATCCAGGGCATATGACAATAAAACACTCTTGACTTGGTTCCAGATGATTGGGAAATTGCCAATATTACCCCGCTGCACAATAAGGGAGCAATGCAGAATATTGGGAGCTATTGGCCGGTTAGTCTAACTTCGATGGTTGGTAAGATTTTAGAGTCAATTATAAAGGATGAGGGTATGGAGTACTTAGAAGTTCACGATAACTAAGGCTGAAGTCAGAATGGCTTTGTGAAGGGGAAGTCTTGCCTGACAAATTTGCTGGAATTCTTTGAAAAAGTAAATGGGACAGACAAAGGAGAGGCAATAGATGTTGTATATCCAGATTTTCAGAAAACCTTTGATAAGGTGCCACATGAGAGCCCACGGTATCAAAGGGCAAATCCTAGCATGGATATCAGGTTGGCTGGATGGGAGAAGGTAAAGTTGACAATAAAGGGGGCTTTTTCTCGTTGGCTGCTAGTGTCTAGCGGAGTTCCGCAGGGCTCGGTGCTGGGACCGCTGCTCTTCACGTTGTATAATGATTTGGATGAGGGATTAAAAGCTTTGTGACCAAGTTTGCGGATGATACGATAATAGGTGGAGGAACAGGTAGTGTAGAGAAAGCAGGGACTCTGCAGAAGGACTTGAATAAGTTTAGAGAGTGGGCAGAGAAGTGGCAGATGGAATATAGTGTTGCAAAGAGTGGAGTCATGCATTTTGGTAATAGGAATAAAGGCGTAGATTCATGTCCTTTGTCATTTAATAGCGAGAGAATTAGGAAATCGGAGGTGCAAAGGGACGGGAGTGCTGGTGCAGGATTCCCAAAAAGTTAATTTGTAAGTCGAATCAGTGGTAAAGAAGGCAAACGCAATGCTAGCATTTATTTCAAGAGGACTTTTGCACAACAATAGGGATGTAATGCTGAGGCTCGGTAAAGCGCTGGTCAGGCCGCATTTGGAATATTGTGAGCAATTTTGGACACCATATCTGAGGAAGGACATGCTGGCTTGATTGACTTGGCCTCCACAGCCTTCTGTGGCAAAGAATTTCACAGATTCACCATCTTCTGACTAAAGAAATTCCTCCTCGCCTCCTTCCTAAAGGAATGTCCTTTAATTCTTGAGCTACTGTAATGAGTGGAGTCGCACACATCAAAATACAACACATATTTATTAAAGTCCACTCACAGCATTGGTCTGCAGAACGTAACAGTACCTAATAGCTACTCAGACTGAATTACGTAAGCAAGCTCTTGGTAATATAAATTGCATATTAGGCGGAGCTACTACTACCAAGCACTGCAATTGGTTAGTAGGAAATAACCAATCTACATCTTTTCTTGTAGAAACAAAATAAAGCATAGATACGTGGAAACATGGTGGCCAAATAATATAGTAGCCGGAACATTAATAACGCATATGGGGAAGTATAGATAGTTACACAAAATCACTGTATTTAATGGGCGGCCTGCTGACCCATCCGCCACGTGTGCAGTACAAAGCCGTATCTCCTCCTATCACCGGTGAAGTGACTGGGGAGGGAACCGGGGAAATAACCGCGGATCCGCTAGGTAGAGGTGGTGACATAGACGAGCTAGGCGCTGAACACCGTGGGGAGGCCGTGGGGGACACAGTCTCGGGTAGTGGAGCAGCCAGCCAGGTAGTGGTAGGATATACAAAACGCAAAAGCTCTGGATACGGAATCGCAGAACGCGGTTCCTTCACAGGAAGGAGATGCTGACGGTTACGTTTGTAAATGACCCCGTCCGTGCTAACCAGGTAGGAGCGCGATTCTTTGGCCAAGCTGTGGATGTTAACCAAACGCCCATAGCCCTTGTTGGTCTGGAGGTGAACAACCTGTCCACTGGAGAGAAGTTTAAGTGGCTTACTGGATTTGTCGAAAAAACGTTTTTGTACATCGCGCTTAAATTGTTGTTTCTGGACCGCAGGCGGAGAACAACCCTGTGGCTGCGAAAGCTGCTGATACAGGCAGGGCAGCAAGGGTTTGGCGAGACATCAGTCGTTGGGCTGGTGAACCGGATCTCTGTCAATGTTCCTTAAATTGAGCAGGCCCAGGTAAACGGCAGATTTAGCAAGGTAAGAACGCTCCAGTAGTTGTTTTGTGCTTCGGACGGCTCATTCGGCGAGTCTGTTGGACCGCGGAAATTTAGGGCTGCTGGTGATAAGTTTTTGAAAAGCTGGCGGGTGAACTGACTGCTGTTGTCGGAACCATGCACGGAGAAATGGCATTGCAACTTCTGGATAACTGCTTCAGATGCAATAGTTTGGAGTACATCGATATCAAACCAGCCCGAATAAGAGTCGACAAGAACCAGATAGAAACATAGAAATTAGGTGCAGGAGTAGGCCATTCAGCCCTTCGAGTGCTTCCCATGCCATTCGAAGATGTTGGTGGCTACGTAGAGGAGGAACCGGGTGCGGCAGTCAGGGCTGCTTCTGCTGGTGCAGCGTCAGGCTTTTGCAAATGGTGCAGACTTCAGTTTTGTCACATATGTACTTGGTTACACCAGGCCAGTAAAACATGTTCTGTACCCGTTGTAAGGTTGGCTCCACGCCGGGGTGGTCCCTGTGGATTGCGTCGAAGTACTTGTCCCGGAGGACGGCTGGGACAACTGCCTTGTGGCCCCTTGACTATAATCACTAAATTGATTAAAGCGTCGAAGTGTACTTTAACCCGGAGGAAAACTGAATGGACACTGGGAGACAACTGCCTTGAATACTGAAATGACCCCTTACAATTACAATTACAATTACATCCCGTCCTGTAACACCCAGTTCGTCTCAAACCAGGAAGTATGGGCGGTCGCGAGCGTGGTGTTGTGCTGTTTTGTAGGTGCGCTGGCCAGCTGCAACTTGAGGATATCAAAAGCTCTTTGGTGCTGCGGATACCAGGACTATGCAGCGGTTGTATGTCAGTTCCGGCAGGGGGGCAGATATATCACTGAGGTTAGGAATAAATTTCCCAGGTAGTTGACCATTCCAAGGAACATTTGTAGAGTCATAACGTCAGTAGGAACTGGCGTTGATAGCAGCGGTCTTCGATGGGTCTGGTCTGAGACCATCACTTGTGAAAACATGTCCGACGTAGGTAACTTCCAGGACCCGAAACCTGCACTTCAGGGGATTAAGTTTGAGCTAGATGCCTTTGGAACGGTCCAGCACTTTCTTCAGATTAGCGTTATGCTCAGCCAAGTCGCGCTCGTAAACGAGAATGTCATCAACAATAATGGCGCATGGATACCATGCAAACAGTTGTTCCATCGTGCATTGGAAAACCTTGCTGGCAGAGTTAATGCCAAAGGGCCTTCTCAGGAATTTGTAACGGCCGAAGAGGGTGCCGAATGTAGTAAGGTTGGACGAGTCTGGGTCCAGCGGAATCTGCCAAAACAAACTTTTGGCATCCAGAACGGCGAACATTGATGCATTGCCTATTTTAGCGGCAACTTACGCTACCGTTCGCATTGGGTAGTGCGGGCGTTTGATAGCTGTGTTGAGATCCCTGGAGTTTATGCAGATACGGATTTCCTCCTTGATTTTTTTTGTCGCAACCACCAGGAAAGTAGACTATTATCTGAATTATGGCCGATTAGGAAAAGGGGAGATGCAACGAGACCTGGAGGTCATGGTACACCAGTCATTGAACGTAGGCATGCAGGTGCAGCAGGCAGTGAAGAAAGCGAATGGTATGTTAGCATTCATAGCAAAAGGATTTGAGTATAGGAGCAGGGAGGTTCTACTGCAGTTGTACAGGGTCTTGGTGAGACCACACCTGGAGTATTGCGTACAGTTTTGGTCTCTAAATCTGAGGAAGGACATTATTGCCATAGAGGGAGTGCAGAGAAGGTTCACCAGACTGATTCCTGGGATGTCAGGACTTTCATATGAAGAAAGACAGGATAGACTCGGCTTGTACTCGCTAGAATTTAGGAGATTGAGGGGGGGTTCTTATAGAAACTTACAACATTCTTAAGGGGTTGGACAGGCTAGATGCAGGAAGATTGTTCCCGATATTGGGGAAGTCCTGGTCAAGGGGTCACAGCTTAAGGATAGAGGGGAAATCCTTTAGGACCGAGATGAGAAAAACATTTTTCACACAGAGTGGTGAATCTCTGGAACTTTCTGCCACAGAAGGTAGTTGAGGCCAGTTCATTGGGTATATTTAAGAGGGAGTTAGATGTGGCCCTTGTGGGTAAAAGGATCAGGGGGTATGGAGAGAAGGCAGGTACGGGATACTGAGTTGGATGATCAGCCATGATCATATTGAATGGCGGTGCAGGCTTGAAGGGCCGAATGGCCTACTCCTGCACCTATTTTCTATGTTTCTATGGTGGAAACCCACTCAGATGGGTCAGTAACTTCAGCAATGACACCTAGGGAGACCATTCGCTTGAGTTCATTGTGTATTCTGTCACACATGCCATGGAGGCATGGGTTCGAATCCCACTTCTGACACCAATTGGAGGCGTGGGTTCATATTCCACTTCTGACACCATGTAATGAGTGGAGTCGTACACACATCAAAATACAACACATATTTATTAAAGTCCAATTACAACATTGGTCTGCAGAACGTTACAGTACCTAACAGCTACTCAGACTGAATTACATAAGCAAGCTCTTGGTAATATAAATCACATATTAGGCGGAGCAACTACTAATAAAAAACACTACAATTGGTTAGTAGTATGCAGAGCTTGAGAGACACCAGCTAGCGTGGTACCCGACAAAAATAAAACAATCTCCGGGAAACATTTTCTATGCTTCTTTCTAATCAAATTCTCATGAATCTCATATCGGATGAGTATTATAGTATAAATACTATTTATTTATATTTTGTCTCCCGACGTCTGAAGGTTGAGATAATTTCTGAACTCATCATTTTATTAAAGTTAGAAAGGGCTACTTCAATTAAGACACAAAATAAAATTTATCTAAAGTACCTACTTCCACATAGGAATCGTAGAGGGCATTTGAGATTTCAACATTTTTGCAGAGCAGCAGGCAATTAATGCCACTTAATCATACTCTTTATAAGCTCTCAAAAATTATAGTGGCATTTACTTGTGATGGTAAACAACTGAAGATGCAGTTGACTTATTTATGAAAACGTTCTGATGAAGAGATCTAAATATTCTATTTCCTGGATGATCAGGCTCTCGTTGTCAAAAGATTGAAGCCCTACTTGACTCTCTAATCTAATGAGTAATTTTCTCGGAGAAGAAATTGTTTTAGGAAATACTGTTTTGGACATCAAGATGAAATGGTAAACTTCGAATGAATTACATCTATAGTTGGACGTGTTGTTAAGACATGTTGTGGCCAGAAATATAATCAAATAGTTTAAAATTGATTTTATTCATTTCAGTTCAGTTGTCATGTGTACCGAGGTAGAGTAAAAAACTTTAGTTGCATGCTAACCAGTTGGCAGAAAGACAAAACATGATTACAATTGAGCCATTTGCAGTGTATAGGTACATGATAAGGGAATAGTGTTTAGTTCAAGATAAAGCCAGCAAAGTCCAATCAAGGATAGTCCGAGGGTCGCCAATGAGGAATATACTGCTCTCAGCACTGCTCTCTGGTTGTGGTAGGATGATTCAAAATTTGAGTGATTGAGGTTTATATATTTAAAACTTAATTCTGTTTACTGCTCCCAATTATAGAACCCACAGTTTCAATGTTCAGTACTAACGCATCTTTAAATATTACTTTAGGATTCATCAACAAAAGACGACCAAATGTTATCAATTTATGTCAATTGAAGCCAGAGAATCAAGGACTCCTGACCTTTTATGGAAAACCTTTGTCTATACTGAGAACTCAGCAAATGAATCAGGTATATAGATGAGAAATTAACTGTAAAATAAAAGACCACATTTAAAAAAAAAAAGAGTATTGATTCATTTGGTGATATATAGTACAGATTCACAATCTTTTATCCGAAAACCGAATATTTTTAACTGCCGGGATCGAGGCGCAAACTCGCGACCTTGCGGCCATGAGCCGGGCACTCTACCACTGAGCCACCCGTTAAACGTTAAAATTTACGCTAAAAATCTTCCATTCCGAAATCCGAAAAATTACGAAATGCGAAAAGTGTCTGGTCCCAAGATTTTCGTATAAGAGATTGTGAACCCGTAGTTAGAAAAAGTTTTAAGCTTTCGTAATGCTTAATTTGTGTTTTTCCCGTAGAAGTTGATCTTTATTTTGATTTCACTGTACACATACTGTTAATTCTCATTTATTACATGTCTATTTCCATTCATTAGGCTGTGGGCCGAGCATCAAAAATGTGTCTAGAAATCAACTTTCGTGACCCAGGTCTCGGATCTACATGAAATATTGCACAGATTGAGATAAAATATAATTGAGAAGGAAGGCATACCTCGTCAGTGCCAAAAGTTGCACATTAATTAATTAAAATAATTAGAAAATTAGATCAAAAAAGTTCCATCTAGTGTCCAATGCCCATATTACACCATAGGGAGCCTATTTCCGTGTTGCAGTGTATTTAAACTATATATTATTAGACCATATATATATATATATATATATTGATTGAGACTGCCACAGAGGTCCGGCTCCTGAACAAGCCTAATTAATGGGTGAGGGCAGTTCTTCTGGGTTCCCCGTTTACTGAACCCCACTGACTGCCAGTGTGCAGAGTGGGGGTCACGGCCATAGTGGGACTGGGGCAGTGCCAGGCTGGGGGAAGTCTAAGGCATCTTCCACTGAGAGGAAAATGCCTAACCCTAACCCTAACTCGCCCCCCTTCCAGAGCTGCCCACGGCTGGAGCTGGAGCCGCTTTGGGACTGGCTGCGAGCTCCGTACGTGTGGCCGCTCAGCTAGTCCACCTCGGCCTTCTGGATCATCGTGATGATGATGGTGGGGAGCAGCACTGCCTTACAGGCCGCCTTCAGCACCCCCATAGACCCGACTCCGTCAGTCCGCCCACTCGCTCACTGCAACACCGGCCGTCCGACAGCCCGACCGACCCCTTGCAGCACTCACTGGTCTACCAAGTGCCTGACCGACCTCTCGCAGCACTCACCGGCCTTCCGACAGCCCGACCGATCCTCCACAGCATCCATCGGCCTACCGATAAGCCCAACCGACTGACCGTGACCCTAACCCTGACCCTGACCCTAAAGGGACTGTCCCACGAGCATGCGACTGCATGTGGCAAGCACGACCAAACTGGAAGCGGGGGCTGCGCGGAGGTCGAGTGATCCCGTACGAGTTGACGTGAAGTTCGAGCGAAGTCCGCGGGAAGTTTGCGCTAGGCGTACGCCGTCAAGACGCTGCATATGGCGTCAAGGCCGCGCGTACGGCCTCAATGCGGCTGCGGGCCGGCAGGCCGTTGCCGCGCGGAATTTTTGGGCAGAGCCCCACGCGATGTCAGGACCAGCTCTGCACAACTCCATACGGCTCTGGCGATCGAAGTGGGATCGGCCCCGCGAGGCCATACGGCTCAAGCGACCACGTTAGGTCGTGCTTGCCGCATGCAGTCGCATGCTTGTGGGACAGGCCCTTAACCCTATCCCTAATCCTAACCCTAGCTGTACATTTGTTATTTATCATTTTTATTTAACAGTTTACATCATAACTTTATAAAGATAAATCAAAATGATCAGCAAGATGAGCATTACCTTTATCCTTGGAAACCTTGCTATCGCTATTGATGTAATGAGGAGGCAGCCATGATCCCAGAATCCTCGCTGCGAAACGACCGTAAAACAAAGTGTGGGATTGGTCATTTGCGCCCGACCTCAATGTCAATCGTGCATTGATTGGACAATTACTACTCGGAAAATTGGAAGTTTTTGTCATATTTAAACAAAATGTGCAGGTTTTTTTGCTGACGAGTTTCAGGTATGATTTATATAATATTTTTACACAATATGTTAAAAATTCAGGTAGTTCCATGAGTTGGGTAGCAAACCTGAACAAAAAACCTCCTCGGCCCACAGCCTATGAGAGTAAAATTATCGATTGTGTTTATAGTAGGAAGGGCATACTAAAAAGCTGTTGACTTTGTTCTGTGTCTGTGAGTGTGAATGTATAGAGAGGGGATAAAAGAGACTGTTATGCTTTTTGCAACATCTCAGATGCCTAATAGTTAATAAAGTACAATAACGGCCAATAAATAGCTAGAGCCAATTGAAACTAAATACTTTAATTATCACCATATTCCACACTTGTAATATTGCACTTTTTCGTCGAAGATGCCCCATCTAAGTTAGTCCCATTTGCCAACATTTGACTCATATCCTCTACCTTTCCTACCCATGTACCTGTGCAAGTTTCTTTTAAATGCTGTTATAGTACCTCCCTCAATTACCTAGTCTGAAACATCGCCAATTCCTTCTCTCCGTAGATGCTGCCTCACCCGCTGAGTTTCTCCAGCATTTTGTGACTACCTACCTACCTACCTCCCCTGGCAGCTTTTTCCATATACCCATCACCCTCTGAGTTGCTTCTCAGCTTCCTATTAAATCTTTCCGTCCCCGAGGTAAAAGACTTCTATGCACTCACCATATATATTCCCTCATGATTTTATACATCTCTATAAAGGAGGCACAGTGGCACAGCGGTTGAGTTGCTGCCTAACAGTGCTTGAGACTAGGGTTCGATCCAGGTGCTGTGACCACGTGGGTTTTCGCTCACACATCAAAAATCTACAGGGTTGTAGGTTAATTAGCATCGATAAAATTGTCCCTAATGTGCAGGACACAAACCTAGGGATTATATCTTACATTGAAACACCTGCTAAAATAATTCTGGGTATACTTCTACTAGTTACTGAGATTGAGCCCAATTTCCTTACACTCACAATAAGCAAGTTACAGCAAACAATTTCCTAATTTATACAAAAATTGCAAACTTGAAAATGCAACCTGGCAAAGCTATTGAAATGATGGCCCTCAATGGGAATTTATGCAACTAGTAGTTTATGCATGGAATAGCAGGTCAAAAACAGGGTGCAAACCAGGTAAGATTATTTTTTAAATTTACACTCAAATCGGTTTACATTATTTATGTATTCACAATTGAAATAAAATGGTTTAAATATTTTATTTGTACTCAAATAGGAATAAAATGCAACACTAATTCTAAGATTTGTTTTTATTTAGATACATGCCCGATGCCATCAAAAGCACTGACGTAAGACAATTCTATGTTTGTAGATAATGGCCATAGGGCTCCCCATTAATTATAACCATAAAGCCTGAACATGGATAGTGTTGGGATGTTGTTTCACCTGCTTAAAAGTTAATTTAAGGGAAGAGGAGAGGATCAATCAGGTACAAATTAGCAAACAGCTTTGAAAGAAAGTAGTCAACTCTATTCAACCATGGTACAGTATTCATTTGCAGGATTTACAGCCTCGGGTGCATCCCAGGGAGACGTTGCCCTAAATTAGAGAGAGTTGCGGTGGAAGATCAGAGCTGCACGCAGTACTCAAAATCCGGCCTAACCAAATGAATGAATGAATGAATAAGCTTATTGGCCAAGTGTTCACTTACAAGGAATTTGCCTTGATGCTCTGCACACAAGTGACATGACATACAGTAAAGTTAGGAATGACACGTAAAACATTAAACATTAATAATAAAACATTATTGATTAAACATGGGAATTAAATAAAATACCAGAGCAAAAGAAGGCTACAGATTGGTGTTGATGTGCATAGCATGGAAACAGGCCCTTTGGCCCAACTTTCTCATGCTGGCCAACTTGTCCCATCTAATATAGTCCCATCTGCATGTGTTTGGCCTAGCCTGCTCAACCTCTTCCTATATCTCAGGCCCTCGAATCCTGGCAACAACCTTGTCAATCTTTTCTGTACCCTTTCCAGCTTAACAATATTCTTCCTATAACAAGGAAAACAAGGTTTTGGTGGATGAGTTGAATGTGCAGATAGCTATTAATGATTATGATATAGTTGGGATCACGGGGACATGGCTCCAGGGTGACCAAGGCTGGGAGCTGAACATCCAAGGATATTCAATATTCAGGAGGGATAGACATAAAGGAAAAGGAGATGAGGTAGCGTTGCTGGTTAGAGAGGAGATTACCGCAATAGAAAGTAAGGATGTTAGCTTGGAGGATGTGAAATCGATATGGGTAGAGCTGCGAAACACTAAGGGGCAGAAAACGCTAGTGGGAGTTGTGTACAGGCCACCCAGCAGTAGTACTGGAGTTGGGGATGGCATCAAACAGGAAATTAGAAATGCGTGCAACAAAGGTAAAGCAGTTATAATGGGTGACTTCAATCTACATATAGATTGGGTGAATCAAATTGGCAGGGATGCTGAGAAAGAGGATTTCTTGGAATGTATGCGGGATAGTTTTCTAAACCAACATGTAGAGGAACCAACGAGAGAGCAGGCTATTCTAGACTGGGTATTGAGTAATGAAGTTTTTATAGATATGTGAAGAGAAAAAGATTAGTTAAAACAAATGTAGGGCCCTTGCAGTCAGAAACAGGTGAATTGATCATGAGGAACTAATTGAATAACTACTTTGGTTCTGTTTTCATTAAGGAAGACTTAATTAATCTGCCGGAAATAGCAGGGGACCGGGGACCGATGGAGGAACTGAGTGAAATCCAGGTTAGCCGGGAAGTGGTGTTAGGTAAATCGAATGGATTAAAGGCCGAGAAATCCCCAGGGCCAGATCGGCTGCATCCCAAAGTACTTAGTGAAGTAGCCCCAGAAATAGTGGATGCATTAGTGATAATTTTTCAAAACTGTTTAGATTCAGGAGTAGTTCCTGAGGATTGGAGGGTAGCTAATGTAATCCCATTTTTTAAAAAGGGAGGGAGAGAGAAAACGGGGAATTACAGACCAGTTAGTCTAACATCGGTGGTGGGGAAACTGCTAGAGTCAGTTATTAAAGATGGGATAGCAGCACATTTGGAAAGTGGTGAAATCATTGGACAAAGTCAGCATGGATTTATGAAAGGTAAATCATGTCTGACGAATCTTATAGAATTTTTCGAGGATGTAACTAGTAGAGTGGATAAGGGAGAACCAGTGGATGTGTTATATCTGGACTTTCAGAAGGCTTTCGACAAGGTCCCACATAAGAGATTAGTATACGAACTTAAAGCACAACGGTATTGGGGGTTCAGTATTGATGTGGATAGAGAACTGGCTGGCAGACAGGAAACAAAGAGTAGGAGTAAACGGGTCTTTTTCAGAATGGCAGGCAGTGACTAGTGGGGTACCGCAAGGCTCGGTGCTGGGACCCCAGCTATTTACAATATATATTAATGATTTGGGCGAGGGAATTGAATGCAGCATCTCCAAGTTTGCGGATGATACGAAGCTGTGAGGCAGTGTTAGCTGTGAGGAGGATGCTGGGAGGCTGCAAGATGACTTGGATAGGCTGGGTGAGTGGGCAAATGCATGGCAGATGCAGTATAATGTGGATAAATGTGAGGTTATCTACTTTGGTGGCAAAAACAGGAAAGTAGACTATTACCTGAATGGTGGCCGATTAGGAAAAGGGGAGATGCAACGAGACCTGGGTGTCATGGTACACCAGTCATTGAAAGTAGGCATGCAGGTGCAGCAGGCAGTGAAGAAAGCGAATGGTACGTTAGCATGCATAGCAAAAGGATTTGAGTATAGGAGCACGGAGGTTCTACTGCAGTTGTACAGGGTCTTGGTGAGACCACACCTGGAGTATTGCGTACAGTTTTGGTCTCCTAATCTGAGGAAGGACATTCTTGCCATAGAGGGAGTACAGAGAAGGTCCACCAGACTGATTCCTGGGATGTCAGGACTTTCATATGAAGTCTAGACTAGATGCAGGAAGATTGTTCCCGATGTTGGGGAAGTCCAGAACAAGGGGTCACAGTTTAAGGATAAAGCGGAAATCTTTTAGGACTGAGATGAGAAAAACATTTTTTACACAGAGTGGTGAATCTCTGGAATTCTCTGCCACATAATGTAGTTGAGGCCAGTTCATTGGCTATATTTAAGAGGGAGTTAGATGTGGCCTTTATGGCTAAAGGGGTCAGGGTATGAAGAGAAAGCAAGTACGGGATACTGAGTTGGATGATCAGCCATGATCATATTGAATGGCGGTGCAGGCTCGAAGGGCCGAATGGCCTACTCCTGCACCTATTTTCTATGTTTCTATGTTTAACAAAGCTTAACACAATACTACAAATATGGCGTCACCAATGTCCTGTACTACTTCAACATGACCTTCCAATTTTATCCTCATGACTGATGAAGGTCAATGCTCTGAAAGCCCACTTGACCAGCCTATCTACCTGTGATGTCACTTCCAATCAACTATGTAGCTGCACTCCTAGATCCCTCTGCTCAGTCCCCAGAGCCCTGCCATTCACTGTGTAATTCTGCGCTGGATAAGGGCCTTTCCCACTGTACGAGGTAATTCAAGAGCTCTCCCGAGTTTAAAAAAAATCAAACTCTCGTGGTAAGTACGTAGAATGTACGTAGCGGCTATGTCGGAGCTCGTGGATGTCTCATAGTGGCTCGTAATGCTAATGGCAGGTACCCGGGAAACGTGGTAACTCGTGAAGTTTTTTTAGTACTGTGAAAAATGTCCACGAGAGCCCCGACTACCTACGAACGGCTATTAACTCAGAGCTCCCGTGGACTTTGAAGAAACAGCAACAAAGCGAAGCATGAAAAAGCGCTGCTTGGCTCTAGCCCAAGTGGGAGGAGAGTTAGAAGTGAGTCAGAGGGGGAAAACAGTTGAAAAGGAGAGGCAAAGCACAGACAGACTTAACTCAGAGACCCTGTGGATTTTGAAGAAACAGCAACAAAAGAGAAACAGGAAAAATCAATGATTGGCTCTCCTCTCCAGTGGGAGGAGTTAGAAGCGAGTCAGCGGGGGAAAACAGTTTAAAACTGAGGAATTTGGTTTGTAAATTTGTAAATTGCTAAATTAGGCAATTTATCAGTCAATATATGCAAGACGGCTCTTAGGGAGCGGCCTTGTGAAGGAAGTGCCCTGTGAGTAAATTGTGAGTCTTTGGCTCGAGAGTCTGCCTTGCGAGAAAAGTGTGAGTCTTTGGCTTCAGACTCTTCGGCGAGGCGGCTGAGAAGAGCAGGCTACGCATAAAGCTTGAGATGACGGAACGCGGTGAACACATGTCGGGGCAGATGAGACAGCGTGAGGCTTGCAGATTGTGGGAGCCCAGGGAAACAGATGGAGCCTCTGGCTGCTACAACTGTTGCAAGTGCGTCCAGCTTCAGCTCCTAAAGGACCGTGTTGGGGCACTGGAGAAGCAGCTGGATCACCTCGGGGCCATCCGGGAAAACGAGAGTTTCCTGGACAGGACCTACAGTGAGGTTGTCATGCAGAGGTTACGGAAAGAACATAGAAACATAGAAAATAGGTGCAGGAGTAGGCCATTCGGCCCTTAGAGACCGCACTGCCATTCAATATGATCATGGCTGATCATCCAACTCAGTATCCCGTACCTGCCTTCTCTCCATACCCCCCGATCCCCTTAGCCACAAGGGCCACACTAACTCCCTCTTAAATATAGCCAATGAACTGGCCTCAACTACCCTCTGTGGCAGAGAGTTCCAGAGATTCACCCACACTCTGTGTGAAAAAAGTTCTTCTCATCTCGGTTTTAAAGGATTTCCCCCTTATCCTTAAGCTGTGACCCCTTGTTCTGGACTTCCCCAACATCGGGAACAATCCTCCATCATCTAGCCTCTCCAACCCCTTAAGAATTTTGTAAGTGTGTGGCAGAGAGAAAGGGTGGAAATCGTGGAGTGCAGAAGACACAGGTGGCTGTGCCTAATGAAAACAGGTACGCCCTCTTGGGAACTGTCCGGGGAGACGATGTTTCCAGTCTGAGCGGTGGACACGTCGGTGGCTCCAATCCTAGAGATGGAACTCGACCGGCGAGATCGACGTTGGGCAGAGCCCTAGTGGTGGGTGACTCCATTGTCCGAGGAGCGGACAGGAGATTCTGTGGCAGCAGACGAGATGCGAGGATGGTCTGGTGCCCCCCTGGTGCCAGGGTTCAGGATGTCACGAACCGAAAACATCCTCGAGAGAGAAGGTGAACAGCCGGCAGTAATTGTGCACGTAGGCACAAATGACATCGGGAAGGAGGTTCTCCAACATGCGTTCAGAGAGTTGGGAAGAAGACTGAAATGCCGGACTTCAAGGGTGGTTATCTCTGGAATGCTTCCAGTACCACGTGCTAGTGAGGACAGGAACAGGGAGATAGGGGGTCTGAATGTGTGGCTGAGGGGCTGGTGCAGGGAGCAAGGATTTAAATTTATAGACCACTGGGATCTCTTCTGGGGTAGGGGTGACTGTACGCAAGGGACGGGTTACACCTTAACTGGAGGGGGACCGACATTCTGGCAGACAGGTTTTCTAGGGGTTTAAACTAAATAGTGGGGGGGAGGGATTGACAAATTG
Source organism: Leucoraja erinaceus (assembly GCF_028641065.1). Lineage (NCBI taxonomy): Eukaryota > Metazoa > Chordata > Chondrichthyes > Rajiformes > Rajidae > Leucoraja > Leucoraja erinaceus. The sequence goes on from NC_073378.1 coordinate 3,744,108, forward strand.
GGAGTATGAAAATGGAGTTGAAGGGGAAGTGGCTACAGGAAAAATTACAAAAGTTTTTTGAATTAATGGGAAGGAAAGTTTGCGAATGGACAACGGAGTAAGGTCAGGGCCAATTGCGAGGGGGGAAGTGAATACAGAGGTCAAAGTGCTGTATATGAATGCGCAAAGTAAAACGAATAAAGTGGATGAGCTTGAGGCTCAGTTAGAAACTAGCAAGTATGATGCTGTGTGATTTATCGAGACATGGCTGCAAGAGGGCCAAGGCTGGGAACTGAATATTCAAGGGTACACCTCCTATCGAAAAGACAGACAGGTGGGCAGAGGGGGTGGGGTTGCCCTGTTGGTGAGGAATGAAATTCAGTCCCTTGCAAGGGGTGACATTGAAAGAGGGGATGTGGAGTCAGTACGAATAGAACTAAGGAATAGGTAAAAAGACCCTAATGGGACTAATCTACAGGCCCCCAAACAGTAGCCTGGACATAGGGTGTTTTTTTTTTTTTTTTAAACGCAAGTTGAATCAGGAGTTAAAATTGGCATGTAATAAAAGTAATGCTGTGGTTGTTATGGGAGATTTCAACATGCAGGTAGACTGGGGAAATCAGGTTGGTACTGGACCCCAAGAAAGGGACTTTGAAGAGTGCCTTCGAGATGGATTCTTTGAACAGCTTGTATTGGAGCCTACCAGGGAGAAGGCAATCCTGGATTTAGTGTTATGTAATGAACCGGATTTGATAAAGGACCTTGAGGTTAATGAGCCATTAGGAGGCAGTGACCATAACATGGTCAGGTTTAATCTACAATTGGAGTGGGAGAAGAGGAGATCGGAGGTGTTAGTGTTGCAGTTGAATAAAGGGGACTATGGGGCCATAAGGGAGGAGCTGGCCAAAGTTGACTGGCAAGATATACTAGCAGGGATGACAGTGGAACAAAAATGGCAGGTGTTTCTAGGAATAGTACAGAAGGTGGAGGATCAGTTCATTCCTAGGAGGAAGAAAGATTCCAAGGGGAGAAAGGGACGACAATGGACAGTATAAAAATTAAAGCATAGAAGTACGACGTAGCAAAGATGAGCGGGAAGCAAGAGGATTGGGTAAAGTTTAAAGAACAGAAGATAACCAAAAAGACAATACGGGGAGAAAAGATGAGGTACGAAGGTAAGCTAGCCAAGAATATAAAGCAGGATAGTAAAAGGTTCTTTAAGTATATGAAGAGGAAAACATTAGTTAAGACCTAAGTTGGACGCTTGAATACCGAAAAAGGTGAATTTATTATGGGGAACAAGGAAATGGCAGATGTTGAACAGGTACTTTGGATCTGTCTTCACTAAGGAGGACACAAACAATCTTCCTGATATAGTAGTGGCCAGTGCATCTGAGTAGACAGAGGAACTGAAGGAAATCCACATTAGGCAGGAAATGATGTTGGATAGACTGATGGGACTGAAGGCTAATAAATCCCCAGGGCCTGATGGTCTGCATCCCAGGGTACTTAAGGAAGTGGCTCTAGAAATCGTGGATGCATTGGTGATAAATTTCCAATGTTCTATAGACACAGGATCAGTTCCTGCGGATTGGAGGGTAGCTAATGTTATCCCTCTTTTTAAGAAAGGCCGGAGAGAGAAAACGGGGAATTATAGACCAGTTATCGGTGGTGGGGAAGATGCTGGAATCAATTATAAAAGATGAGATAGCCGCACATTTGGATAGCAGTAACGGGATCGGTCCGAGTCAGCATGGATTTACGAAGGGGAAATCATGCTTGACTAATCTTCTGGAATTTTTTGACGATGTAACTTGGAAAATGGACAAGGGAGAGCCAGTGGATGTAGTGCACCTGGACTTGCAGAAAGCATTTGATAAGGACCCACATAGGAGATTAGTGGGCAAAATTAGGGCACATGGTATTGGGGGATAGTGCTGACATGGATAGAGAAGTGGTTGGCAGACAGGAAACAAAGAGTAGAGATTAACGGGTCCCTTTCAGAATGGCAGGCAGTGACTAGTGGGGTACCGCAAGGCTCGGTGCTGGGACCGCAGCTATTTACAATATACTCCCATGATTTAGATGAAGGGATTCAAAGTAACATTAGCAAATTTGCAGATGGCAAAGCTGCGTGGCAGTGTGAACTGTGAGGAGGATGCTATGAGAATGCAGGGTGACTTGGACAAGTTGGGGGAGTGGGCAGATGAATGGCAGATTAAGTTTAATGTGGATAAATGTGAGGTTATCCACTTTGCTAGCAAAAACAGGAAGGCAGATTACTATCTAAATGTTATCAAGTTTGGAAAAGGGGAAGTACAAAGGGATCTGGGGGTCCTTGTACATCAGTCTATGAAAGTAAGCATGCAGGTACAGCAGGCAGTGAAGAAAGCAAATGGCATGTTGGCCTTTATAACAAGAGGAATATATGAGCAAAGAGGTCCTTCTGCAGTTGTACTGAGCCCTAATGAGACCACACCTCGAGTATTGTGTGCAGTTTTGATCCCCTAATTTGAGGAAGGACATTCTTGCTATTGAGGGAGTGCAGCGTAGGTTTACAAGGTTAATTCCCGGGATGGCGGGACTGTCATATGCTGAGAGAATGGAGCAGCTGGGCTTGTACACTCTGGAGTTTAGAAGGATGAGAGGGTATCTCATTGAAACATATAAGAGGGCTTGGGCAGGAAACATGTTCCCGATGTTGGGGGAGTCCAGAACTGGGGGCCACAGTTTAAGAATAGGGAGTAAGCTATTTAGAACGGAGACGAGGAAACACTTTTTCTCACAGAGAGTGGTGAGTCTGTGGAATTCTCTGCCTCAGACAGTTGTGGAGGCAGGTTCTCAGGATGCTTTCAAGAGAGAGATAGATAGGGCTCTTAAAAATAGCGGAGTCAGGGGATATGGGGAGAAGGCAGGAACGGGGTACTGATTGGGGATGATCAGCCATGATCACATTGAATGGCTCGAAGGGCCAAATGGCCTGCTCCTGCACCCATTGCCTATTGTCTATTGTCTATTACCGTAATTCTCCGAGTTCGAATCAGGGGAAACTCGGGAGAACTCCTCGTACAGTGGGACAGGTCCTTTAGACTTCCCAAAAACCTTGTGCTTCTCTGTATTAAACTCCACGTGCATTTTTTAAATATTCTTTACAGCTCTGCAAAAGAAACACTGAAAAATGAATTGACTGAAAAAGAGATGTCAGTGTTTGAACTTCCTCCATGGCTCGCACTGATAGAGGCGAGGAACAGTAAGTAGAATAGTTTCAAAACTACCGCTCAGTGAAGCATAATTATGCTTTGAAAATGACCTATATCTTAAGTGCTTGCTATCCCGAACTTACTGGATCCTACACACCTGGCAAAATAGATAGTAGTTCCAATTTACCCTCTAAACCTTTAAAAAGTCATTTCATTTGTCCTCATTGAAACAAATTGTCTTGTTTAAAAAATATATATGTTTTTGGCCTTCCATGCTCCTGTCAATGGTATTTTCCATTGCTTTGGAACAATGGGTTGAATGACCTCTGCAGTACTGCGATCATTCCATGATTTTATATTTGCTGCTCTAACTAATGAATAAGTGAGTACCCAGGAACGAAAGTTATTTTCCTAAGTGATATGTGGCCTTCAGTCAACATTCCAGATGACAGCTGCTCTTAGATACCAGATTTAGATTACTTTCTGATCAATTTGCAAGATAATCAATTGTGATTTGCAAGACCACCTTCTTTGACCATTTCTGGAGAGGGTATCTCACATTTGATTAGGTGGGGAGATATAGTGGAGAACACAAATTTTTTCGTGATTTTCATGGGGCTTTTCTCCAGACACAGGGATATGACCTCTTTCTTCTTGAGTGAGGATAGAAGGTTCATACAAAGTAGCATTTGCAGTAAAGAAGACATATGGCAGGCTTGCTTTCATAGCAATTGAGTCGGGATTGATTATAGGAGTCAGGAAGTTATGATGCGGCTTTCTAGGTCATTGGTTAATCCTAATTTGGAGTATTGTGTGCAGTTCTGGTCATTCCACAAAAGGAAGAATGTGGAGACTTTGGAAAGTTGTAGAGAAAGTACAAAGCCCTCCATAATGTTTGAGACAAAGACACATCATTTACTTATTTGCCCCTGTACTCCACAATTTAAGATTTGTAATAGAGAAAAAGCACATGCGGTTAAAGTGCACATTGTCAGATTTTAATAAAGGGTATTTTTATTTATTTTATAGACAATAGGGGCAGGAGTAGGCCATTTGTCCCTTCGAGCCAGCACTTCCATTCAATGTGATCATGGCTGATCATCCACAATCAGTACCCCATTTCTGCCTTCTCCCCATATCCCCTGACTCCCCTATCTTTAAGAGCCCGATCTAGCTCTCTCTTGAAAGTATCCAGAGAATCGGCCTCCACCGCCCCCTGAGACAGAGAATTCCAGTCTCACAACTCTCTGTGTGAGAAAGTGATTCCTCGTCTCCGTTCTAAATGGTTTACCCCTTATTCGTAAACTGTGGCCCCTGCTTCTGGACTCCCCAACATCGGGAACATGTTTCCTGCATCTAGCGTGTCCAAACCCTTAATAATCTTAAATGTTTCAATAAGATTCCCTCTCATCCTTCTAAACTCCAGAGTATATAAGCCCAGCCGCTCCATTCTCTCAGCATATGACAGTCCCGTCATCCCGGGAATTAACCTTGTAAACCTATGCTGCACTCCCTCACTGGCAAGAAAGTCCTTCCTCAAATTAGGGGTCCAAACCTGCACACAATACTCCAGGTGTAGTCTCACTAGGGCCCTATACAACTACAGAGGACCTTTGTTCGTATACTCAACTCTTCGTGTTATAAAGGCCAACATGCCATTTGCTTTTTTCACTGCCTGCTGTACCTGCATGCTTACTTTCATTAACTGATGAATAAGGACTCCCCAGATCACGTTGTACTTCCCCTTTTTCCGACTTGACACTTTTAGATAGTAATCTGCCTTCCTTTTTTTACTACCAAAGTGGATAACCTCACATTTATAGAAACATAGAAACAGAAAATAGGTGCAGGAGTAGGCCATTCAGCCCTTCAAGCCTGCACCGCCATTCAATATGATCATGCTGATCATCCAACTCAGTATCCTGTACCTGCCTTCTCTCCAAACCCCCTGATCCCTTTAGCCACAAGGGTCACATCTAAATCCCTCTTAAATATAGCCAATGAACTGGCCTCAACTACCTTCTGTGACAGAGAATTCCAGAGATTCACCACTCTCTGTGTGAAAAATGTTTTTCTCATCTCGGTCCTAAAAGATTTCCCCTTATCCTTAAACTGTGACCCCTTGTTCTGGACTTCCCCAACATCGGGATTAATCTTCCCGCATCTAGCCTGTCCAACCCCATAAGAATTTTGTAAGTTTCAATAAGATCCTCCCTCAATCTTCTAAATTCTAGCGAGTACAAGCCGAGTCTATGCAGTCTTTCTTCATATGAAAGTCCTGACATCCCAGGAATCAGTCTGGTGAACCTTCTCTGTACTCCCTCTACAGCAAGAATGTCTTATCCACATTAAACTTCCATGCTTCTGCCCACGCACCCCTGTCCAAGTCACCCTGCATTCTCATAGCATCCTCCTCACAGTTCACACTGCCACCCAGCTTTGTCATCTGCAAATTTGCTAATGTTACTTGTAATCCCTTCATCTAAATCATGAATATATTTTTTAATAGCTGTGGTCCCAGCACTGAGCCTTGCAATATCCCACTAGTCACTGCCTGCCATTCTAAAAGGAACTTGTTCATCCCTACTCTTTGTTTCCTGTCTGCCAACCAATTTTCTGTCCATGTCAGCACTCTACCCCAAATACCATGTACCCTAATTTTGCCCACTAATCCCCTATGTGCGACCTTATCAAATGCTTTCTGAAGGTCCAGGTACACTACATCCACTGGCTCTCTCTTGTCCATTTTCCTAGTTACATCCTCAAAAATTTCCAGAAGATTAGTCACGCTTGATTTCCCCTTCGTAAATCCAGACTCGGACCGATTCTGTTACTGCTATCCAAATGTGCCGCTATTTCATCTTTTATGATTGATTCCAGCATCTTCTCCACCAGCGATGTCAGGCTAACTGGTCTATAATTTCTTGTTTTCTCTCTCCCGCCTTTCTTAACAAGTGGGATAACATTAGCTACTCTCCAATCCACAGGAACTGATCCTGAATCTATAGAACATTGGAAAATGATCACCAATGCATCCACAATTTCTAGAGCCACTTCCTTAAGTACCCTGAGATGCAGACCATCAGGCCCTGGGAATTTATCAGCCTTCAGTCCCATCAATCTACGCAACACCATTTCCTGCCTAATGTGAATTTCCTTCAGTTCCTCCGTCACCCCAGATCCTCCGACCTCTAGTACATCAGGATGATTGTTTGTGTCCACCTTAGTGAAGACAGATCCAAAGTACCTGTTCAACTCATCTGCCATTACCTTGTTTCCCATAATAAATTCACCCTTTTCAGTCTTCATGGGTGCAACTTTGGTCTTAACTATTTTTTTTCTCTTCACATGCCTAAAGAAGCTTTTACTATCCTCCTTTATATTCTTGGCTAGCTTACCTTCGTAGCTCATCTTTTATCCCCGTATTGCCTTTTTAGTTATCTTCTGTTGCTCTTTAAACTTTACCCAATCCTCTGGCTCCCCGCTCATCTTTGCTATGTTGTACTTATTCTCTTTTAGTTTTATACTGTCTCTGACTTCCCTTGTCAGCCCCTTACTCCCCTTAGAATCTTTCTACCTTTTTAGAATGAACTGATCCTGCACCTTCTGTATTATTCCCAAAAATACCTGCCATTTTTGTTCCACTGACATCCTGCAAATCTTTCCAGTCAACTTTGGCCAGCTCCTCCCTCATGGCTTCATAGTCCCCTTTAACTGTAATACTGACACCTCCGATTTACCCTTCTCCCTCTCAAATTGTAGATTGTAGATCTCTGGCTTATTAAAAGTTGTCTGGCTTCTTAAAAGTGTCTCCACTCCTTCTCCACTCCTTCACCCCTTCTCCCCTCTCCACCTTCTCTCCCCCCCCCCCTCCCCCCCCCCCCCCCCCCCCCCCCCCCCCCCCCCCCCTTCCTCTCCCCCCCCCCCCCCTTCTCTCCCCCCCCCCTTCTCTCCCCCCCTTCTCTCCCCCCCCTTCTCTCCCCCCCCCTCTCTCCCCCCCCTTCTCTCTCCCCCCTTCTCTCTCCCCCCCCTCTCCCCCCCCTCCTCTCTCCCCCCCCTTCTCTCCCCCCCCTTCTCTCTCCCCCCCCCCTTCTCTCCCCCCCCTTCTCTCCCCCCCTTCTCTTCCCCCCCTTCTCTTCCCCCCCCCCCTCTCTTCCCCCCTTCTCTCCCCCCCCTTCTCGCCCCCCCCCTTCTCCTCCCCGCCCCCTTCTCCTCCATGGCCCCTTCTCCCCTTTCTTCTTCCCCCCCCCCCATTCGAGGGATCAGGGGGTATATATTTAAGAGGGAGTTAGATGTGTCCCTTGTGGCTAAAGGGATCAGGGGGTATGGAGAGAAGGCAGGTACAGGATACTGAGTTGGATGATCAGCCATGATCATATTGAATGGCGGTGCAGGCTCGAAAGGCCGAATGGCCTACTCCTGCACCTATTTTCTATGTTTCTATATTCTAACACATTTATGTTTTTGTGCTCTTGCTGTTAACAATATTAATAACACCTCTTAGATAACTATCAGAAAAGTCCAGAATGTGTTTTAATTATAGTTTAAAAAAATGACTCCATTATTTATTTAAGATATAGCTTTGTGATTTTCCTCCATCTATAACATCTGCTGTTTGCATTTAAAGGTTACAAATATTTCAAAATAAGGCTGATTATTTACTGTGCAAAGTTAGCAATTATTTTTATTTTCATTTCAATTTTAAATAATAATTTGAATTTTATTTTCTTTCTAATTTAGCTACAGAACGGCGTTTTCGTCAAAAGTGAGTGTTCATTTGTTTCTTGGTTTGGCAGTTTTATATCTAACGTATTTTCTAAACACACAGAGGTGAAGAAGGCCTTGGAAGTCCTGTTTGTAAGAACAGGCCAATTTTAAAAAGCTTCTGTTATCTTGGAAGCTTACCACAGTTTTGGTTATTTTTTTTTAGGGGAAAACAGTGTATAGAAAGCACAGTGGAGTGGAACATGTGCAAGCAAATCTTTCTATTAGTGAATTTGTCTTTTTGTTTAGATTAAAGGAGAGCAAAGACACAATCAGAACATTGAAAGAGACATTCAAAAATTTACAGAAAAGTATGGCCAAAGCGACACAGAGAAGGTTGATGTTGAGGAGGGAGTAAGTACAATGCACATAACCACAAAATGCACTACTACTCATTTTCAACTTTGAAACACCATTGCAGCATAATATCAAACAATTATTGTAGTTATGACTAAACAATGGTATTATATTTATTGTACAAACTTTAATTTGTTGGAAGATATTCAACCAGAGATAAACTATACCCTACATCCATTAACAGCTAACTTAAGAGTCTTTGAAATGGTTTTGTGCATTTTTAACAGGAAATAGTAGATGCTATCAAGGAAATTTAAAAAAAAAACACACAGTGATGGAAATGAACCAAAATAAATTGTATAACTCCGAGGTACCTCTAACGGGTAATAATGTTGAAGGTTATTGGTTCCTGTCACATTCGACTAGCTTGACTTCAACTGTGACACTGCTGGAGGTGCTGAATAATGGGTGAGACATTAATGGGGGCATACCTCTGTGGTCAGATGACCATTAAAGGTATAAAAGCACTATTTAAAAGAAGAACAGATGAGTTATCCCCACAGTGCTGCAATATTTCACCCTCAAACACCATCATTAAAACAGATTCCTAAGTCATTATAATTGGCTCCATGTGAGCTTGCCGAGTACAGATTAAAAGTCTGTTTCTCAAAATACAACTTACAACAAAATACAAAATACAACAAAAAAGTAGCCATAATTCAGATATGTCGAGCTTATGTGTATGAATGTGGATGTACCTTAAAATTTCAGCCACTGCTGTTAGATGAGAGTTAACTACCTTCAGTAAAGAATGTTTTTTGATGGTTGAGAATTTCGTATCCCTAGTCTTACTGAACAGTAACACCAAAGAACATGAAGACACTTCATTTTCAGCTAGTTTGGAATATTGCTGTTTGAGAGAGTAGCAGTGTACTGTCATGTGTAAAGTAATAGAGAACAGGATTTTCAAGGTAGAATATTTGTGACGGCAGACTATAGATGTGGTGGATACTTAGCGAGCTTGGGAATTTCAAGAAATATCACTATAATTCTACATCTTAGTCAAAAATCCTGTACAAGTAATGTATGGAAATGTTCCTTGATATTATTATATCATCAGAGTTTCAGGACATGACATAAAACAGAGATATTAAAAGTAGGATTAGAGATGTGTTAGATATTAGTGAGTTTGGAAAAATAGATTATTTATAAAAAGTGTCCAATGAACTGGCCTCAACTACCCTCTGCGGCAGAGAGTTCCAGAGATTCACCACTCTCTGTGTGATAAAAGTTCTTCTCATCTCAGTTTTAAAGGATTTCCCCCTTATCCTTAAGCTGTGACCCCTTGTCCTGGACTTTCCCCAACATCGGGAGCAATCTTCCTGCATCTAGCCTGTCCAACCCCTTAAGAATTTTGTAAGTTTCTATAAGATCCCCTCTCAATCTCCTAAATTCTAGAAAGTATAAACCAAGTCTATCCAGTCTTTCTTCATAAGACAGTCCTGACATCCAGGAATCAGTCTGGTGAACCTTCTCTGCACTCCCTCTATGGCAATAATGTCCTTCCTCAGATTTGGAGACCAAAACTGTACGCAATACTCCAGGTGTGGTCTCACCAAGACTCTGTACAACTGCAGTAGAACCTCCCTGCTCCTATACTCAAATCCTTTTACTATGAAAGCTAACATACCATTCACTTTCTTCACTGCCTGCTGCACCTGCATGCCTACTTTCAATGACTGGTGTACCATGATACCCAGGTCTCACTGCATCTCCCCTTTTCCTAGTTGGCCACCATTTAGATAATAGTCTGCTTTCCTGTTTTTGCCACCAAAATGGATAACCTCACATTTATCCACATTATACTGCATCTGCCAAACATTTGCCCACTCACCCAGCCTATCCAAGTCACCTTGCAGTCTCCTAGCATCCTCCTCACAGCTAACACTGCCCCCCAGCTTAGTGTCATCCGCAAACTTGGAGATATTGCCTTCAATTCCCTCATCCAGATCATTAATATATATTGTACATAGCTGGGGTCCCAGCACTGAGCCTTGCGGTACCCCACTAGTCATTGCCTGCCATTGTGAAAAGGACCCGTTTACACCTACTCTTTGCTTCCTGTTTGCCAGCCAGTTCTCTATCTACATCAATACTGAACCCCCAATGCCGTGTACTTTAAGTTTGCATACTAATCTCTTATGTGGGACCTTGTCGAAAGCCTTCTGGAAGTCCAGATACACCACATCCACTGGTTCTCCCCTATCCACGCTACTAGTTACATCCTCGAAAAATTCTATAAGATTCGTCAGACATGATTTACCTTTCGTAAATCCATGCTGACTTTGTCCAATGATTTCACCACATTCCAAATGTGCTGCTATCCCATCTTTAATAACTGACTCTAGCAGTTTCCCCACTACCGATGTTAGACTAACTGGTCTGTAATTCCCTGTTTTCTCTCTCCCTCCCTTCTTAAAAAGTGGGGTTACGTTTGCTATCCGCCAATCCTCAGGAACTACTCCAGAATCTAAAGAGTTTTGAAAGATTATTACTAATGCATCCACTATTTCTGGAGCTACTTCCTTAAGTACTCTGGGATGCAGCCTATCTGGCCCTGGGGATTTATCGGCCTTTAATCCATTCAATTTACCCAACACCACTTCCCGGCTAACCTGGATTTCACTCAATTCCTCCAACTCCTGACCCGCGGTCCCCTGCTATTTCCGGCAAATTATTCATCTTAGAAACAGCATTTTTTGGTAAGTTTAAGTTTAAGTTGGATAAGTTTGAGTTTGAGTAGTTTTTGGCCACACAGACCTTCTTTGGTTCGGGCCTTGCGTTGGGTCGACCAGCCTCGGTGAGGTCGGTGATGGGGGACCGCTATAAATGTAAGTTACGGGGGGATATTTCCCTCTCCCCACACGGCCCCCGAGTCACAAACCCTCACCTTCTGTAGACGACGGCGACAATTGATAATTAATAATTGTACCCGGGACTCACGCAAGGCTCTCCGCGGGGCCGCCATCTTGCATCTTGTATCTATCTATCTATCTTCTATCTATCTATCTATCTATCTATCTATCTATCTATCTATCTATCTATCTATCTATCTATCTATCTATCTATCTATCTATCTATCTATCTATCTTCTTGGATGTGTACTTACTTGTGTGTCTCTGTCACTGCCCTCTATGTCACTGCCCTCTCTGTCTCTGTTCTCTCTCTCTCTACCCCCCTCCCTCTCCCCTCTAGCCGCGCCTGCGGGTTGGGAGCTATGCGTGAGTGGATAGGGCAGGGGATGGAGTAAAAGGAGTGAATTAATAATATATAACTAGACTAAGTGGGACCCGTTGGAGGAGGGGGGGGTTCTTTCTGGAGTGCTAGTATGGGTGTTGTGGGCTGAATGGACTGGTTTCCAGAGGACTAGTATGGACATTGTAGGCAGGCAGCTCAGTCACTCAGGCCTGGTGGGCTGACAGCTCAGTCACTCAGGCCTGGTGGGCTGGCAGCTCAGTCACTCAGGCCTGGTGGGCTGGCAGCTCAGTCACTCAGGCCTGGTGGGCTGGCAGCTCAGTCACTCAGGCCTGGTGGGCTGGCAGCTCAGTCACTCAGGCCTGGTGGGCTGGCAGCTCAGTCACTCAGGCCTGGTGGGCTGGCAGCTCAGTCACTCAGGCCTGGTGGGCTGGCAGCTCAGTCACTCAGGCCTGGTGGGCTGGCAGCTCAGTCACTCAGGCCTGGTGGGCTGGCAGCTCAGTCACTCAGGCCTGGTGGGCTGGCAGCTCAGTCACTCAGGCCTGGTGGGCTGGCAGCTCAGTCACTCAGGCCTGGTGGGCTGGCAGCTCAGTCACTCAGGCCTGGTGAGCTGGCAGCTCAGTCACTCGGGCCTGGTGAGCTGGCAGCTCAGAAACTGCCAGAAATTCTGCCCACAACAGTTGAGAGACTGCGAGAGAGAAGAGAGAGAGGGTGGAGAATCAATTTTTCATCTTTTTTTGCAGATCACAGCAATGAAGGAGGAAAGTCTATCCTGGCCTGGATCTCACAGGGAGCCAATGAAGGGAGGGAGAAAAATACTGGGGTGAGGTTTAATACCTGCAAGGGGAATACTTACTGTTGGGCCGAAGGGACCCCTCCTGGGCTAGTACAGGCCTGATGGGCCAAAGGGGCTCTTTAAAAAAAAAATTGTAGTGAAATCTCAGTGAAGCTTTTTTTTTCTGGACTTTTCCTGACCTGGCATGAGCCTTTTGGGCCAAAATGCTCCTGCTGGGCTAATATGGGCATCTTGGGCAAAAGGGAGTGGTTTCTCGGCTAATAGGGGTCTTGTGGGCCAAAATTAGCGGTTTTAGGCAGACCAAACAACTCATTTCATTTCAATTCCATTTCAGTTTTAAGCACAGGGCAGGCCAAACAACTAATTTCATTTCCATTTCAGTTTCAAGCACAGGACAGGCAAAACAACTCATTTTCATTTCCCTCCTCTGCCTCGCTGCCCCGTCTCCCCTCTACCCCCTCTCTCCCTCTGCCCCATCTCTCCCTCTGCCCCATCTCTCCCTCTGCCCCATCTCTCCCTCTGCTCCATCTCTCCCTCTGCCCCCTCACTCCCTCTCCCCCATCTCTCCCTCCCTCCCTCTGCCCCATCTCTCCCTCTGCCCCATCTCTCCCTCTGCCCCATCTCTCCCTCTGCCCCCTCTCTCCCTCTTCTCCCTCTCTGCTCCCTCTGCCCCATCTCTCCCTCTGCCCCATCTCTCCCTCTGCTCCATCTCTCCCTCTGCCCCATCTCTCCCTCTGCCCCATCTCTCCCTCTGCTCCATCTCTCCCTCTGCTCCATCTCTCCCTCTGCCCCATCTCTCCATCTCTCCCTCTGCTCCATCTCTCCCTCTGCTCCATCTCTCCCTCTGCCCCATCTCTCCATCTCCCCTCTGCCCCATCTCTCCCTCTGCCCCATCTCTCCCTCTGCCCCTCTCTCCCTCTGCTGCCCATCTCTCCCTCTGCCCATCTCTCTCCCTCTGCCCATCTCTCCCTCTGCCCCATCTCTCCCTCTGCCCCATCTCTCCCTCTGCCCCATCTCTCCCTCTGCCCCGTCTCTCCCTCGCCCCCCTCTCTCCATCTCCCCCATCTCTCCCTCTGTGCCACCTCTCCCTCTGCCCCCCATCTCTCCCTCTGCCCCCTCTCTCCATCTGCTCCATCTCTCCCTCTGCCCCCATCTCTCCCTCTGCCCCCTCTCTCCATCTGCTCTCTCCCTCTCTCTCCTCTGCCCCTCTCTCCTCTCCCCCCTCTCTCCCATCTGCCCCATCTCTCCCTCTGCCCCATCTCTCCCTCTGCCCCATCTCTCCCTCTGCCCCCTCTCTCTCCATCTGCTCCATCTCTCCCTCTGCCCCCCTCTCCCTCTGCTCCATCTCTCCCTCTGCTCCCCCTCTCCCTCTGCCCCCTATCTCCCTCTGCCCCCCCTCTCTCTCTCTCCCCCCCTCTCTCTCTGCCCCCCCCCCTCTCTCTCTGCCCCCTCTCTCTCTCTCTGCCCCCTCTTTTTACATCTTCTGGTAGAAAATGTCCTTATGATTTCAATAATCTAATCCTCTATAAATTTGGTCCATTATTCCCCGAGATATTTACTAAAATATATCACCAAACTGAGATTTTTAAAAATATTAAGGTTGCCCAGCTGCTGACCTCACAATGCCTTTCCTTGTGGTCCTGCCCCCCCCCCGCCACTCTGGATTAATGCAGCTGCTGTCAACGCACATGCAAAGTTTTCCTCGAGGTACATTAGCCCACCCCCGTTCACAAATTTGGTCAATTTGACCCCTCCTCCCCTCCGTCCCCCCCTCCCCAGTTATTCAAAAGACGCAGATTGAATGAGCAAGTTGGGCCCTGCACTGGAGTGGCCGGTCCGGTCCCCGGGTCATCCCTCTCTTCCCCCTCCCTCTCTGCCCCCTTCCTCTCTAGGGAGTGGTGAGTATTGGGACATATGGGTGAGTGGTGGAGTGGTGCCCCCTCCCTCTGTGCACTCGCTCTCTGCTTCTGCCTCTGCCCTCTCTCTGCCTCTGTCGCTACCCTCTCTTACTCTGTCACTGCCCTCTCTCTGCCTCTACCCTCTGCCCTGTGCCCTCCCTGTCTCTGCCCTCTCTGTCTCTGCCCTCTCTGTCTCTGCCCTATCTGTATCAGCTCTCTGCCCTCTCTGTCTCTGCCCACTGTCCTCTCTGTCTCTGCCCTATGTCTCTGCCCTCACTCTCTACCCCATCCCTCTCCCTCTGTAGCCACGCCTGCGAGTTGGGGGCTATGAATGAGTGGATAGGGCGGGGGATGAGATAAAAGGAGCGAATTAATAATATTAATATAATATCAAGGTGGGTGGTTAGTGTGTGTGTTTGGGGTGTGGTTAGTATGTGTGTGGGGGGGGGGGGGTTAGAATGTGGGTGAGGCCGCAGACACCCCCCCCCCCCCCCCCCCCCCCCCACAATTGCGCGTTGAGGGGATGGGACCCAACGGGTCTCACTTGGTTTAGTATCTATAACTAAAAAACTCATCTTGTTATCTGCAGGTTTGCGCTGTACCTCTATTTGCGCAAAAATGGTACACGATACCGCTACGATCTTTGCCCCACATTACTCACCATTGTCCTGTGCTGTAAATGATACAAGTTTTGTTCAGATTGACGATATATTTTAAAAGTTATTATCGTTTAAAAAAAATAACTTAAAACAGCGCCCACACCCGCGCATGCGCAGTTGGGGGAGAGTTTCTGTGCGTGTCTTTACATCGCAAAGGGCACCCAATGGGTCCTCAGCCACGGCTGAGGGAGTGGAGCTGCAACTTCGTGATCCTGGAGAGGTGAGGAGAGAGAGTGGGGGAGTTGAGGAGGGACAATGGGGAGGTGGGGGAATAGAGGGAGAGGAGGGGTATGTGGGGGAGGTAGGGAGTGAGGAATAGAGAGGAGGGCAGTGGGGGAGGTGAGGGATAGTGGGGGGGATAGAGGGGTGAGGAGTTGGGGGGGTGGGGGATAGAGTGATATGAGGTGGTTAGGGAAGGGAGAGGAGTTATGGAGTGAGTGAGGGAGGGATTGGGAGTGGGGAGGAGGAGAGGGGAAAGAAGAGAGGGGAAATGAGCCCAACCTGCGCAGTTGGCTATAGGTGAGTGGTGGAATATTGCTTTGGGGAACGGGTCTAATATATTATTAAAACTCTCATTCTGTCTGTGAGTGAGCGTGTGTGATTCATGGTCTGAATTTCGCCAAAATGGTACACAATAGGACCACCTTACTCACCATTGTCCTGTGGTGTGGTGTATCAAAGTTTTGTTCAGATTGATGTTATATTTTACAAGTTATTCACATTTTTTACTTTACAATATCCTACTTTGAGAAAAATGTCTTCCATCTGCACTGGCAGTTCGAGCTATGACGTCACAATGAGATCGTAGCCCTGCCAGCTACAATGTTGCAAATCCCAGGACACTGAGCCCTGAATTTTTTCTTGGCAGCACGTGCAATTGAATTTTTTTTCAGTTTAAAAGGGGGGATGGTGAATAAGGGGAAATGAGACGCCCCTGCACATTTGGGGGCTATGGGTGAGTAGTGGAATATTGCATTGGGGAGACGGAGTTGCGTTGGGGAACGGGTGAGTGATGTAATATTGTTATTATGTCTGTGATTCTGTCTGTCTGTCTGTTAGTGTGATCCTGAAACTACGCCAAAACAGTACATGATAGCGCTATAATTGTGGATCATCTTACTCACCATTGTCCTATGTTGTGTTTTTTAATCAAGTTTTGTTCAAATTGATGGTATATTTTACAAGTTATTCACATTTTTTAATTTACAAAATCCAGTTTGTCAAAAATCATTTGAACTTGCACTGGCAGTTAGCGGTACATGATGTCACAATGGGATCTCATTTACATAAACTGCCTATCAGCAGTGTTCCTCCCTTCAATGACATCACAATGGGATCTCATTTACATTTAAAAAAAAACTTAATTTTCAAAAACACAGCAGTGTTCCCATCAGATTGATGTTATATTTTGCAATTTATTCACATTTTAAACAAAAAAATTCACTTTACTCTTTAAAACTTGCCCTGCCGGTTACAATATTAACAAATGACAGGACTCCCAGTGCAAAGAGAGATTTGTTACATTGTTGTACGGAGAGTGAGGGAGTGGGGGGGGGGGGGGGAGGGGAGGATGATAAATGTTATTTAAACATTGTGTTTAGTGGGAGAGTGGGATGGGGAGGTGAGTGAGGAGGGAGAGAGGCTATGGAGGGAGGAGGCAGTGACTGAGGGTAGGGGTAAGGAGAGTGAGGGAGGGAGTGGGGGAGGGGAGGAGGAGAGGAGAAAGAAGAGGGAGGGTGAAGAGCTGGGGATAAGGGGAAATGAGGGTGAAGTGCTGGGGATGAAGGGAAATGAGCCGCACATGCGCAGTTGGGGGCTATGGGTGAGTGGTAGAATATTGCGTTGGGGAACTGGATGCGTAGGGGGAATGGGTAAGTGATGGAATTTTGTGTTGGGGTAACAGGGCCCATTGGGTCCCACTTGGTCTAGTCTATACAATTATTAAAACTCTCATCTTGTCCTCTTCCTGTTTGCGTTGTTTTTAAATTTGCACCAAAATGATCACCCATAGCGTTACAATTTTTCGCCACCTTACTCACCATTCTCCTCTGCTGCAAGCTAAATAAGTTTTGTTCTGATCGGTGAAATAATACAGAAGTTATGAAGGTTTAAAAATTGTAAAAACTTCCCCTTCCGGCACCTGCTATCAATCACAGCGGCGAGGTGAATAAAAAGCTGAAGCAGCGGAGTATGTTGAGCAGCGTGCGGGCAGAGAGCAGCTTGTGGAGAGTGAGCAGTGTGCGGAGAGTAAGCAGCTTGCGGAAAGTGAGCAGGTCTACTTCTGCGGGAACCAGCACAACGAGCCGGAAGCAGCTGACTTGAACCGGAAGCCTCTGAGTGAGTAGGACCGGGAGCTGGTGCGTGAGGCCAAAAGCTGAAGGTGCGGGTTGAGCAGTGTTGGCTGCGTCTGCTGCCACCACCCACACCCCCTTCCTCACACCCCCTTCCCCTTTCCCCTTCCTCCTTCTCCCCTTCCCCCCTCCCCTTCTCCTCTCCACACCCCCCCCTTCCTCCCCCCTTTCCCCCACACCCCCCTTTCCCCACCCCCCCTTCCCCACACCTCCCTTTCCCCACCCCCCTCGCCTTCACCCCTTCCCCCACTCCCCCTTCCCCACCCCCCTCCCACACCCACCCCCCCTTTCTCCACACCCCCCCTTTCCCCACATCCCCCCCTTTCCCACCCCCCCTTCCTCACCCTCCCCCCCACCCCCCAACATCCACCCGCCCCACATCCCCCCCCCCCACCCCCCTCCCCCCACCCCCCTTCGAGTGAAGCCTCTTAGTGAAGTCGGAGTGGGATCGGGAGCTGCTGCGTGAGGCTGAAATCTGAAGTGCGGGGTGAGCAGAGTGCGGGCTGCGTCTGTTGCGACCCCTGGGAGGTGGGAGTCCTGTCATTTGTAACATTGTAATGGTGAGGGGCAGGGCACATGGAATTTGATTTTTTTTAAGTAAAAAGTCAATTTTTTAAAGTTTAAATAGAGGGAGGCTGAAGAGGAGGGGCAGGGAGTGCTGGGGATGAGCAGCGCCTGTGCAGTTGGGGGCTATGGGTGAGTGGTGGAATATTGCGCTGGTGGAATGGGTTGTGTCGGGGGAACGGGTGAGTGGTGGAAAATTGCGTTGGAACGGGACCCAACGAGTCCCACTTGGTCTAGTATATTACTAAAACTCTCATTTGGTTTGTTTGTATGCGTGTGAGCGTGTGTGTGTAACCCTGAAACTATGCCTAAACAGTACACGATAGTGCTGCGATTTTTGTCCCACCTTACTCACCATTGTCAGATTGATGGTATATTTTTCATTTTATTCACATTTTAAACTTTATAAAACCCCACTTAGACAACATTCACTTCCAGCTGCAGTGACAGTTAGCACATAATGACGTCACAAAAGGGATCCTGAATCTCATTTACGTAAATTCCGTTTTATTCAAATGTTTCCATTTTCATGCACATTGACGTCACAATGGGATCCCGATATTCATTTAAATTAAGTTTAATTTACAAAAAAAAAAATGGGATTTCCATTGTGGGGTGGGGGGATAGGGAGGAGGTCAGGAGTGGGGGAGAAGGATGATAGAGGGTGAGGAAGGGGTAGGGAGGTGAGAGGGTGGGGGAGTGGGGAGGAGGAGGGGTAGGGGAGGTAGGGAGTGGGGGGGGAGAGGGGGCATTGGGTGGGAAGTGTGGGGGAGTGGGATAGGGGGGAGGTGTGGAGTGAGGTAGGGAGGGGAGAGGGGTAATGGAGGGGAGTGACTGATGGTAGGGGAAAGGAGAGGGAGGGTGGAGGAGGGGGAGGGAGTGCTGCGGGATGATGGGGAATGAAGGAGGATAGGGGTAGGAAGAGGGATGGCAAGGCACAGTTAGGGGAGGGTTGCTGTGACTCACGTCACAACGGGGATTTCTGGTGTCCGAACGGGAACCCATCAGACGCGCCTGCGCAGTTGGGGGCTATGGGTGAGTGGTGGAATATTGCGTTGGGGACGGGGCCCAACATGTCCCACTTGGTCTAGTATTTTATAATATTGGCCTGCTTGATTTTCATCCTAACATTGATTTGGAGTAAATATTTTAGACACCTTAATTGAAGAAATCTGGGTTGAAATTAATTTCTTTCATCTCAACAGAAATCGTACACTCAGAATGAGTGCCATACTACAACTCCTTGATATTAGTCCTGAAATGGACTTTGAAACAATGATATCATCAATAGATCATGACACCAAAGTTTTAGAACCACCAAAACATCCACCCCTGTGGTAAGCTGCTTTCCCATCATTATTAACCACAGGCTAAGAAACGTAGAAAGTTGCTCTGTAGAAGATATGGCAAATGATAGGATTTTTTAATAAATACAATTGTGCTCAATATATTTTAACTCCGGAAATGACATATTATGTGCTTGTAACTCTATCACATAATATAATGGACAATAATATATCTGACAGAAATAACAGTAATAATTAATAACACTTCGTGTTGAAAAATTAAATGTAGTTTACAAAAAACACTGCATAAGCGGAATGAAACTGTAGATTTCACACAGGAGATTTAATTGTTTATGACCTTTGAAGAGAAAGTTGATGCGCAGCACAGTAGTGTACCAGGATGAGCTGGTTTACAGCGCCAGAGACCTGGGTTGGATCCTGACTACAGGTGCTGTTTTGTACATGCTCTCTGTGACCATGTGGGTTTCCTTCAGGTGCTCTGGTTTCCTCCCACACTCCAAAGATGTACAGGTTTGTAGGGTAATTGGCTTCAGTAAGTTGTAAAATTGTCCCTAGAATGTGTAGGTTAGTATACGGGAGTGATCGCGGTCAGCGCAGATTCGGTGGGTCACAGAACCTGTTTCTGCGCTGTATGTAAAATAAAGTCTAAAGTAAAGTATGCAGAAGGATTGCTACATGAGAGTTACTAACTGTACATTATCTTGTGTATTATGTATATTGTGGTGGTCCCTGGTAGTTAGCCACGAGCGGTGCGAACCATCAGCTCTAGGGGTTGGGTCGCGTGACTTGGTTTGGATCGCAATAATGGACGCCGCTAGCGCTCAACCTGCCGTTGCCTCCGACCAGGCCCAACAAAACGCGGTCGCACTTTAGCTGCCAGTCTTCTCGACCTCGCAGCCCCAGGTGCAGCTCCAGCAAGCGGAGGCTCAATTACACATCCGTAGGATCACAGCCGACGACACCCGCTAATTCTTTGTCGTCGACGCGCTTGAGCAGGAAGGCTGGTCGGTTGGTGCCTTACCTTTGCGAGCTGCCAGTGGCCAACAAATACGAAGGCGTCAAGGCGCTGCTTCTCCGCACTTTCGGGCTCAGCCGCCTGGAGCGAGCGGTGTGGATACTCCACATAGGCGGACTTGGGGACCGTAAGCCACCGGCCCGGCCTGCTTATTGAGTACGCCTTCCTAGAGCAGTTGCCCGACGACATCCGCCTGCTCCTTTCAGGGGCAAGTTGCCCTGCAGCTCGCGGAACGTGCAGACGAGCTGTGACTGGCCAGACGGCAGGACAGAGGTTCGCTCGATAAGGTGTTGACAGCACCTTTTTAAAAATTTTTTAATTTAAATTTTATTCAATTATTAAAAATAATATTTACACTACAATAAAACAAGCCAGAACCCACCACCATAATACAATACAAACATGTATCCATAATAAACTACTATACAACTATGTTACAATCCTTATTGAGGACACATTCAACACCCTGCGGAGCCCAGCGGACCCGGAACTCCCTCAGGGTGCTGTTGACAGCACCTTGGAAGGCACAGCGACCTAGGACTGCGCCCACCGGGGGCTCAGCTGAGTCTATTGCTCTGGGAGAAGCCGGTAGGAAGAAGTGGTGCTTCTACCACCAATGCTGGGGTTCTGCGGCCCGCCAATACCGCTCGCCCTGTTCATTTCGGGGAAATGCCGGGGCCGGCTGCCAGTGATCACCTCGGCGGTCGGCCAGATACACCGTTTATATGCATGGGACCGGTGCGCAGGATGACGGTTCCTGGTGGGCACAGGGGCGGAAGTCAGCCCATCAGGGGTGGACACTCGTTCTGGGCCCCCATTAACTGTCGCGATTGGCAGCACCATACAAACTTACGGCGTCCGCACCATTCCGCTTATCTTTGGCTCTTCCCACATCACCTGGCCTTTCACCGTTGCAGACGTGTCCCAGCCATTGCTGGGCGTCAATTTCCTGCGCCCAAATTTTGGTGGACTTTCCTGAAATTTTGATTCCGTAATTCCACTCGGCCAGCCCGAAACATGGTGTGGTGCGCCATATTCTGACTTTGGGACCACTGCTCCATGCCTGTGCCCGCAGGCTGCCTTGCGACAAGCTCCAGGTGGCCAAAGCGGAGTTTCGCAACATGGAGGCGATGGGAATAGTCCGGTGGTCGGATACCCCATGGGCTTTCCCTACTGCACATGGTACTGAAGGCCTCCAGGGCCTGGAAGGTTTGTGGCGACTATTGCCACCTGAATTATGCCACTATCGCGGATCGCTACTCCATTCCCCACATCCAGGACTTCTCCGCCCATCTGGCTGGGGTGAGTTCTTTTCGAAGGACGATTTAGTCTGGGGCTACCACCAGATTCCCGTGCGGCCTGAGGACGTGCCCAAAACGGCTATTATCATCCCCTTCGGGTTGTTTGAGTTCCTGCATATGCCCTTCAGCCTTAAGAACCCAGCGCAGAAAAAAAAAATATATATATATTTATATAAAATATATATATTTTTTATTTATATTTATATAAAATATATATATATTTTTTTTTCCTTCCTTTTTTTTTCCTGTTGTCTTTTTCAGCTTTTATTTATTTTTTGTTTGTTTTGTTAAAAAATTGTATAAAATAATAAAAAATATTAAAAACGAAGAACGCAGCGCAGGCCTGCCAATGCCTGATGGCCACCGTAGGTTGGGACTCGATTTCCTATTCATTTTGATGGACAATATCTTCGTGGCTAGTCGGTCACGGCAAGAGCATTGTGCTCACCTCCGTTTGTTTTGCCAGCACCTCAGCGAGCATGGCCTCGTCATCAACCCCGACAAATGCCAGTTCGGCCTCCGTGCCTTCAATTTTCTGGGGCCACCGAGTGACGCAAAACTGTGCTGTTCCACTCCCGGACAGGGTCGAGGCCATTCGCTAGTTCCCAGCCCATTGTCTCAGCTGCCTGGAGCCGCTGGATTTACGACATGATTCATGGGTTGGCCCACCCGTCTATCCATGCGAAGGTTGCAATGGTGGGTGCGTGTTTCATGTGGCATTGGTTGCGGAAACAAGTTGGTCGTTAGGCTCGGGCGTGCATCCTTGCCAAACATCAAAGATGCAGCGGCACGTCCAGGCGCCAATGCAGGAGTTTGCAGTGCCTCGCCGGCGCTTTGACCATGTTCACGTGGCTATCGTGGGGCCGCTGCCTCCATCCCGGGGTGTCTCCCATCTTATGACGGTGGGGGACCGTTTTACGCGGTGACCGGAGGCCATTCCGCTCGTGGACACTTCTGCCCTGTCATGTCCTCGCGCCCTTGTGGAGGAAGCGACTGACTTTGATGCCTTCCCACACAGTGGGAAACTTTGATTCTGCTGAGTGGGGATGTTTTATGTTAAATTCTATAGTGTGTGTTCTATAGTCGACAAAACTAAGGAGATGGTTGTCGACTTCAGGAGGGCGCAGCCAGAGCATACACCGCTCAACATTAGTGGCACTGCAGTGGAGAGAGTGGAGAGCATAAAGTTCCTCGGTGTGCAGATAACGGACAACCTCACCTGGTCCAGGAACACCACTGGGACCGTCAAACGGGCCCATCAGCGACTGCACTTCCTGAGGAAACTAAAACAGGCCTCACTCCCCACCAACATCCTCAGGACTTTCTACAGGGGCACGGTGGAGTCTGTACTCACGTACTGCATCAATACGTGGTACTGCACCTGCAACTGCTCGGACAGGAAGGCTCTGCAGAGGGTAGTGAGGGGAGCAGAGAGGATTATTGGCGTCTCCCTACCCTCGGTACAAGAACTGTTCCAGAGCCGCTGTCTGAAGAAAGCACAGAGAATTGCCAAGGACAAACTGCACCCCCTCCACACACACCTGGATCTCTTGCCATCAGGCAAGAGATATCGAAGCATCAAAGCCCGGACTACGAGGCTGCTAAACAGCTTCCCACCACAGGCTGTGAGGCTGCTAAACAGTCACTCTGCACTCACAGTCACTTGACTTGACTCTGCGGCTGGCACGGACACTTTAATAACTGGCACTGGCCACTCAAATCAGCGGCCCCGGACATTTTTTTATGATTGGTTTACTGTTTTTAACATTGTGTTTTTTACCTGATTTTAACTATTTATTCTGTTCCATCAGGGACTGGATTGTTTTTTCAGTGTTATTATGTGAGAAGTGTTTTAAATTTCATGTGCGAGGCTCCGCTATTCACTGGGAAACGTCTTTTCATTTTGCACTGTACTTGTTGCTTGCAAGATGACAATAAAGGTTGATTGATTGATTGATTGATTTATACCCTTTCTGGCTTAATCCCTCCCTTCACCACCTCCAGTTTAAATTCCAGTTGGAATATTTTGGAGGACCCAAGAACCAAGAACCAAGAACCAAGAAGAACCAAAAACCTCGTGGCCCACTGGATTGCCCGTTTCGGGGTGCTGCTGGACATTTCCTCGGACCGGGTGGCCCAGTTCATGTCTGAGCTGTGGTCTGCAATGGCTCGCCTGTTGGGGACACAGCTTCACCACACGACAACGTATTATCCCCATTCTGGAGCGGTTCCACCGCAATCTCAAGGCCGCTTTGAAGACGTACCTCACGGCACCAAATGGATAGATGAGTTGCCGTGGGTTTGCTGGGTATTCGGACCGCCCCAAAGGAAGATTTAGCTTCGTCCTCAGCTGAATAAGTCTCTGGCGTCCCGCTCACTGATCCCGGGGATTTTTTTCTGGCCACTGGTGCATCCAGGGAGCTGCCGTCATCTATGTTGGTCCGTTTGCGGGAGAGGGTCGGCGCTCTGTCTCCTGTCCCAACATCTCGTCATGGTGTGATTCCTGCCCATGTGCCGCCAGCTCTCATGGACTGATCGTATGTTTTTCTGTGCTGCGACGCTCGCAGGTAGCCTTTGCAGCGCCCATATGAGGATCCCTTTTGGGCCTACTACTTTTGTCTTGGACATGGGTTGTCGGCGGGAGGCAGTGTCTGTAGCTCGTTTGAAGCCGGCCCATTTGGACCTTAGCGAGCCAGTGCAGGTGGCCCAGCCTCTTCGTCGGGGGCGTCCGCCATCTGGGTTACTACCAAGTTCGTCTGTACTGGCCGGTTACCCTGTGCGTGGGGACATATGCACAAGTTCCGGCCGCCTCATTCGTCTTCCCATTCGGTTCCGTGCCTCTAGTTCTGGGGGGGCTCCTGTGGCGGTCCTTGGTGGTTAGCCACGCGTGGTGCGAACCCTCAGCACTAGTGGTTGGGTCACGTGACTTGGTTTGGCGGTTGGCGCGGGTCACGGGGCTTCCCTGGGGATATATATAGGGTCGGGAATGCCCGTGCCTCTCGTGTGGTTTTGGGAGCTGTATAGTGCATTACGATTAAAGCATTATTTGCTTGATACTCAGGTCCCACTTCAATATCATAGGTAATGCACCCACATGACCCCAAAGGATTTATATTGATTATTCCAGTTGGTAGTTCCTGAAAAAACCCCTGGTATCTTTGGATTTGGGGTGGACTCTTTTATCAAGACATCAGAAAAGGAGGAGGGAGGGGGGGTGATGGAAAACAAGAAAACACTATTGGACTTTTACAAATCCATATGGCTTCTTTTGTTATAAAGGCTTTTTCAAAACCATTGAAAACTTCAGGAACATGGTAGAATTTAATTAAATATTGAAATATTGAGGGCTGTTACCTATCTTGATTTCATGCAAGAGCACATGACCCAAGGCTGCAATCTGCCTCGAAGAGAACTTGCTGGGAAGACACAACAGCACCAGTTTCATCTTACCTGGTGACATATTTTTGTTTGGAACAAAGACAATAAAGAAATCAGCTTTAATAACGCATCACGAATTACCAATTCTCAGTTTATATTTATAATGCCTGCATAGTTCCACTACATTTCCATTACATAGAAACATAGAAAATAGGTGCAGGAGTAGGCCATTCGGCCCTTCGAGCCTGCACCGCCATTCAATATGATCATGGCTGATCATCCAACTCAGTATCCTGTACCTGCCATCTCTCCATACCCCCTGATCCCTTTAACCACAAGGGCCACATCTAACTCCCTCTTAAATATAGCCAATGAACTGGCCTCAACTACCTGTGGCAGAGAATTCCACAGATTCACCACTTTCTGTGTAAAAAATGAATTTCTCATCTCGGTCCTAAAAGACTTCCCTCTTATCCTTAAACTGTGATCCCTAGTTCTGGACTTCCCCAACATCGGGAACAATCTTCCTGCATCTAACCTATCCAACCCCTTAAGAATTTTGTAAGTTTCTATAAGATCCCCACTCAATCTTCTAAATTCTAGCTTGTACAAGCCAAGTCTATCCGGTCTTTCTTCATATGAAAGTCCTGCCATCCCAGGAATCAGTCTGGTGAACCTTCTCTGTACTCCCTCTATGGCAAGAATGTCTTTCCTCAGATTAGGAGACCAAAACTGTACGCAATACTCCAGGTGTGGTCTCACCAAGACCCTGTACAACTGCAATAGAACCTCCCTGCTCTTATACTCAAATCCTTTTGCTATGAATGCTAATATACCATTTGCTTTCTTCACTGCCTGCTTCACCTGCATTCCTACTTTCAAAGACTGGTGTATCATGACACCCAGGTCTCGTTGCATCTCCCCTTTTCCTAGTCGGCCACCATTTAGATAATAGTCTACTTTCCTGTTTTTGCCACCAAAGTGGACAACCTTACATTTATCAACATTATACTGCATCTGCCATGCATTTGCCCACTCACCCAACCTATCCAAGTCACCTTGCAGCCTCCTAGCATCCGCCTCACAGCTAACACTGCCCCCAGCTTTGTGTCATCCGCAAACTTGGAGATGTTGCATTCAATTCCCTCATCCAGATCATTAATATATATTGTAAACTAGACCAAGTGCAGACCCATTGGGTCTGTTCCCCCAACGTGTGGTTGTGGGGGGGAGGCGGCATGCAGCGTCTCACACACTAACTAACCCCCCCCGCACTCACGCTAATTAACCCCCTTGATGTTATATTAATATTATTAATTCGCTCCTTTTACCCCATAACCACCCTATCTACTGACGCATAGCCCCCAACTTGCAGTCACATCTAGAGGGAGGGGGCGGGGGTAGAGAGTTAGAGCAGATAGAGAAGGGGCAGTGACAGAGAGAGAGAGACAGAAACACAGAGAGAGGGGCAAGAGGGAGAGGAGGAGAAGAGGAAGGGTTGGTGAGGGGGGGAAAGGTGGGGGAGGGGGAGGAGAGAGGGTGAAAATGGAGAGGGGGGGGAGAGGGGGTGAAGGAGGGGGGAGAGAGGGGGGAGGGGGAAGGGGGGAGGGGGGGGGAGGGGTTTAGAGGGGGAGAAGAGGGTGTGCTGAGAGAGGGGTGAGGTGAGGGGAGGGGGAGAGTTGGGGAGCAGGGAGGGTGGAGGGAAGGGGGTAGGGGTGTGTGGAGGGGAGGGGGGTTTAGGGAGGGACGGTGGGGGAGGGGAGGGAGGGGAGGGAAAAGAGGGGAGAGGACATGGGGGAAGAGGGGAGGGGGGAGAGGAGAAGGGGATAGTGGAGGGGGGAGAGGGGAGTGGAAGAGGAGAGGGGGGGGGGGGGGGGAGAGGTGAGGCGAGGGGGGAGAGGTGAGGCGGGGAGGGGGAGAGAGGGGGAGAGGGGGGAGAGAGGAGAGGAGAGTGGGGGGAGAGGAGAGGAGGGGGGTGAGGAGTGGAGAGGGGGGAGAGGAGAGAGGAGGGGAGAGAGAGAGAGAAAGGGAAAGAGACAGGGGGGAGAGAGAAAGAGAGAAGGATAGGGAGAGAGAGAGGTGGGGAGAGAGACGAACCCAAACCCCCCAAACAACCATTTGCAGGCAGTGCTTTTTTATTTCAAACTAACCATATTTTATTTTCAAACCACATTAAGGGTACTTACTCACAGGTGTGAAGAAATTTGTTCAGTGTCATTCAGAGCTCAGAGTGCCCTCCATGTTGCAGAGTGATTGAGGCACACCACTTGCAGAGACTGATTGAGGCACACCACTTCCTGGTTTTATAGTCCCTCCATCTCCCTCCAGCAGGGGCAGCAGAGAGAATGGGGAATTGTGTAAAAACATTAATATCTCTGTCATTTTTCATCGATGGGAAAAATCCTCGGCACACGTGAGGCGGAGGGGGGCTCTGAGCAAGGTGGCCAAAAATGACGGCCATAAGTGGTGGCGTTCTCTCGGAAATCGCAGCACAGAAGGCCAAAAGCGGTCAAGAACAGAGATTTAGTAATATAGATAACTGGGGTCCCAGCACTGAGCCTTGCGGTACCCCACTAGTCACTGCCTGCCATTCTGAAAAGGACCCGTTTACCCCTACTCTTTGCTTCCTGTCTCCAGCCAGTTCTCTATCCACATCAATACTGAACCCCCAATACCATGTGCTTTAAGTTTGTATACTAATCTCTTATGTGGGACCTTGTTGAAAGCCTTCTGAAAGTCCAGATATAACACATCCACTGGTTCTCCCTTATCCACTCTACTAGTTACATCCTCGAAAAATTCTATAAGATTCGTCAGACATGATTTACCTTTCATAAATCCATGCTGAATTTGTCCAATGAATTCACCACTTTCCAAATGTGCTGCTATCCCATCTTTAATAACTGACTCCAGAACTTTCCCCATCACCGATGTTAGACTAACTGGTCTGTAATTCCCCGTTTTCTCTCTCCCTCCCTTTTTAAAAAGTGGGGTTACATTAGCTACCCTCCAGTCCTCAGGAACTACTCCAGAATCTAAAGAGTTTTGAAAAATTATCACTAATGCATCCACTATTTCTGCGGCTACTTCCTTAAGTACCACTTCCCGGCTAACCTGGATTTCACTCAGTTCCTCCATCTCATTTAACCCCCGATCCCTTGCTATTTTCGGCAGATTATTTATGTCTTCCTTAGTGAAGACAGAACCAAAGTAGTTATTCAATCGGTCTGCCATGCCCTTGTTCCCCATGATCAATTCGCCTGTTTCTGACTGCAAGGGACTTACATTTGTTTTAACTAATCTTTTCCTCTTCACATATCTATAAAAACTTTTGCAGTCAGTTTTTATGTTCCCTGCCAGTTTTCTTTCATAATCTATTTTCCCTTTGCCTTTTGTCCTCCTCTGCGCGACTGAATTTCTCCCAGTCCTCTGGTAGGCTGCTTTTTCTGGCTAATTTGTACGTTTCATCTTTTGTTTTGATACTATCCCTGATTTCCCTTGTTATCCACAGATGCACTACCTTCCCTGATTTATTCTTTTGCCAAACTGGGATGAACAATTGTTGTAGTTCATCCATGCAGTTTTTAAATGCCTTCCATTGCATATCCACCGTCAACCCTTTAAGAATCATTTGCCAGTCTATCTTGGCCAATTCTTTATCTGGGTAAAGTCAGGATAACGTCCTGCAATATTTTCACTGAAGATTTATCACAAAATTCTGGAATAACTCAGCAAGTCAGACAGTATCTCTAGAAAAATAGATGTGATATTTTGGGTCGGGGCCCTTCTTCTGACTGACTGGAGGGGGGAGAAATGGAAGTGAGTAGAAAGAAACAAGGACAAATCTGGGCTGGCACCAGATGACATCAGGCAAGGAGGTTCCCTGATAGGCTGATTGTTGGCTACAAACAGGTGTGAGACCATGAGGGATACATAGTTGCGAACTGTGGAGCTGTTAATGGACTTTTAGTGGAGGAAGGGGGACGAGAGGGAGTGGAGGGGAGGGGAGAGGAGAGGGAATGGGAGACATTTGTAGAAGTTACCTAAAATTGGGAAATCCAACGTTCATACCAATGGGTTATAAGCTTCCCAAGCAAAATATAAGGCGTCGTACCTCCAATTTGCGTGTGGCCTCAATGGCGTCGAGTCAGGATAGAAAGGTCAGAATGGGAATGGGAAGGGAATTTAAGTAGTTAGCAACTAGGAGATCTAATAGGCCCTGTGAGCTCAAGTGTTCAGCGAAAGGGTCACTGAGTCTACACTTGGCCTCCCCAATGTGCAGGAACCCACATCGGGAATAGATGTGAGCCCACATTGGGATACAATAGATGTGGTTAGAGGAGGTGCATGTGAACCTCTTTCTCAGCTGGATGAACTGCTGGGGCACCTGGATGGAGTTGAGGGAGAAGGTATAAGGACAGGTATTTCATCTCACATGGTTACAGGGGAAAGTACCTGGGGATGGGGGGGGGGAAGGGGGAGGGGGGAGCTGAACACAGAAGTTGCCTTTTGCTTTTTGTCTCAAACCCAGGCACTTCTCTGCATTCTGCTATGTCACAGCTCAATAATTTTGGTCAATTTTCAGGTTATAAGATAAATCTTGGAAAAGGCTAACTGTTTCCCATTAACTATGAAGTACAACCCTCGGATCTTACCAATTTGCCATTCAAAATTGTAAAAAAACAAGCTCTCATATTTGGGCATTTCAGTTACAAGGAAATACAAGGATCTTTTCAAAGAGAATTTTATCATTCTGTTAAACCAGACGCTAACACAGTGGTCACCGTTATCAATGTCACTTGTCGGCCGGATAAATTCAATCAAAATGACCATCTTGCCAAAATTGTTGTACCTTTTTCAGGCTCTACCAGTTTTTATCCCCAGGTCCTTGTGGCCAAGGGGATCAGAGGGTATGGAGAGAAGGCAGGTACGGGATACTGAGTTGGATGATCAGCCATGATCATATTGAATGGCGGTGCAGGCTCGAAGGGCCGAATGGCCTACTCCTGCACCTAATTTCTATGTTTCTATGTCCTTCTTTGACCATCTTGACTCAGTTCTTTCCTCCTATATATGGAGAGCTAAGCGGCCTCGTCTTAATAAGACCCACCTTCAAAAAACCAAGGCTGCTGGTGGTCTGGCTCTCCCAAATTTTCGTTTTTATTATTGGGCTGCTAACCTGCGCTGCCTTGCATTTTGGTCTTTCTTTCACAGCCAGCCCGATTGCCCTGACTGGGTAGCCATGGAATTACACCCAGATGATAATATGTCCATACCTGCACTACTTGGTTCATCACTTCCACTTCCCTCAATTAAATCTGTAAAAAACCCAGTGGTTAAACACTCTTTGAGGATATGGGTTCAATTCAGAAAATGTTTTGGGTTGCATAACTTTTCTCTACTGAGCCTTATTGCATCAAACCACCTTTTTAAACTATCAACTCAGGACCCGGGCTTTAAGCAATGGCATAGGAAGGGTATTGTGCGCTTCAAGGACGTGCTTATGGGTAACACTGTAGCATCATTTGAACAATTAAGCAACAAATTAAATCTTCCAAAGTCAGATTTTTTCCGATACTTGCAAACAAGACATTATGTGTTCCATAAATTGCCCAGCTCTTTTATACCAACAGACACGACCCTTGTTGATACAGTTCTTTCTTTAAACCCATCTCAGAATAGACTTGTCTCAGTTTTATATGGCAGGATGTTGGACCTAAGGCGCGCTCCCATGGACAAGCTCAAGGCAGCATGGGAGGAAGACTTGGGTTCCTCTCTTTCAGAAGTTACATGGAGTTCCATTCTTAAACAGGTTAATTCCACCTCTCTATGTGCTCGTCACTGTCTGATTCAATTCAAAGTGGTACACAGGGCTCATATCTCAAAAGCCAAATTATCTACTTTTTACCCTGAGGTTAGTCCATTCTGTGTTAAATGTAAAATTTCTGAAGTCTCTCTTATCCATATGTATTGGTCATGCCCCAGCCTTAACAAGTCCTGCAACCAAGGAGAACATTAAGAGGTTCTTCATAGCCAAAGGGGTTCAGAAAGCAAGACAGAGTCAGAGGGAATTGTGTCAACTCCAGACAGATTTGCAACAACTGCTCCTTCTGCAGTCGAGGGGGGTGGATGTGAGGGAGGAACTTAGAGAGGTGAAGGACCGGCAAGCTCGGCTCTTTACCTCTGAATCCTCCAAGATCATCTTCCGATCTAGGGTCCGCCATGTGGAGCAGGATGAGACGTGCTCACGTTTCTTCTTCCATAAGGTTCACAGGGGGAGCTCTGTGATCAACAGCCTTAGGGAGGAGGACGGCTCGGTAGCATCCTCGCAGACAGACATGCTGAGGGTCTGCAAATCCTTTTACACGGAATTGTATGACAGAAAGGCCACAGACAGCACCGCCTCCCAGAACTTCCTGTCCTCTATCACGGAGGTCTTGGAGGACAGCAAGCGGGAGAGTCTAGACCAACCACTGACCCTAGAGGAGCTGACTGGCTCCATCCGCTCCTTTGACTCGAGTAAAACTCCCGGAAGCGATGGTTTACCGGCTGAGTTGTACTCGGCTCTGTGGGACTGGGTGGGCCCGGACCTGCTGGTAGTGTACAACGACATGCTTCTAGCAGGCACCATGTCAGACTCCATGAGGAAAGGCAGCATTACCCTAATCTACAAGCAGAAGGGGGAGAGGAAGGATATAAAGAATTGGAGACCCATAACATTGTTGAATGTAGACTACAAGATCCTGTCTAAGGCCATCGCCAACCGGGTCAAGTCTGCTCTGGGACGGGTAATCCACCCGGACCAAACCTGTGCTGTACCTGGCAGGAAAATCTCAGACAGCCTAGCGCTGCTGAGAGATACCATTGCCTACGTGCAGGACAGACGGGTGGATGCCTGCCTAGTCAGCTTGGACCAGGAGAAGGCCTT
This sequence comes from Leucoraja erinaceus, assembly GCF_028641065.1. NCBI lineage: Eukaryota > Metazoa > Chordata > Chondrichthyes > Rajiformes > Rajidae > Leucoraja > Leucoraja erinaceus. The sequence continues at coordinate 3,775,800 of NC_073378.1, forward strand.
CGACAGGATATCGCACACGTACATGAGGGACGTGCTCTCTAAAATGGGTTTTGGGGAGGGAATCCGAAATTGGATCAAACTGCTCTACACCAATATCAGTAGTGCAGTCCAAATCAATGGGTGGGAATCAGACAGTTTCCCTGTAAGGTCTGGAGTCAGGCAGGGTTGCCCTCTCTCTCCTGTCTTGTTTGTCTGCTGTATTGAACCTTTTGCCGAGTCCATCAGGAAGGATGCGAGCATAAGAGGAGTGACATTGCCAGGCAGTGGGGGCATTCAAGTCAAGACCTCCCTGTACATGGACGATGTCGCCGTCTTCTGCTCGGATCCAAGGTCGGTCCGCAGATTGATCAGCATCTGCGACCAGTTTGAGTCGGCCACGGGAGCCAGGGTGAACCGCAGGAAGAGCGAGGCCATGCTCTTTGGCAACTGGCCCGACCGATCTTCCATCCCCTTCACCATCAAGCCTGACTTCTTGAAGGTGCTGGGGATCTGGTTCGGGGGGGGCTGAGGCGAGTAACAAGAATTGGCTGGAGCGGATAGCCAAGGTGGGGAGGAAGCTGGAGCTGTGGAGGCAACGCTCCCTCTCCATAACCGGAAAAAATTTGGTCATCAGGTGTGAGGTGCTCTCGGGGGCTGCTGTACTTGGCACAAGTGTGGCCTGTCCCTCCCTCCTACGCCACGGGGATCACCCGGGCCGTCTTCCAGTTCATCTGGGGGTCGAGGATGGACCGGGTGCGACGGGTCACAATGTACAAGTCGGCAGACAACGGGGGTAAAAGCGTGCCCAACGTCGCCCTCACCCTGATGGCCACCTTTGTGTGTGGCTGCATCAGGCGGAGTGTAGAGCCAAGGCACGTGGGCACTAAGTGTCACTACCTGCTGAGGTTCTACCTGTCCCTGGTGTTGCGAAGGATGGGCCTGGCGCAGATGCCACGCAATGTGCCAGTCAGCTGGACATTGCCGCCCCATCTGTCGTCTGTGGAAAGCTTCTTCCGGACCAACACCTTTGACCACAAGTCCATCGGGCAGTGGTCAGCACGGAATGTCCTGCAGGCACTGCAGGGAAAGGACTCGATGGATCCGGTGGCGTGGTTCCCAGAGCAGACTGCCCAGCTTGTCTGGCAAAATGCCTCATCGCCAGAACTCACCAACAAGCACCAAGACCTGGCTTGGCTGGCGGTGAGGGGAGCCCTCTCAGTTAGATCCTTCCTGCACCGTCGGAACCTCACTACCAGCGCACGCTGCCCCCGGGACGGTTGCGGTGGAGAGGAGACGGTTGCCCACCTCTTTGCAGAGTGTGGGTTTGCAAAAAGAGTCTGGAGAGGTATGCAAGGGTCCCTGGAACGATTTATCCCGAACAGCTCCGTCACAGAGGACTCTGTGATTTACGGACTGTTCCCAGGGACACATTCAGAGACTGACATCGAGTGCTGCTGGAGGGTCATCAACTCGGTCAAAGACGCTCTTTGGTCTGCCCGAGCGTTGCTCACCACCCAGCAGAGCGAGATGTCCGTCAGGGAATGTTGCCGACTGGCCCACTGCAGACTGCAGGAGTACGTGCTAAGGGACTCGCTGAAGCTTGGTGCAGCCAACGCCAAGGCTCGGTGGGGGAGGACCACAGTCTAGGGTCCTTCCGCTGCTGGACATGGGGGGCACGGTATGGTGGGGACGCCCCTCAAATTAAATTAAGGGAAGGTATCCCACGCCAGGGGGCCACAGAGTGGCACGGGTGGGGGACTGTTTGGTGAAATTTGAAAAATGTAAAAAAACTTGTATAGTCTCCGAAAATGTCGGATGAATTTTGTTTGTTTGAATGGTTCAGGAATTGTATATATTTATCAATGAATAAAGTCTATTTTGAAATTAAAAAAAAAAAAAAAAGTTCTGGCTAGAGGTCTTTCATACATTATCTCAGGTGTTAAACATCAAATTGTAACCAAAGCCTATAATCACTCTTTTTGGGGTCACTGGTGAGGAGGTGAGATTAACTGCAGATAAACACCGCACTATATCATTTGCTTCTCTTCTGGCTCGGCGAACAATCCTGCTCAGGTGGACGGAACCTACCCCGCCCACTCATACACAATGACTGACAGATATTATGTCGAGAAAGTTAGGTACTCACTTCAACATTCAAATGGAAGGTTCCAGAATGCGTGGGGACCTTTTTTTAAATGCATTCCAGACTTTGTAAATGCTTGATCATCAAGTACAGTTTAACATTAACAGTCTACTCATTCGTTTATCGGGGATTATTGCTGTGACAGGCTGATATTTTCAAATGCTCACTGGCAGTGACTGGGGAGGGATTATTTTTGGTATCTTATTTTTCTTTTATTGTCGTTTTTTTGTTATATGTTGGCATAAGTTGTTTTTTATTTATTCTTTTCATACACTCTGTAACAAATGGACTTTGCACCTTGTTATGTCTTGAAAACTAAATAAAAAGATTTTGATTTTTAAAAAAAGGAATTCCCTCATGTAGCGTTAAAATGCCACTTTAAACGTTTGTGCATTTTTTTCCAATGGTAAATAATCTTAAGAGTTCTGAATATTTAATGCATTATCAAAGTAACTATTTTATATAGACAACTTTAAATTAATTATGTTTTCATGTAGCAAGAGTTAAAATGTGAAACACATCGATACAAACACAAAAAATATCATCTATGTCTATGTAGGTTCACTTTACTAAAGAATGAATGTTTGGAACTTGGTGGACTTAAAGAAATCAGACCCCTGTTAAAGAAGCTTACATATTTTCACCATTTTACCACAAGTTCCATATCTTCTGCTGAGGTAAGTACAAAACCATAATGAATACAAAACTTTAGAATAAAGCATTAAGTTTATTTTTCAAAATAATATGGTGTATAGTATTTAAAAAATATATGCTGCATAATAATTTTCAGTTTAAACTGTTTGAAGTTTGATTCAGATGTGAGTGTACAAGGCATGATTAGTAAAGGGCCTGTCCCACTTGGGCATCATTTGAGCGTCAATTACACGACAGGCCGGTAGTGACTGACGCACGACGGTCACGGGCAAATCATGCGTCATGCGTCGTCATGCATCATCATGTGTCAGCACAGTCGTCTGGTGCTCGTGACGTCATTAAAATACCCTGCTTCCCTATTCTGCATCATGACCATCATGGAAGAACCACGGATTTTATTACTACAGCAACAACAGAGACATCTGTTAGCAGCAGCTCTCATACTTACAGATCAGCCAGGCAGGAGTACAACAAGAAAGGCAAGCAAGAAACCCAGGAAGAGGTCTGTGTGGACGAGGTTAGAGGTTACATGACGCGTAAAAGGTGGGCCGACTGCATATGGGCGGCGCACGGCGTCGCATGTTTACAGATGTTGACGCAGGGTGACGTCACCAAACGATACACATGCGACGTTGGGACGTCATCGTGCAACGCCAATGCGTCAGCGAGCATAAGCGATACGTCACGCTGGTGGCGTGCGAGGATTTCGGTACACTCCGAAATCCTGGAGTGCTGCGCGATACCGCGTGCCACTACATGCGATTCCACACCTCACCATGCACAAAGCGCGTGTCACGCACGCGCCCCCCACGCATCACGACGCGTCGACCAATTTTCTAGATGACGCGTAAATGAGGTGCAAATGACGCCCAAGTGGGACATGCCCTTAAGTTTGCAGATGACAATAAAGTAGGTGGTATTGTAGGTAGTGAAGATGGTTATCAGAAATTACAGTAGGCTCCTGGTCAGCTGGGCAAGTGGCTGATGAATGGCTAATGGAGTTTAATGCAGATATGTACTGTCACATCTTCGCCTAAGATGTGGAATAATAATACTGACACAATATTTATAGGTTACATTCCTTTGTCTCTATGTTTATTATCTCCTTCGACCATGGTCTCCTGCCTTGGCTTACACAGCGCACATGCGATCTGACCTCCAAGTCAGCTGAAACAAAGGTCAATATATTATCATGACTTATCATGACATCCTTCCTATACCAGAATTAAACTTTAAATTAATATGTGTTCTTTCTAATATATTTTCCAATTAAATTCTTACAAAGCATATTTGTGCTTCTTTGTGTTTTCATTTGTGTCCCAATAACTCACAAAACAAATGCATTACAACTACAAAATAAATGCATTACAACTGTATTATTTTTCCAAACCCTTTCATCCTCTTTCTTTAAATGGATAAATGCAACTTTTTACACTTGTAACTTTAATAAATTCCTTGATCATAATACTGCTTAATACTAACAATGCTACAGATTTTTGGAAGGAAGTGAGAGCTCTTAGCAGTTGCAAAACATCTCTACCATGTACTGTAGATGGAATTTCCGGAACAGCTAATATCGCGGAGTTATGGCGACAACATTATAGTACTTTATTCAACTGTGTCCAAGGTGACTTGTATAGGGTGGACAATATTGAGAGTAATGACTCGGTGATTATGTCACATGAGGTGTATCATGCCATGAACAAGCTGTCCAACAACAAAGCAAGTGGCTTGGATCATATCTCTGCTGAACATCTTAAGTATGCGAGTATGAGGATAGCTCCTCTCCTAGCTATTTGTTTTATTGGCTTTATGATTCATGGCTTGTTACCAGACTCAATGTTGTCTGTCCTGTTAGTGCCGGTCATTAAGGACAAAGCTGGTAAAGTAGGCAGCCTAAATAATTACAGGCCCATAGCTTTAGCCAACATATTGTCAAAAGTCTTAGAAAGATTTCTGCTGGATAGAATAAATGAGTTTGTTAACTCCACAGATACCCAGTTTGGCTAAACATGGCACTGACTTATGCATATATACACTAAAGGAGATTATAAACAAATATAGAGGCAAAAACTCTTCAATCCTTATGTGCTTTATTGATGCTTCCAAAGCCTTTGACTGTGTTAATCACAGAAAGCTGTTTGGTAAAATGAGTCAAAGCCTGAATACATTGTTAGAATTCTGGCCTACTGGTATGCCCACCAGACTATGCAAATAAAATGGGGCAATAGGGTCTCAGCCCCATTTAGGGTTAACAATGGTGTTAGACAAGGGGGAATTTTGTCCCCAGTCCTTTTTAATCTCTATATTGATGACATGTCTAAACAATTGAAAGCCTGTAACACTGGGTACGTGATTGGTAATATTTTAGTGAACCATATTATGTATGTAGATGATCTTGTGGTCTTTAGTCCATCTAGCGCTGGTCCCCAGCAGCTCCTTACTATATGTTCCGTGTATGGTGTGGAACATGACATTGAATATAATGCTAGTAAGAGTGCTGTTATGGTCTGTAGAACCAAAGAGGATAAATGCCTAAGATATCCTGTTTTTAAATTGTCTGACAACAATCTTAGTGTCTGTAATAAGATAAAATATCTAGGGCATATTATTACAGAACAAATGACAGATGATGAGGATATTTATAGGCAACGACGCATGCTGTATGTACAGGCAAATATCCTCTTGCGTAAATTTGGTGCATGTGCAGATGTGGTGAAGATGTCGCTATTTAGAGCATACTGCACACCCCTCTACACTGCGCACCTGTGGTCGAACTATTTAAAGACAAGTATGCAGAGACTAAAGGTGGCATATAACGATGCCATGAGAACACTGCTAAGGCAACCTAGATGGTGTAGTGCCAGTAATATGTTTGTGGCTGCAGGTGTCAGTACTTTAGAAGCTATCCTAAGACACCACATGTATAAATTCATTTGCAGGATAAATGACTCTAAAAATGTGCTGATTGTGGCCTTAACAAACATAAGGGTTATAGCACTACACGCTACAAATCCCAGTTGTGGAGACACTGGTATCGTTGTCGGACATTGATCATCTTTTAATCTGGATTTTTAATTTAAGTATTGTGGGTTTTTGTTAAATATAAATTATGATGTTTTTATGTGATATACCATGATCTTTTATGTATTTATGATATTTGATATGCAATGCATTTTTAATGTAATGTTGCCCCTTGTCTGGACCTTGAGTCCGTAATAACGTTTATTATTATTATTATTATAATAAACAGTATCATAATAAACAGTGTGCTATTGACACATAGAGTTGTGAGTCTGTGGAATTCTCTGCCTCAGAGGGCGGTGGAGGCCGGTTCTCTGGATACTTTCAAGAGAGAGCTAGATAGGGCTCTTAAAGTCAGGGGATATGGGGAGAAGGCAGGAACGGGGTTCTAATGGGGGATGATCAGCCATGATCACATTGAATGGCCTACTCCTGCACCTATTGTCTCCTGTCTATAGACAAAGCTACACAATTAAACAATTCTTTACCCTTAAAAATTATTATGTTGGCTTTATTAGCCAAATACGCCATGGCCTATGAACTACTAACTAAATACTTGTACAAATACAAAACAATTAATTTTTTCCCTTAATACAAATAATAACATTTAGGCGTCCTTTGCCTCTAAACAAATGTCATATTCATCTGTATAATTACTAAGCAAAACTATAACCTATAACACAAAATCGTTGTATCGCTTGGGGACTGTCCTTTCACGTTTTGGTCTACCAGCTGGCGCAGGAGCATCAGAGCCTGTTGAATCATCCAAGGTGTTGTCATTCAGACGCAGTTTCTGCTCACCACCTGCGTTGCACGTGTGCCTCTGGAACTCTGCTCACCACCTCGGAAATGCTGGTTGTCTCAGGAACACCAGTCATCACCTCAGCGATGTCATCTGGCCCCTTTGAATCGGTAGCTCTTGGTGGATTTGGGGCCACCTCATTTTGAGTACGTTTCGACATGTACTTTTTGACACTCGATACATTTCTCTTGTAGATAACACCTTCTGGAGACTTGAATGTCACCATGCTGCCACTCCTCGATACAACATTGTATGGCTGGCAATGGTAAGGAGTGTCTATCTTACCGCCATCATCTCGCCTCACAAGCACATCATCACCAGGAATTATTTCCGAGTGCCTGGCTCCTCATTTCAAGTCAGTATACCATTTTGCCGCACCTTTCCTTTTGGCATCATGGTCTCTCAGTTCCTGGTCTTCCGTGATATCTCGCACCTCTGGCATTTTAATGTGAATTTTCCTTCCAAACAAGGCTTCTGCTGGGCTTTTCCCTGTCGTTGAGTGAATGGTCGCCCGATATCCAGCTACATATGCTAGCAGTGCCTCCTTCCAGTTTTTCCTTTCGGCATGGGCGATTTCTATCCTCTATGGACTGGCTTTGTCTCTCTATTTCTTCGTTAGCTTGTGACCATTTAGGAGTCACCTTGTGGTGATGGATGCCTGTGATTCTCATGTACCCAGCAAACATTTCGGAAACAAACTGTGGCCCATCGTTAGAGTACAATGTAACGGGCAACCCGTGTCAGGCGAAAATCTCTGCTAATGCCTGTACAGTCTTTTCTGCTGTAGTTGACTTCATCACTGTATACTCGTAGTACCTGCTATAGTAGTTTACCACTACCATAATTGATTCACCTATTGGAAGTGGTCCAAGAAACAGCCATGTCAACCCATGGTCCTGTTGCCAACTTTGTACTTCTAATTGGTTCTGGTGGGCTGCTCTTGCTTGTGATTTGGCAGCCGTGACAGGTCTTGACGGATTTTTTGGCATCTTTCTCACAACCTGGCCACCACACTTTGCTCCGCAAATTCTGTTTGGTACCGATGGTGCCTAAATGGTCTTCATGAGCCAATGACACGATCCTTGGTCGTAGTGCCTGCGGGATCACCAATCTGCTACCTCTCTGACCAATTACACAAAATTCATCTTTTATGGTGTTGAAATGATCAGACTCGCTCATTGTGATTAGAATCCATAGTCTATTAGCAACTCTGCAGAGGAAACACTAGGTGCTTTCATCTCCATGCATTCAGCCAGTCTAACTAGAGAGAGAGAGAAGGAGAACTCACTATCAAGCCTGTGGGCGGATTAGCAGATTGAGTGACATAAGGAATGTGCAGCATGCATAATCTGTGTAGTGACATATATATAGTACTAACACACTAATCTACGTATGGGAACTTATGCTTTGTAAGGGCATTGATCCCATTGCCCACTGTGAATACGCTCTTTGATCTCTTTTTCAGGATCATGTTCTGATTCCATTTCAACTTCCTTCGTTGTCACGGCTCTTCGCATTGACTGAGTTGCGACGAAGCGCACAAAGTTCTCTGCTTCCATCTCTAGCGTGGATATTGCTCCCAGCTGTTCATCCTTCAACAGTCTCGACAGCGGGTCCGCGATGTTTGCTTTCCCAGCAATGTGGATTACTTTGTACTTGTACTGTTGGAGTCTCAGCACCCAACGATCTATTCTGGCACATGGCTTAGACCTCATTGAATAGATCGCTTCCAGCTGCTTGTGATCTGTAACGAGTTTGCATTCAATGTCGTACAAGTAAGCATGGAACCTTTCACAGGCCCACACTACTCCCAGTGCTTCTTTCTCTGTTTGAGAGTACCTTCTCTCCATGCTGGTTAAAGATCGACTGGCATATGCTATGATTCTGGGTCCAGATGCATATATGTACACTGTCCTGTACCAGAATCTGAATCTGAATCTGAGATGCATGTGTCTGTACCAGCACTGCTTCCAAGCCAACTGGACTAGCATCTGCTATGACTTTTGGTGGTGCAGCTGGATCATAATATCCAAGCATTTCTGCACTCATTAGACTCTGTTTCAGTGCTTTGAATGCCTGTCTCTGTTCACTACCAAACTGGAACGGTACGACTTTCCTGGTCAACTTTCTCAGCGGATCTGCCAGTGTAGCAAAATTTGGAATAGATTTTGCACAGTAATTGGCCAGTCCTAGAAAGCTCCTCAACTCGGTTGCATTCTGAGGTTCACGTGCCTCTGCAACAGCTTTCACTTTCACCTTGGCTGGGTTCAGCCCTTCACTTGTGAGTCTCTGTCCCATGAAATCCATCTCAGAGACACCAAACATGCACTTGTCTTCATTCACAGTGAGTCCTGCTTCTTGACGTTTAGTCAACACGAGCTTCAAACTCCTGTCATGCTCTTCACAAATTGATGCATGGACGATCATGTCATCTGATATGTTTGTAGCTCATGGTACACCTTGAATCACTCTGTGGATTTCGTACTGATAGATTTCGGGGGCAGCATTGCTTCCAACATCAGCTTTATGTACCGGTATAATCCGCAGTGAGTGACGAATGTTGTCACCTCTCTTGACTCTGGATGTAATTCCAATTGGTATCCCACTTGAGATCAATTTTGGAGAACACTTTACTAGTTGATAACTCTTGTAACACCTCATCAACTGTAGGAATTGTGTGCCTTTCTCTGATTATTGCCTCAATGGCTCTCCTCATGTCAACGCACAGTCTGATGTCATCATTGGGTTTCGGCACAATCACTACTGGACTCACCCATGGTGTTGGACGTTCAACTGGCTCAATAATGTCCTGATCAATTAACTCCTTGATTTTAGCTTTTCCACGAGGTCCAAATGGCGTTCTCCGCACCGGTTGAGCTGTCGGCTTGACAATTTCATTAATGGCTAACTTCACTTACCGGCCTTTCAATTTTCCAACCACTTGGAATACTGAGTGAAATTCCTGCCTCATGTCATCATACGACTGCAGTGAATTAACATGCACTTCGATGTGAAGCACTCCCAGCTCTCGAACTGTACTATTGAGCAGGAAACCAAAGAGGCCAACGTCAGGCAACGCCATTGTAGTGGGAGACTCCATTGTGAGAGGTACGGACAGGGGTTTCTCCGGCAACAGACGGGATTCGAGGATGGTGTGCTGCTTTCCTGGTGCCAGGATCCAGGATGTCACGGACAGAGGGCAGAAAATCCTCAAGGGCGAAGGTGAACAGCCGGAAGTGGTAGTGCATGTCGGCACAAACGATGTCGGAACGAAGGGGATGAATATTCTGCAGCGTGACTTTAGAGAGCTCGGAAAAATGCTGAAAAGCAGGACCTCCAGGGTTGTTATTGTTTGCTTCCAGTTCCTCGTGCTGGCGAGAGCAGAAACAGGGAGATACGGGACCTGAATGTGTGGCTGAGGAACTGGTGCAGGGGGGCAGGGATTTAGATTCTTAGATCACTGGGATCTGTTTTGGAGTAAGGGGGAACTGTACAAAAGGGACGGATTGCATCTTAACAGGTGGAGGACCAGCATTCTGGCAGGCAGGTTTGCCACTGCTACATGGGTGGTTTTAAACTGAATAAGGGGGGTGGGGTGTCAAATGGGATAGTCGAGGATGGAGTTAAAGGGAAAGGGTTTCTTAAATGTGTGAGCGTGGAGACAGAGGGGTGTAAAATGAGGGTAGAAGCAATAAGTAGCAAGGTGAAAAGTAAAAGTAGCAGGCGGACAAATCCAGGGCAAAAATCAAAAAGGGCCACTTTTCAACATAATTGTATAAGGGGTAAGAGTGTTGTAAAAACAAGCCTGAAGGCTTTGTGTCTCAATGCAAGGAGTATTCGTAATAAGGTGGATGAGTTGAATGTGCAGATAGTTATTAATGAATATGATATCGTTGGGATCGCGGAGACATGGCTCCAGGGTGACCAAGGCTGGGAGCTGAACATCCAGGGATATTCAATATTCAGGAGGGATAGACAGGAAGGAAAAGGAGGCGGGGTAGCGTTGCTGGATAGAGAGGATATTAACGCAATAGAAAGGGAGGACATTAGCTTGGAGGATGTGGAATCGATATGGGTAGAGCTGCGAAACACTAAGGGGCAGAAAACGCTAGTGGGAGTTGTGTACAGGCCACCTAACAGTAGTAGTGGAGTTAGGGATGGCATCAGACAGGAAATTAGAAATGCGTGTAACAAAAGTAAAACAGTTATAATGGGTGACTTCAATCTACATATAGATTGGGTGAATCAAATTGGCAAGGGTGCTGAGGAAGAGGATTTCTTGGAATGTATGCGGGATAGTTTTCTAAACCAACATGTAGAGAAACCAACGAGAGAGCAGGCAATTCTGGACTGGGTATTGAGTAATGAGGAAGGGTTAGTTAGCAGTCTTGTTATGCGGTGGCCCCTTGGGCAAGAGTGACCATAATATGTGTTCAAGAAGGAACTCCAGATGCTGGAAGATCGAAGGTACACAAAAATGCTGGAGAAACTCAGCGGGTGCAGCAACATCTATGGAGCGAAGGAAATAGGCGAATTTTCAGGCCAAAACCCTTCTTCAGACTGATGGGGGATGGGGGGGAGAAGGAAGGAAAAAGGGAGGAGGAGGAGCCCGAGGGTGGGGGGATGGGAGGAGACAGCTCGAGGGTTAAGGAAGGGGGAGGAGACAGCAAGGGTTAGCAAAACTGGGAGAATTCAATGTTCATGCCAACCGGATGCAAGCAAGCCAGGCGGAATATGAGGTGCTGTTCCTCCAATTTCCGGTGTTGCTCACTCTGAAAAATGGAGGAGACCCAGGACAGAGTGGTCGGATTGGGAATGGGAGGGGGAGTTGAAGTGCTGAGCCACTAAAAGTTCAGATAGGTTATTGCGGACCTATTAGTCTCACCGATGTAAATCAGCTGACATCTAGAGCAGCGGATGCAGTAGATGAGGTTGGAGGAGATACAGGTGAACCTTTGTCGCACCTGGAACGACTGCTTGGTTCCTTGAATGGAGTCGAGGGGGAGGTGAAGGGACAGGTGTTGCATTTCTAGCGGTTGCAACGGAAAGTGCCCGGGGAGGGAGTGGTACGGGAGCGAAGGGAAGAATTGACAAGGGAGTTGTGGAGGGAGCGGTCTTTGAGGAAGGCAGACATGGGGGGAGATGGGAAGATGTGGCGAGTGGTGGGGTCACGTTGGAGATGGCGGAGGATTATTTGTTGATAATATGGTTGAGTTCTTCATTAGGATGGAGAGTGACATTATTAATTCGGAAACAAGGGTCCTGAACTTAAAGAAAGGTAACTTTGAGGGTATGAGACGTGAATTGGCCAAGATAGATTGGCAATTGATACTTAAAGGGTTGACAGTGGATATGCAATGGAAGACATTTAAAGACTGCATGGATGAACTATAACAATTGTTCATCCCAGTTTGGCAAAAAGAATAAATCAGAGAAGGTAGTGCATCCGTGGAAAACAAGGGAAATCAGGGATAGTATCAAAACAAAAGATGAAGCATTCACGTTAGCCAGAAAAAGCAGCCTACCAGAGGACTAGGAGAAATTCGGAGTCCAGCAGAGGAGGACAAAGGGCTTAATTAGGAAATGGGAAAATAGATTATGAAAGAAAACTGGCAGGGAACATAAAAACTGACTGCAAAAGTTTTTATAGATATGGGAAGGGAAAAAGATTAGTTAAAACAAATGTAGGTCCCTTGCAGTCAGAAACAATTAAATGATCATGGGGAACAAAGACATGGCAGACCAATTGAATAACTACTTTGGTTCTGTTTTCACTAAGGAAGACATAAATAATCTGCCGGAAAATGGCAGGGGACCGGGGGTCAAATGAGATGGAGGAACTGAGTGAAATCCAGGTTAGTTCACTAGGAGTGAAATCCAAGTGGCGTTAGGTAAATTGAATGGATTAAAGGCTGATAAATCCCCAGGGCCAGATAGGCTGCATCCCAGAGTACTTAAGGAAGTAGGCCCAGAAATAGTGGATGCATTAGTGATAATTTTTCAAAACTCTTTAGATTCTGGAGTAGTTCTCGAGGATTGGAGGGTAGCTAATGTAACCCCACATTTTAAAAAGGGAGGGAGAGAGAAAACGGGGAATTACAGACCAGTTAGTCTAACATTGGTAGTGGGGAAACTGCTAGAGTCAGTTATTAAAGATGGGATAGCAGCACATTTGGAAAGTGGTGAATTCATTGGACAAATTCAGCATGGATTTATGAAAGGTAAATCATGTCTGATGAATCTTATAGAATTTTTCGAGGATGTAATTGGTAGAGTGGATAAGGGAGAACCAGTGGATGTGTTATATCTGGACTTTCAGAAGGCTTTTGACAAGGTCCCACATAAGAGATTAGTATACAAACTTAAAGCACACGGTACTGGGGGTTCAGTATTGATGTGGATAGAGAACTGGCTGGCAGACAGGAAACAAAGAGTAGGAGTAAACGGGTCCTTTTCACAATGGCAGGCAGTGACTAGTGGGGTACCGCAAGGCTGTGCTGGGACCCCAGCTATTTACAATATATATTAATTGTAGATGGTTTATGCATGCAACCAATCATATAGCTACCTCAGCAGCACTAATCCCGCCTTAGCTATCATTTATAATAACACCCACTTCTCCCTCTGCGCAGTTCAGTAGCGGACTGGAGTCAGTCACTACTTATGTGTTGTTTAAGTCTGAGTATGTATTAAAGACTATTTCAAAGTCAAACGTGTGTAATGTCTCATTTACATGGTGTCAGATAGACTACTCGCGTCTCTTGTTTCTTTCTTTCATTAAGTTTTTATTTTCATTTTGACGATGGCTTCCTCTTGCCGAAAGCCTGCCCAGCTCATCTTCGATTCGGATATCACTGAGCGCTGGGCTACTTTCGAATTGGACTACCGCCACTACATGAACATCGCACATCGCAACGAACCAGATGAAATCAAGGCCTCTCTTCTACTCAACCTTGCCGGCCCCGATGCCATGAGAAGAGCGAGGACTTTCCGGTACTCCCCAGCGGTCCTGGGTGAGGACGATCAGGTACTGATCCCCGTAGAAACAGCTGATGACCCGAATGTCCTGATGCGCAAATTCAGGGAGATTTGTGACCTGCCCTCTAATCATATTTTAGAAAGGGCGAGATTCTTTACTCGCAAGCGTTGCCAAAAGAACCTGTTGAGGGCTTTATCGCTGATTTACGCTACCTGGCCCAGAGGTGCAGGTTCGAAGCCATGACTGACCAATTAACGAGAGACATTCTGGTGACAGGGATGCTCCATCAAAAGCTGAGATCGGAGCTCCTTCGCAAACCAGATCTGACCTTAGATGAAGCCGCGCATGCCTGCAGAATGGCTGAGGTCATTGACCCAACCGAACAGTCAGCGTGATTCAGACACCAAATCGATTAATCTAAACTGGGTTCAATAGACCGCGAGCTCAAATGGACAATATGAGGTTTATGTCCCGGGCCAATCCTGCGTCTGGTAACGAGCCCCCCAAGAAATGCCCGAATTGCAATTGTCTGCACTACAGGCAGTCGCCTTGTCCTGCCTATGGAAAAGCCTGCAACTATTGTAAAAAATTGAACCATTTCTCTGCTGCCTGCCATTCTCGTGGGAAGGTTCCACCAGCTTCCAGACCTAACCTAAACATGCTGATGCAGGTCGATAACAAATACGGCTCCCCGTCCTTGCTCGGCGCTGCCCACGATGCTGATCCAATTGATTCACAAGGGGTGGCAAGTGTGTACTCACTCCTTCATGCACCTGGCTGGTTACCCGATCCAACTGTTCTGATAACTCAACAATTTCGACTTTAAAGCTAAGCTCGACACTGGGGCGAAGGTGAACATAATGTCAATAAGCCTTTTCAAGAAGATAAGGATTAATGAGCTCCTGATTGCAGACCGCTCCACTCTGCATGCTTACGGGGGCGAGGTGCTGACACCGCTGGGAAGAGCTACTTTCACTTGTTTGCTAAAAAAGACAACGCATGCTTTGACCTTCTACGTTTTGAACTCTGACTCTGTGACTGCTGGGCAACCAGGCGTGCCAAGATCTGGGACTGGTGTCGTTCGACAGAACGGTTCACAAATTAATGATATCGATGGACCCGATAAAAGAATACCCTGATCTGTTTGATGACAAACTGGGCAAGCTGCCTGTCACCTACAAAATATCTACCGATCCAAAGGTAGCGGCTATTATTCGGGCACCGCACCGAGTGTCACACGCCATGAAGGACAAAGTTGATTCCATGTTAAACGACATGGGCTCCCTGGGCGTGCTAGAAATGGTCAGCGAGCCCCCCGAGTGCGTGTCCACCATGGTTGCCATGTTAAAAAAGGACAAGAATGAGATCCGTGTTTGTATTAACCCTAAAGACTTGAACCTTGCCATCAGGCGCCCCCATTACCCCATGAGGACAGTCTTATAGAAACTTACAAAATTCTTAAGGGGTTGGATAGGCTAGATGCAGGAAGATTGTTCCCGATGTTGGGGAAGTCCAGGACAAGGGGTCACAGCTTAAGGATAAGGGGGAAATCCTTTAAAACCGAGATGAGTTGAACTTTTTTCACCAGAGAGTGGTGAATCTCTGGAACTCTCTGCCACAGAGGGTAGTTGAGGCCAGTTCATTGGCTATATTTAAGAGGGAGTTAGATGTGGCCCTTGTGGCCAAGGGGATCAGAGGGTATGGAGAGAAGGCAGGTACGGGATACTCAGTTGGATGATCAGCCATGATCATATTGAATGGCGGTGCAGGCTCGAAGGGCCGAATGGCCTACTCCTGCACCTAATTTCTATGTTTCTATGTTTCTAGGATGTTGCTGCACAGGTCGGACAGGCCACCGTCTTCTCTGTTCTCGATGCAAAGAGCTCATTTTGGCAGATACCACTGGACAAGGGGTCATCGAATCTAACCACGTTTTCAACACCGTTTGGCAGATTCAAGTTCCTGCGAATGCCTTTCGGCATCAACTCCGCCAGCGAGGTGTTCCAGAGGACCATGGAGCAGCTGTTCGCTGGCCTACCGTGTCCTATCATTGTTGACGACATCCTGGTCTATGGCAAAGACGCGATGGAGCACGACCAGAACCTACTGTGTGTCCTGGAGCGGGCACGACAGATCAACCTCAAGCTCAACCCCAATAAGTGCAGGTTCCGGGTCTCCGAGGTCACCTACGTTGGTCACGTACTCACTCCTGCCGGACTCAAGCCCGATCTACAGAAAACTACTGCCATCACTGAGATGCCGGCCCCCACCGACGTGGTTGGCCTACAGCGTTTCCTGGGTATGGTGAACTATCTTGGGAAATTCATTCCTAACCTCAGCGAGTTGAGCTCGCCCCTGCAACAACTGACTAGAAAGGACACTGCCTGGTCCTGGTTCCCGCAGCAGCAACAGGCTTTCGATGCTTTAAAGTCCAAGCTAATCTGCACTCCGACTGACATTTTTCGACTTGAAACGCCCTATCACTGTCACCTGCGATCCCTTGCGATTCGGGCTTGGTGCGGCCTGCCTACAATCCTCTGCCGATGGTTCCCTGCTTCCTCTCTCCTATGCCTCCCGTACCATGACCAACACGGAACAACGCTACGCACAAATCGAAAAGGAGCTGCTTGCTGTCGTTTTCGCCTGCTCTAAGTTCAGGGACTTTCTCCTCGGGAACAACTTCACAGTTGAGACTGACCACCAGCCATTGGTGACGATCCTGAACAAGCCGATCCATGCTGCACCTGCTAGACTGCAACGTATGATGATGCAGCTCCAGCGTTTTGACTTCACCATTGTTTATAAAAAAGGTGCTGACATGCACGTTGCTGACATTCTCCCTCGTGCACCTCTAGTGTCCTGTGACCGCCACCCCTATGAACGGTAAGACCTTCTAGTGCTCGGCGTCGACTTCGTCCCCACCAAGGTACTACAGTGCCTGGCCGAACACACTGCCGCGGACCCCGCACTACAACGACTATCATCAGTGATCAAAGGGGGTTGGCCGAACAAGGGCGCCAGCGCACCAGCAGAGGCACAGCCGTTCTTCCTAGTTCGCGATGAACTGGTCATACAGGATGGCGTTATTGTTAAGGGCCACAAGGTCGTGATTCCTTCCTCGCTGTACGACAAATACTACAGTGTGGCACACAGCGGACACCCGGGTGTTGATGCTACGATCGCCCACGCACAGTGCCAGTTCTACTGGCCTTGGATGGCCAAGTACATTCGAGACCGTGTCTCGTCTTGCTCTACCTGCAACAGTCTTGCACCTCACCAGCAAAGGCAGCCCCTACTGCAACAACCTGCGCCAGCCCTGGCCTGGACCTCGGTGGCTGCTGACATTTTCGAGTGGCGCGGTAAGCATTACCTTGTCCTAGCCGACTCGTACTCGAACTGGTTTGAAGTAGACCTCCTGACCTCCCTCACCTCCGAAATGGTCATCCGCAAACTGAGGAAACACTTTTCAACATTCGGCTCGCCTGTCCGTCTGCAGACCGACAATGGCAGGCAGTTTACAAGCCACGAGTTCAAGCTCTTTGCCAACAAGTGGAACTTCCTCCATTTCACGAGCAGCCCTGAGTACCCGCAGAGTAATGGACTTGCAGAGCGGGCCGTCAGGAGCGCTAAACAGCTGATGGAGTAGGCGCGCCTGGCTAATTCGGACTTCTTCCTTGATCTACTTAACCTCAGGAACATTGCCAGAGACGCAACCCTGGGATCGCCAGCCCAGCGGTTAATGTCCAGAACGACGCAACCACCAATTCCAATTGCTCAACACAAACTGCTACCTCATGTGCGGGAGCCTGCCTCCATCCAGTCGCGCATTCAGGTGAAGCACGATATCCAGAAACGGTCCCACGACAGGTCATGCAAACCGCTCGTGCCCCTGCTGCCAGGACAGGTCGTTCGCCTACAAACTGCAAGTGGATATTCCCGTCTGGCCATCGTTGTTGGCACAGCCGACGCGCCTTGATCTTACCTTGTGGACTATGAGGGGACTGTTTACCGCAGGAGCCGTCAGCATCTGCTTGCTGTACAGAAGCCCCATCAGCCGCCAGCTGGACCGTACGCTCCACCACTCCAGTTACTGCCGTCCGCTGCTGATCCCGTGACTGGTCCCAGCATGCCCGATGCTCCTCGCATGTTCCGTTCTCCTCCACGTGGCACGGCTATATCTGACTGCAGATTCACCCCTCCTGCATGCTTGACCCCCCTGCCACCTTCTGTCTCGCCTTCGGGTTCGCCGCCGTCCTCGGGTCTTTTTGATGAAGGGGGGAAGGTTTGGTCCGTACGCTTTCGGGCCACGTCAGTAGGCCGCCTGTTAGGTATGGCGATTTTGTTTAATTTCGTTTAACTTTGTTTAACTTTTTGGCATGGATACATACCATGTTTAATCTTCTAAGGGGAAGGATGTAGATGGTTTATGCATGCAACCAATCATATAACTACCTCAGCACCACTAATCCCGCCTTAGGTATCATTTATAATAACACCCACTTCTCCCTCTGCATCTTTCACCACTCTCTGTGTGAAAAATGTTTTTCTCATCTTGGTCCTAAAATATTTCCCCCTTATCCTTAAACTGTGACCCTTTGTTCTGGACTTCCCCTACATCGGGAACAATCTTCCTGCATCTAGCCTGTCCAACCCCTTAACAATTTTGTACGTTTCTATAAGATCCCCCCTCAATCTTCTAAATTCTAGCGAGTACAAGCCGAGTCTATCCAGTCTTTCTTCATGTGAAAGTCCTGCCATCCCAGGAATCAGTCTGGGGAACCTTCTCTGTACTCCTTTTATGGTAAAAATGTCCTTCCTCAGATTAGGAGACCAAAACTGTACGCAATACTCCAGGTGTGGTCTCACCAAGACCCTGTACAACTGCAGTAGAACCTCCCTGCTCCTATACTCAAATCCTTTTGTTATGAATGCTAACATACCATTTGCCTTCTTCACTGCCTGCTGCACCTGCATGCCTACTTTTAATGACTGGTGTACCATGACACCCAGGTCTCATTGCATCTCCCCCTTTTCCTAATCGGCCACCATTCAGATAATAGTCTACTTTCCTGTTTTTGCCACCAAAGTGGATAACCTCACAATTATCCACATTATACTGCATCTGCCCTGCATTTGCCCACTCACCCAATGCATCCAAGTCATCCTCATAGCATCCTCTTCACAGTTCACACTGCCACCCAGCTTTGTGTCATCTGCAAATTTGCAAATGTTACTTTTAATCCCTTCATCTAAATCATTAATGTATGACGAGAAGCCGAAGCAAAGAAGTGGAAGCCAAATAACCGAATGGAAATGAAGCCGAAAAGGCAACTAACTGAAAGGGTGGGACGCCTAAATGCAAACTAACCAAAAGGGCGGGACACCTAAAAGCCAATTAACTGAAAGGCTGGTAGGTTACACAAAAAAGCTGGAGAAACTCAGCGGGTGCAGCAGCATCTATGGAGCGAAGGAAATAGGCAACGTTTCGGGCCGAAACCCTTCTTCAGACTGATCGGGGGCGGGGGTGGGTGGGGACAAGAAAGGGAAAAGGAGGAGTAGCCAGAAGGCTGGGGGATGGGAGGAGACAGCCTGAGGAAGGGGAGGAGACAGTCAGGACTAACAAAATTGGGAGAATTCGATGTTCATGCCCCCGGGGTGCAGACTCCCCAAACGGAATATGAGGTGCTGTTCCTCCAATTTCCGGTGCTGCTCGCTGTGGCCATGGAGGAGACCCAGGACAGAGAGGTCGGAGGCGGAGTGGGAGGGGGAGTTGAAGTGCTGAGCCACCGGGAGGTCAGCTTGGTTATTGCGGACCGAGCGGAGGTGTTCGGCGAAACGATCGCCCAACCTCCGCTTGGTCTCACCGATATAGATCTGCTGACATCTAGAGCAGCGGACGCAATAGATGAGGTTGGAAGAGATGCAGGTAAACCTCTGTCGCACCTGGAACGATTGCTTGGGTCCTTGAACGGAGTCGAGGGGGGAGGTAAAGGGACAAGTGTTGCATCTCTTGCGGTTGCAAGGGAAAGTGCCCGGGGAGGGGGTGGACCGAGAGGGAAGGGAAGAATTGACAAGGGAGTTATGGAGGGAGCGGTCTTTGCGGAAGGCAGATATGGGGGGAGATGGGAAGATGTGGCGAGTAGTGGGGTCACGTTGGAGGTGGCGAAACTGACGGAGGATTACTTTTTGTATGTGACGGCTGGTGGGGTGAAAGGGGAGGACTAGGGGGACTCGGCCCTTGTTGCGAGTGCGGGGATGGGGAGAGAGAGCAGTGTTGCGGGGTATGGAAGAGACCCTGGTGCGAGCCTCATTTATGGTGGAGGAGGGGAACCCCCGTTCCCTGAATAGTGAGGACATTTCAGATGTCCTGGTGTGGAACGCCTCATCCGTGGAGCAGATGCGGCGTAGACGGAGGAATTGGGAGTAGGGGATGGAGTCCTTACAGGAAGCAGGGTGGGAAGAAGTGTCTTTCCTCTATAACTGAAAGGCTGCGTCGCCTAAAAGCAAACTCACTCGCCTACAAGCCAACGAATCGAATGCCGCTCAACAGAAAAGTCAAATAACGGACATGACATTGCCGGTGGGTGGGACTTGTCAGCAATTGGTCCAGACCCCCGCATCCATCACATCACTGTGGAGGGATGAACATTGTCCCACATCTCTGCTCCACCTGCCCCACAGCCCACGGAGGGTGGGCGTGGGAGAGTGGGGGCTGTCCCGAGGGATGCGCACCTTCGGCCGCTTACAACTTGGTGTTTGGGTTCAGATTGCCCAGTCACCTATGGCTTGTGTGGGAAAATGACCCCCACCCTCCCGCCGGTGGAGATTCCCTCCACGAGCTGTGGGTCGAGTGGAGCGAAGGTGTGGGACAATGTTCATTTCTCCACAGTGATGTGATGGACGTGGGGGACTGGACCAATTGCTGATAAGTCCTGCACCCGGCAACGTCATGTCCATTAATTGACTTTTCTGTTGAGCGGCATTCAGTCCGTTGGCTTGTAGGCAACGCCGCCTTTACAGTAGGTGGCGTTTCGGCAGAGCGGCCATTCGGTGAGTTTTCTTTAAGGTGATGCAGCTTTTCGGTTAGTTGGCTTTTAGGCGTCCCACCCTTTCGGTTAGTTTGCATTTAGGCGTCCCACTCTTTTGGTTAGTTGGCGTTTCAACTTCGTCTCCATTCGGTTATTTGGCGTTTCGGCTTTGTTTCCATTCGGTTATTTGGCTTCCACTTCTTTGCTTTGGATTCTCGTCCGTCGGCGCCATGTCCGCACACGCACAAGTCACTGCCAGCCATTCTGAAAGGGACCGGTTAATCCCTACTCTTTGTTTCCTGTCTGCCAACCAATGTTCTATTCATGTCAGCACTCTACCCCCAATACCATGTGCTCTAATTTTGCCCACTAATCTCCTTCTGCAATCGATTAAGCATCATTAAGGTTTAACCCCCCCCCCCCCCCTTTTTCTAGCAGCCTTCTCCTGAACTTGTCTGACCTGCAATGCTGGACAAACTGATCCAATATCTGGTTTTTCACATCAGCAGCCACATATTTGCATCCAACAGACACCTGTCTGAGTCTCATCCGAAATTGCGCTACAGTTTCGCCCTCTTCCTGCTTTGTTTTGCGGAATAAATGGTGTTGAAATGTAGCATTCGGCACCACCACATAATGATTGTTCAATGCATCAATAGCTTTCTTATAGTCTTCCTTCAGGGAGTGCAGAGGAAGGACATTATTGCCATAGAGGGAGTGCAGAGAAGGTTCACCAGACTGATTCCTGGGATGTCAGGACTGTCTTATGAAGAAAGACTGGATAGACTTGGTTTACACTCTCTAGAATTTAGGAGATTGAGAGGGGATCTTATAGAAACTTACAAAATTCTTAAGGGGTTGGACAGGCTAGATGCAGGAAGATTGTTCCCGATGTTGGGGAAGTCCAGGACAAGGGGTCACAGCTTAAGGATAAGGGGGAAATCCTTTAAAACCGAGATGAGAAGAACTTTTTTCACACAAAGAGTGGTGAATCTCTGGAGCTCTCTGCCACAGAAGGTAGTCGAGGCCAGTTCATTGGCTATATTTAAGAGGGAGTTAGATGTGGCCCTTGTGGCTAAGGGGATCAGAGGGTATGGAGAGGGCAGGTACGGGATACTGAGTTGGATGATCAGCCATGATCATATTGAATGGTGGTGCAGGCTCGAAGGGCCGAATGGCCTACTCCTGCACCTAATTTCTATGTTTCTATGTTTTTTTATGAGTGTTTTAAATATTTATCGAACCGCTGGCCCCGCGGTGAAGAGAAGCAACGCTCTCTCATCAAGAAAGAGCCTGCGTCTGTCGCCGTAAGCCTCAAATTCCTCCACCCAAGCATTCCACTTCACGCGGATGGTACTCACATCACCCGTCGGATCGACGTGTGGAACTCCGTGAAGTGCTAACAAATCAACTCCAGCGACTGCCATTATGAAACCTTTTTCTAACCTTTTTCCAGCTCGTACGGATTCAGAATCCAAATATCCAAAATATCCTCATCGCCAATGTCACATCTTCGCCTAAGATGTGGAATAATAATATTGACACAATATTTACTGGTTACATTCCTTAGTCTCTATGTTTATTATCTCCCCCGACCATGGCCTCCTGCCTTGGCTTCTGTCTCCAAGTCAGCTGATACAAAGGTCAAGATTTTGCATATCATTATCATGACAAGTACGAGGTGCTGCATTTTGGGAAATCAAACTAGTGCAGGACTTTCACAGTGAATGGTGGGTCCCTGGGGAGTGTTGTAGACCAGAGAGATCTAAGTGTATATGTACATATTTTCCTGAGTGGTCTCACAGGTAGATACAGATTGGTGGTATAGATGGCTTTTGGCACATTAGCCTTCATTAGTCAAGGTATTGAGTATAGAAGTTGGGAAATTATGTTACAGTTGCGATGTATTGTGTTCAGTTGTTCATCATTGTGCTATGAAAGGAAGTATACATACATCAGACTGAATTTTAACAATGAGCTTGTTCATATATGGAGGTGCCCATAAATGGGGCGTTCGTAACCTGAAATTGGCATGTATAACGGGTTCAAGACGTGCTTCGTAGGCCACAGCATAGCAGTCTTTAGTCTTAGTCTGTGCAGTTTTGTGTGAGTTCATTAAAATTACAGTTACAGCTCTTCAAATTAGTTTAGAACCCGGATCTGCCAACTATCTCAAAGGGGTGATAAAGATCAGGTGACAGTATTTTGAAAGTGAGAAGATATTCTGGTCTTAAGTTAATATTTATCAACATTGCAAGATCATTATTTCATTACTGTCAATGGGGGAGAGGAGTGCACAAATTGATTGCTCTTTTTGCTATGCAACACCCTGGGAGTAAGTATAAAAATAGTGTTGGTGGTTTCAAAGGGACTTAGGACATTTGACATCACAAAAGAAATGAAAGTCAATTTTTAAAAAGCCCACTCTGGGTTTATATTTTTCCAGAGACCAATTTCTCAGCATATGAGGTCAACCCAGTGGAGTAGTTAACCTGCTTCTTTTGAAAGCTATTCAAAGAAAAAAATAAGTTCCCATTTAAAAATAAAAGGTTAAATTATGTCTTTAAAACAAAACTTGAAGACTGTAAATTTATTTGTGTAAAAAAATAAATTTAAATTAATTTATACATAAAACATAAAGAATAACTGCTATGTATGCACAACACTGCAATATTGCTTGACTTCATCTGCAATGGAAGCTGTAATATGGACCATCAAGTTGAATATATTAGCTCATGCTGCAGCAGAAGGGCTTTAGGTTCCATGAAATCCCAGGTACGAACTGTATTCCCATATGTTCTTTGACATTTTGTGAATGTTTTCTGGTAGTATTAGAAATGTTACATGCATTTGATTGCATGTACCTCAATAGGTTGCTAATCCTCATATAGGTCTTTTGGAGCAGACGTGGTGAGCAATCTTGTCTTCCTGGAGTCAGGGACTAGCCATTGGTGAGAGTTCACGAATGCCCTGTGGTGGAGAGATGGATGGAGATAGTAACTGGAGATGGAGAAGATGAAAGGATGCAGTTGTGGAATTTGATAACGAATGAAACAAAGTAAAATGGGGAGTGAAATCTAGGACTAAGGTTGGGATATGGGGGTGTAAGGGAATGGGAGGAAAAAGGGTGACCTGGAGTAGGGAGGATTGGGAGATGAATGGCCAGTGGAGGGGAGAGGAACTGGGTGATGGGGGTGGGGAATGGAAAGAAAGGTGTGTGCAGCAGTGTGGGTTAATTCTCCCTGTGACTGGGTGAGTTTTGGCTGGGTGCTCCAGTTTCCTCCCACATTCCAAAGACGTGCAGGTTTGTGAATTAATTAACTTTTCTAAATTGTCACTACTGTGTAGGATAGAACTAGTATATGGATGATTGCTGGCCGGCATGGACACAGTGGGCCGAAGAGCCTGTTTCCACACTGTATTTCTGAACTAAACTAAACAGTCACAAAGCTTCTCCTTTTTTACAGGTGCAGCTGTCTTCATTAATCTTGAATTGATGCCAGTTTATCAAGAAATTAGATCCCATAGTAATATGCTGCAACAATAAACATTGGCTATCACTGACATTGTGAATGATTAGCATTCATTTTTAATGTCTCCTAAACCAGGTTAATTGGGTACTGGGTAATCATACATGGATCCCATTGTCTATTTTTCAATGCTAACCAGTTTAACCGTCTTCAGATTTCTTGCACTTGTGCATTGTTTCATTCCGTCATTCCTGATATAAATTTCCCTGGTCTCATTCTGCATGGAAATTATTTATGTAAGTACTTTGCCTGAGAAATTCTATTGCAGTGTAACATTTTATTTTTTATACAATTAAAAAAATAATTAAAACCTTCATTGTATTTAACAACAGCAGTTTCCAGGTAGGTTCACTATGATTTTTTAAATATATATATATATGTTCACTCTCACCTGGCCTGCTGTTGCTGCCCATTCCACTGCCTCCATCTCTGATCATGTCTCTGCCATAGGCTTTATCCCTGACCCTGGATCAGCTGTTAATTAATCTCACTTTCTAATTTCTGATTATTTGTCCAGATGACTCAGTTGCATAACCATATATCCCACTAATACTAATCTCCAAAAGAGGCACAATCATTTATTTTCTGTAAATTACTTCAGTCCTCAACTCTGGCCAAATACACTTTACCACCTTTGATCCTCTATATTCCCAGAAATGCACCACCATCCATAACATTCTACCTACAATCCATTGGCTGGCTCCATTATAAATGTAAATTACAAATTTATACATAAAAATGCATTTGATAACGTGTCTGAAGTGTCTGAATTATAATTGTACAGTATATTAAAAAAAAATAACTCTAGTACGTTCAACATGTGAAACATATTGCATTTTGTTTTTCAGGAAAAGTTGTGTCTTTTGGCAGTTTCACTTCCAGCAGAACAACTCCTTCGACTTCCTGTTCAGGATGCTTTGCTCTTTATCGTGGAAAATATTTTCAAGTGCTCTGCAAAGCATGTGAAACACTGGTTCCAGTATAGGAAAGTACACTTCTCACTTATGTGTAAGAATCAGTAAAGAACAAACTTTCACTGATTGAAGTAAATGGTTTTTGCTGGTACAAAAATTTCTGTTAAAGTACATTTTTCAATTTTATTTTGCAATTACACATTAGACATTAAGGAGGATTTCACGCAGTTGCATTTGAATCGCATCCATGACATAAAAATAAAATTTGACTTTTAATGGGGAAAAATGAAAGAGGGTCACTTTTACCCATGAATTCTAAACAGCTATCACTTTTCCTTTCTATTCAAGAATGATATTATTTTCCCCCTCCATGCTACATGCCACAGAAGAGAGCCAAATGCAGGCAGATGGGACATGTTGGCCAGTGTGGGCAAGTTGGGCTGAAGGCCCTGTCTCCACGCTGTAAGACTCTATGACTTATGTCTCGCTGATAGTGGGCCATTCAACAATTCTAATGCTGTTGAGGATCAAAGGAAATGGACAATTAGGCCATGCCTGGCTAATGATTTGCTGCTTACCAGCCCTTGACTGAATGTTGTCCAATCTTGCTGTACAGATTCTTCTCATTTTCAAGGTTCACGGTTTGAAGGTTAGTTTATTGTCACATGTACCAATTAAGGTACAGTGAAATTTGAGTTTTGAGAAGGCATCAATTAAAATACCTAAGTTTGGAGATGACACTAAAGTGGTTGGCATTGTAGATATAGATAGGTAAAGATGGTTATCAAAGAATCTCAATCAGTTGGGCAAGTGGGCTGAGGAATGGTTAATGGAGTTTAATGCAGATCAGTGTGAGGTGTTGTATTTTGGCAAGTTAAACCAGGGCAGGACCTTGACAGTGAATGGCAGGGCTCTGTGGAGTATTGTGTTAAAGTTCGATTTGCTTCAAACAGATAATAACACAAAATACAGCAACGGCTCTTGAGAGGGTCCAGGAGGTTTACAAGAATGATCCCAGGAATGAGTAGGTTAACGTATGATGATGGTTTGTCGGCACTGGGCCTATATTCGCTGGAGTTTAGAAGTATGAGGGAGCACTTCATTGAAACATACAGAATAGTGAAAGGCTTGGATAGAGTGGATGTGGAGAGGATTTTTCCACTAGTGGGAGAGTCTAGGACTAGAGGTCGTAGCCTCAGAATTAAAGGACGTTCTTTTGAGGAGGAATTTATTTAGTCAGAGGGTGGAGAATCTGTGGAATTCTTTGCCCAGAAGGCTGTGGAGACAAAGTCAGTGGGTATATTTAAGACAGAGATAGATAGATTCTTGATTAGTACTGGTGTCAGAAGTTATGGGAAAAAGGCATGAGCGTGGGATTAGGAGGGAGAGATAGATCAGCCATGATTGAATGGCAGAGTAGACTTGATGGGTCGAATGGCCTAATTCTACTCCTATCTCTTGATTTCATGATCTTATGATCCTACGGCACCACACAGAGATGGCCACTTTTGTATGTGAGGAGCCCTATTATCTCTCTATTTATACGCTTTCCCTTAATGTAAAATCGGGTTGGATAGACGGATTGTTTTCTCTGGAACGTTGGAGGTTGAAGGGAGACTTTATAGAAGTATATAAAATGTAAGTATATAAGAGGCATATATAGGATAGACACTCAAAACCTTTTTTCCCAGGTTGGACATGTCCAATACTAGAGGGTATAGCTATAGGGTGAGAGGGGGAAAATATAATGGAGATGTGCAGGAAACTTTTTTTGTGGGTGTTGGAATCCATTGTTAGGAGTGGTAGTGGAGGCAGATACAGTGGTGGCATTTAAGACGTTTTTAGATAAGCACATGGATTTGCAGAGCATGGAGAGATATAGATCACTTCCAGACAGGAGATCAGTTCAGCTAAGCACCATGTTTAGCACAAACATTATGGGCCAAAGAGCCCATTCCTGTGCTGTACCGTTCTATGTTGTATATTAGACTGACTTCCTTCCTATCACCTGCCTCAGCCCTGCATAAGATCCCGTCTCCTTTGCCAATCTCAGTATAAACCCAACCGAGTAATGAATTTATGAGTAGTATGATTCACTACCTCAATGAGGACATTGAATATGACAGCACACCAGTTCCAAAGACAATGCTGAGAACTATATTTTGTACTCAATTTTTTGTTCCCATTGCTCTCCCAATTCTACTTGAATTTGACTTGGTTGTTTTCATGTATTGTATTATTTCATTTAATTAGAAAGCATGCAAAACAAACCTTGGTACATGTGACAATAATAAACAAATCTAAATCTTGGGGACCACTCCAAGGATATTTGTGAAACAATGCCCTGGAGTTTAAATAATTAGTCTGCCACAACACCAACCATCTCCCTTTGGGCTAAGTATTGCCCTAGCTAGTGCATCCTTATTTTCACATTTATGTTAATATTTTACAGGCCCCATTGATGCATATTTTATTCAAATGCTTTTTCTCATACACAGGATGTGAGCACCACTACCAAAGCCAGTATCTTGAGCATGAACTGGGCCAATTCATAAGTAATCATAAAGATGGATCAGGTTAATCGATCTTTTAAATTCTCCATCCAAAAAGCTTTAAAAAATATTCACTCAAACCAATAACCACATTAATTCAAAAGGTTAATGAAAAGATTTTGGGATATTAAGGGAATCAAGAATTATGGTGGTTGAGCAGAAAAATGGTGTAAGCTTGAAAATCAGCCATGAACTTGACGAAGGGGGAAACAGGTTATAAGAGCTGCATTACTTACTCCTGCTCCTTTCTCTTTTGTTCTAACATGCACTGAAATGCATGTGGACAAACCACAGCTTATAAACTTTGTTTTGAAAGAGATTCTCAATCATTTATGGGTTGTTTTGAAGTCTTGAGTAGGGTGTCTCAACATTGTGTGTTCTGATACGAAGGGTGTAGAAAAAGTACGTGTGTGGTGTTTTCATAGATCAATGGCAAGTACAGATAGCTCAGAACTAACAACCAAATGTTCCTGCTTTTTTTGTCAACTAGTTTAATAATAATAATAATAATAATACATTTTATTTATGGGCGCCTTTCAAGAGTCTCAAGGCCACCTTACAAAAATTTAGCAGGTAGAGGAAAAACATGTAAGGGGAATGAAATAAATAGTAGAGACATGACTAGTACACAAAGTAAAGACAGGATTCAATTCAAAACACAATATGAGGCAATTAATGCACAGATGAAAAGGGAGAGGGACGTGGGGCTAAGGATAGGCAGAGGTGACGAGATGGGTCTTGAGGCGGGACTGGAAGATGGTGAGGGACACGGAATGTGGATCAGTTGGGGGAGGGAGTTCCAGAGCCTGGGAGCTGCCCTGGAGAAGGCTCTGTCCCCAAAACTGCGGAGGTTGGACTTGTGGATGGAGAGGAGACCGGCTGATGTGGATCTGAGGGACCGTGAGGGTTGGTAGGGTGAGAGGAGGTCAATGAGATATGGGGGGGCCAGATGGCGGAGGGATTTGTAGGTGAGGATCAGGATTTTGTAGGTGATCCCGTGGGAGATGGGAAGCCAGTGAAGTTTGAGGACTGGAGTGATGTGAAGCCAGGATTTGGTGTGGGTGATGAGTCGGGCGGCTGCGTCCTGGAGTCGGTTGATGTAGGTGGAGCTGATGCCAAGGAGAAGTGAGTTGCAGTAGTCCAGTCAGGAGGAGATGAAGGCATGGATGAGTCTTTCAGCAGCGGGAGGTGTGAGAAAGTCTATGTTGCACATGATCGCCCTCATGTGGCAAAGGTTGGAAATACATATCTGCAATAACTCACCTGACATAAGTAAATTTTGGCTGGCAGGCCATTTAATCAGCCTGACTATAATTTAATTTAGCCCCTAGAACTCTCTCTAACTCTCTTAAATTAGTTCTTAAAAATATTCCAACGCTCTGCCTCCTCTGCTCATGTAAATAAAAAGATTTCCAAAGTTTAATGACCGTCGAAGAGAAAGTATTTTGCCTCCTATCTGCCTTTAGTAGCTACCTCTAGTTTGAGATTCTCCACCAGGAGGAAACATCTTCACATCCACCCTGCCAAAACACTTCAGGACTTGTATGTTTCAATCAGCCTTCTCTTGTCTTCTAAACCCCAGAAGCCAAGCATAGCCTGTCCATCTCAGAAGACAGACTATCAACTGACATCTATTATAAGCCTACTGAGTCCCACATCTATCTAGACTACACTTCTTCCCACCCTGCTTCCTGTAAAACTCTATCCCCTACTCCCAATTCCTCCGTCTATGTTGCATCTGTGCCCAAGATGAGGAGTTCCATACCAGGACATCGGAGGTGTCCTCATTCTTTGGGGAATGGAGGTTCCCCATTTCAATCATAGATAAGGCCCTCACTAGTCCTCACCTTCTACACCATCAGCCAACACATACAGCATATAATCCTCCAACATTTTCGCCGCCTCCAGCGGGATCCCACCATTAGCCACATCTTTTCATCTCCACCGCTTTCCGCAGGGACTGTTATCTCCACAACCCCCTGGTCAATCCATCCCTTCCCTCCCAAACCACCCCCTCCCCAGGTACTTTCCCCTTCAACCACAGGAAATGCAACACCTCCCTCCACGATTCCATCCAAGGCCCCTGACAATCTTTTCAGGTGAGGCAGAGGTTCATTTGAACCTCCTCCAATCTCATCTACTGTAGTCCCACCACCGCTGTTCCAGGTGTGGACTATATATCGGTGAGACCAAGTGCAGGCTCGGCGATCGTTTCGCTGAACACCTCCACTTAGTCCGCCTAAACCTACCTGATCTCCCGGTTGCTAAACACGTTAACTCCCCCTCCCACTCCCACACAGACCTTTCTGTCCTGAGCCTGCTCCATGGTCAGAGTGAGACCCAGCGCACATTTCAAGGAACAGCACCTCACATTTTGCTTGGGCACTCCCAGAGGTATGAATATGGACTATAATTTCATTAAACCTATCTCTCCATCCCTCGCCCTTCCCAGTAGTCCAACCAGTCTTACTGTCTCCGACTACATTTTATCTGTTTGCTTTGTTGTTGTTACCTTCTCCCACCTAACAATTGTCTATTCCACATTTTCCTTGATCTCCATTCCCTTTGTCCTATTTCCACACCTTACATTTCCTTATCTATGTATCTCCATCTCCCCTGACATCAGTGAAGAAATCAAGTCAAGAGTCAAGAGTGTTTTATTGTCTTATGTCCCAGATAGGACAATGAAATTCTTGCTTGCTGCAGCACAACAGAATATAAACATAGTACATAACAGGAGAAAAAAAGTTCAGTGTGTATATATACACATGCACACATACTCAAATATATATATAAATAACCAAATATAGTGCAATAATAATAAGTCTGTTGTAGTTCAGAGCTTATTTGTTGACGTGTTTAACAGCCTGATGGCTGTGGGAAGAAGCTGTTCCTGAACCTGGACGTTACAGTTGTTTTAGGCTCCTGTACCTTCTTCCTGATGGCAATGGTGAGATGAGTGTGTGGCCAGGATGATGTGGGTTTTGATGATGTTGGCTGCCTTTTTGAGGCAGTGACTTCGATAGATCCTTTTGATGGTGGGGAGATCAGAGCCAGTGATGGACCGGGCAGTGTTCACAACTTTTTGCAGTCTTTTCCGCCATCTACAACATGCAAGTTGCCGAACCAGGCCATGATACAACCAGTCGGTGTGCTCTCTACTGTGCACTTGTAGAAGTTCTAGAGAATCCTCTTTGACATACCGAATCTCCGAAGTCTTCTCAGGAAGTAGAGGCTCTGATGTGCCTTCTTTATAATTGCATTAGTGTGCTGGGTCCAGGAAGGATCTTCGGAAATATGCGCGCCCGGGAATTTGAAGTTTTTGACCCTCTCCACCGTCGACCCATTGATATAAACAGGATTGTGGGTCCTCATCCTTCCCCTGCCAATCCCCTGCCACAATCAGTCCCTTGGTTTTACTGATGTTGAGAGCCAGGTTGTTGTGGTGGCACCAATTGGTCAAACGGTCGATCTCACCTCTATACTCTGACTCATCACCAGCTGTAATTCGTCCAACAACGGTAGCGTCGTCAGCGAACTTGAACTTGAGGAAGGAGTTCGCACTATGTCCGGCTACACAGTCATGAGTATAGAGTGAGTAGAGCAGGGCGGTGAGCACGCAGCCTTGAGGTGCTCCTATACTGATTGTTACTGAGGATGAAGCATTTCTGCCAATTCAAACAGACTGTGGACTGTGGATGTGGAAGTCGAGGATCCAATTGCAGAGGGATGCGCAGAGACCCAGTTCCGTGAACTTGGTAACCAGCTTTTTTTTTTGTATCAAAAATAATTTATTTAATTTCAACACAATACAAAAACAAAAAAACACATCAAAACCATGGTGACATACCCACCACCATGTTACGAAATCAACAAACAACTATGTTACTAATAACTATATAACCCTCGTAAACGAGCAAGCTTCTGGCTCGGGCAAAGCCCCCTTCCGCCTGGCACCATGACTCGCGATGGCCAGCTTAGCCAGGATGGCCAGCAACCCAACCAGGATATCTTCAGCCCTATCTACTCCCTAGATCCCATCACTAGTCCTTGGGTCACCGACAGCAGAACCACTCCTCCCCCTACGGAAACTAGGTGGAGTGGCGGTGCACCTTGCCCTCCGGACCCTGGCTACAAGGGATGCTCTACTGGTCCCTGTTCCCTCAACAGGAACGACGTTGCTCTTGGTCTTGGCATCCTTCTCTAGGTTGTCCATGAAGGACCTGCAGTGATGCGGGTCGTTCCCCTTCACCCCCTGCACCCCCTTACCTCTCCCCCTCCTTCTGAGGATGAGTTTCAGAGAGCTGGTGAGCCCGTGTAGGTTTGGCCAGCGGATTGAAGTCAGTCTGAGCCAATGTTGGGCTCCTACTGTGGCCTGGATGAACTTGTGGATTTCCTCCACTGGAATGAGTGGAGTTGTGTCTGGGGGAGCTAGAACATCCATTGACTCATTGACCGAGGAGTCCCCTTCCACCTGCTCACTGTGGATGGAGTCACCATCACCATCCCCATCCCCGGACACACCCTTAGTGCTCGATACTTCCGCCCCACCCTGTGCGGTGGTTGCCACTGCCCCACCCGCTGGTCTCACCTCCACCTCAGTTCCAACCCTGGGGCCAGTGGAAGAGGGGCCTTCCCCCGATGTACCAAGGGCTCGACCTGCAGGAATGTGCCCCCCATTGAGATCCCTTTACTCAAGGCCACATTCACCTCCTCGAGGAAGAACACGGCCTTCCCGAACATCCTGTCCACGAACAGGACGCCCACGGGCTTGGCAGCCACAGCAGCCGTGCAGTCCTCCAGGTTCATATGAGGGGGCAAGTAGCACCATGCTCGAAAGGCAGGTTCCTCATGGAGAACCGGGCTCCCAGAGGAGCAGCCGAAGCAGGTGAAACAGCCACCTCCGCATAGCTCCTGGAAGGATCCGATCCCCCAGAACACTGAAGGGGCTGTCCCACTGTACGAACTAATTCAAGAGCTCTCCCGAGTTAAAAAAAAAATTAAACTCGTGATAAGCACGTAGAATGTACGGAGCGGGTACGTCGGAGCTCGGGACGTCTCTTAGCAGCTTGTAACGCTAACGGCAGGTACTCGGGAAACGTGATAAACTCGGGAAGACACGTGAAGATTTTTCAACATGTTTAAAAATGTCCACGAGAGCCCCGACTACCCACGAGCGGCCATTACCGTAATTCTCCGAGTTCGAATCGGGAAACTCAGGAGAACTCTTGGAATAGCTCGTACAGTGGGACAGCCCCAAGCACTCCAATTTAAAACATAGCAATTCAACACACTGACACAGACAGTCCAAATGGCATGAGGCCATGTCCAAACTCAAAAACAAATGGAACAGTTCGAGGGAGGGAAGCAAGTGGTGTCGCCTCGAACGTTGATAATGGCAGCTCCCCCAAAAAACTGCTGTGTCACCACCTCCGCCCGGCTATCTCGGCTCTCCTGCGTTGACATTCGCAGGCAATCTTAGCTGTTCTTCACTGCTCCTACAGCAATGAACGGGACTTGCCTGCAGTCTTGTTGTTGGAAACTTATCTCCGTCGGTCTTACCCAGAGAAAGGAGGCGTCAGCTGCAGGCTCCAAGGCCGCGGAAAGAGTTTGATACGGTGCCGGTGCAGAAAACCTCCCACGTGCACCAAAGCCAGACCTGCCCAACTAGAACGATGAGGCAGTGGGGGGGGGGGGGGGGGAGGGGTGGTTGTTAGGGAGGTTGACAGTTAGTTGATAAGGACAACTTATTCCCAAAAACAAGCAGAAACTTTAAAACATGTCTCTGCAATGTCGCAGTGATACAAAAAGATGTTTAAATGTATCGCTGTGCCTCCGAATTCCAATAGATGCGTTAACACACTAGTTCTTGTTTTTAGACGAGAGCTCCGCAACGCCACACCTCCTTGCGTAACCAACTTTTTTCTGTATCACGATACAAAAACCAACAAAAGAAGACAAAACGGTGGTGACATACCCACCAACATGTTACAAAATCACCAAACAACTATGTTACAAATATCCTAATAACTACGATGCAACCCCGGTAAAGGGGAAAGCATCTGGCTCGGGCAAAGCTCTCTTATGCCTGGCGCCATCACTTGGCCAGGCCTAGAAGCAACCCAACCAGGACATCTTCAGCCCTGGCCTACCTATCCCTATTTCCTGTCATCAGTCCTTCGGTCACTGACTACAGAGCCACTCCTCCCCTTGCGGACCCGAGGTGGAGTGGCGGTGCTCCTTGCCCTCCGGACCCTGGCTACAAGGGACACTCTACTGGTCTCTCTACCCTCAACAGGAACGACGCTGCTCTTGGTGTTGGCGTCCTTCTCCAGGTTGTTCAAGAAGGACCTGCTCTGATGCCGATCGTTCCCCTTCACCCCCTGACCCCCCCCCCCCTCCCCCCCCTCCTTCTGAGGATGAGGTTAAGTGAGCCGGTGAGCCCATGTAGGTTTGGCCACTGGAGGGAGGCCAGTCTGGGCCAATGTTGGGCTCCTACTGTAGCCTGGATGAACTGTGGATTTCATCCATTGGAATGAGTGGAGTGGCGTCGGAGGGGGCGAGAACATCCATTGACTCATTGTGCGAGGAGTCCCCTTCCACCTGCTCACTGTGGATGGAGTCACCATCCCTATCCAAGGACACACCCTCAGTGTTCGATACTCCCGCCCCACCCTGTGCAGCAGTTGCCTCTGCCCCACACCTCCACTTCAATCCCAACCCTAGGGTCAGTGGCAGAGGGGCCTTCTACAGATGTACCCGGGGAGTCAAGACCATTGACAGTGGGGGGCGACTATTCCTCCCCTGGTTGGGCCCAGAGTGCACTCTGGTGCACCAGACTCACGGAGTCCCTCTGGAGCCAGGTCCTGAGGGTGGGAAAGGCTGTTTTCCCATACCTCTTCCCTGCCTACAGTCTCTAACTCCAGAGGTGTGCTCATCCTGGGTGGGTTGCTCCTGGGCTTCCTCGGGTGCCTGATGCGGGACTCCCTCCCCAACAGAAATCTCCCCCTGCTCCACAACACCCGAGCGGTCCCCATCGCCACCCTCCCCAGAATCCCCTCCAGAACATGGGACCAGGGCCCGAACCAGAGGCCAGGAGTCTTCCTCCACCACAGTAGTCCCCTCCCCCCTGGAGGATTCCTGTTCAACCCCCTTCCGCTCCTCCCTAGAGAGAATCCTCCTCTTTTCCATGGGGAGGAGTTCACGGACTCTGGGGTCACCTGAGCAACCTTCCTCTGTGGCACACCCACTCCCGCCCGATCTCCACCGCCCCCGGCTGGATTATGGAGCTTACAGACTCTCTAACGGGAGGTGATGGGATGGGTGGAACGTACTTGTCTCTGGGAGTTTCGTTCCCCATGTGCTTCATCTTTGCCACTTTGCCCCCCTTCATTTGACACTCCCCACCCGGGCTCTGTGCAACCCCAGGGTTCCCTGACTCAACTACAAGGGTAGTGGGGGAGGGGGGGGTTAGTAGCACCGGATTTGAGGCAATTCCTTTGAATGTGCCCCACTTCCTTACAGGCATGGCACCTTGGGTGCTGCGATGTCCAGCAGACAGTGAAATCACGGCCATCCTGCTGGACATAGACGTGCCCGTCAACTACCTCCTCCCGATCCAGCATCATTGACAGCTGGCGCCAGGGGGACAGAACGTGCCGCAACTCCTTCCTGCGGAACCCCTGGGATATCGGGTTGACGTCCATGACTACCTTGGTGATGGTGAGGAAGGGGGGCCTCATTTGTGATGCAGGGCTGGACGTTGGACAGGACCACCCGCTGCGCGATGGTCGCCAAGGGCTCGACCTGCAGGAATGTCCCCCCCCACTGAGATCCCTTTAGTCGTGGCAGCGTTCACCCCCTCAACAGACTTGAGGAAGAGCACGGCCTTCCCGAACATACTGCCCACGTACAGGACACCTGCAGGCTTGGCTGCCACAGCCACGGCAGCCAAGCAATCCTCCAGATCACCACCTCTCTGATCATCAGCTTATTCAGTTCACCATCCCTTCTCCGACACCTCGCCCCCGCTTCCTCCGAGAAATCACCTTCCGTAATC
The DNA here is from genome assembly GCF_028641065.1 of Leucoraja erinaceus. NCBI lineage: Eukaryota > Metazoa > Chordata > Chondrichthyes > Rajiformes > Rajidae > Leucoraja > Leucoraja erinaceus. The sequence goes on from NC_073378.1 coordinate 3,811,464, forward strand.
TAAAATCCATTGATCCCCACCATCACTCTGACCTGCTCTCCACCACTCTCCCCCTGGACTCAACCCCCATCTCGCCTGATGATCTCACAAACCATCTCAACTCCACCTTGTCCACCTCCCTTAACACTATGGCCCCCCTCAAAACAAGAACCGTAACTTTCAACACATCTTCACCCTGGTACACACCTGCACTTCGTAAACTGAAACAGACTGGTCGCCGACTTGAACGACTCACAAAGAAATCATCTCTCACAGTCCACCTTGAAGCTTACAAACTCCACCTCACTGACTACAAAGATGCCCTCATTGCTGCAAAATCTTCCTACCTCTCCTCCATATTCACCAATCCCTGGCTAAACTACAGAACCCTCTTCTCCACAGTGGGCAACCTCCTCAAGCCTCGAGCCAACACTCTCCCTAACTCTACTCCGGATCTCTCCAACTCATTCCTCCACTTTTTCGCTGATAAAATCAGCACCATCTATCAATCTTTATCCCTTGTACCCGACTCCCCAGCATCTACTCCACCACCTACCAAGGCCCCTCCTTTCAACATCTCCACTGACCTCCTTATCCCTCCTCCACACTGCTTCCTCTCCCAGTTTGACCTGGTCACCCCTATTGAAATCTCCAAACTCATGAGCTCTTCCAAACCCACTACCTGCTCCCTTGACACTCTCCCCACTCCCCACTCCCCTGCTGAAGTCCTGCCTCCCCGTTCTCTGCCCCTACCTCACTAATCTCTTCAGCTCCTCATTGTCCCAAGGAATTGTCCCCTCCGCTTTCAAAACTGCTGCTGTTACACCAATCTTAAAGAAACCTGGTCTTGATCCCTCCTCTCTCATTAACTACCGCCCAATCTCAAACCTCCCCTTTCTTTCAAAAACCCTGGAGCGTATCGTTGCGTCGCAACTTCATTCCCACCTCCTTGCGTATAACCTACTTGAACCCCTCCAATCTGGCTTTCACCCCCTCCATAGCACAGACACTGCTCTCCTCAAAAGTCCTCAACGACCTCCTCACCTCTGCTGACACTGGTTCCCTCAACATCCTCATCCTCCTCGACCTGAGCGCAGCCTTCGATACAGTGAACCATAACATCCTGCTCACCAGACTCAAAGACCTCGGCATTGAAGGCTCTGCACTCAGCTGGCTCCGTTCCTACCTTTTCAACAGATCCCACTTCATCTCTCTCCACAACCACACCTCTGCTACAGCCACAGTCACTCAAGGCGTTCCCCAAGGCTCTGTACTCGGCCCCCTCCTCTTCATCATCTACATCCTCCCCCTTGATCAGATACTCCGCCACTTCAATCTGGACATCCACAGCCCCTCCAATCTCACCCAGTTCTACCTCAGCGGCTCCCCCAACCACCCCCCCCCCCCCCCTCTCCCATATCAACTCCTGTCTGTCAGCTATAAACACCTGGATGCAACATAACTTTCTCAAACTCAACAGCGATAAGACAGAATTCCTCCTCATAGGCTCCAAAGCCACACTCAGCAAAATCAATAACCCCACTCTCACCATCGACGGCACCACTGTCTCCCCCATCTCCCCAGGCCCGCAACCTTGGCGTGATCTTTGATTCCACCCTCTCCCTTGAGCCTCACATCCGCCATGTCATTAAAACCTCCTTCTTTCATCTCCGCAACATCGCCAAACTCAGACCCTCTCTCACACCTCCCGCTGCTGAAAGACTCATCCATGCCTTCATCTCCTCCCGACTGGACTATTGCAACTCACTTCTCCTTGGCATCAGCTCCAACTACATCAACCGACTCCAACTGGTCCAGAACTCAGCCGCCCAACTCATCACCCACACCAAATCCTGGCATCACATCACTCCAGTCCTCAAACAATTTCACTGGCTTCCCATCTCCCACCGGATCAACTACAAAATCCTGATCCTCACCAACAAAGCCCTCCACCATCTGGCCCCCCCATATCTCATTGACCTCCTCTCCCCCTACCAACCTTCACGGTCCCTCAGATCCACATCAGCCGGTCTCCTCTCCATCCACAAGTCCAACCTCCGCAGTTTTGGGGACAGAGCCTTCTCCAGGGCAGCTCCCAGGCTCTGGAACTTCCTCCCCCAACTGATCCGCAATTCCGTGTCCCTCACCATCTTCCAGTCCCGCCTCAAGACCCATCTCTTCACCTCTGCCTATCCTTAGCCCCACGTCCCCCTCCCTTTTCATCTGTGCCTCATATTGTGTTTTGAATTGAATTCTGTCTTTACTTTGTGTACTAGTCATGTCTCTACTATTTATTTCATTCCCCTTACATGTTTTTCCTCTACCTGCTAAATTTTTGTAAGGTGTCCTTGAGACTCTTGAAAGGCGCCCATAAATAAAATGTATTATTATTATTATTGTATGAGGGGGCAAGTAGCGCCTTATACCATGCTGGAAAGGCAGGTTCCCCATGGAGAACCGGACCCCCCGAGGAGCAGCCGAAGCAGCCTCTGCATAACTACTGGAAGGCCCCGCTCCCCCAGAACACTGACCCAGCATGGTATCAGGAGCTACAATTTAAACACAACACTTACACAATTACAGACAGTCCAAATGGCACGAGGCCAAGTCCAAACACAAAAACAATATGGAACAGTTCGAGGGAGGGAGGCAGGTGGTGTCACCTCGAACGTTGAGAATGGCAGCTCCCCCGCAAAACTGCTGCGTTACCACCTCTTCGCTCGGCTATCTCGGCTTTCCTGCCTTCCCTGGCGAGCTGCTGACCTTCACAATCCCAGCTGTTCCTCGCTGCTCCTAAAGCAATGAAAGGGACTTGCCTGCAGTCTTTGTTGTTGGAAACCTATCACCATCGGCTTTGCCGAGAGAAAGGAGGCTTAGTCTTCAGCTCCAGGCTCCAAGGCCGCAGAAAGAGGTTGAGACGGTGCAGGTGCAGAAATCCTCCCACACCACACGAACGCCAGACCGTGCTGGTCAGCACCAACGAGGCAGTAAGGGGGGAGGGTGGGGGTTGTTCTGGACACAGGTGTAAAAGTCCAGAAAGATTTTCTCCTCCCTTTTGGTGAGCTGCAGTTCCTGGCAGGTTGCCAGCCTGTAGTGGGAGCTTGGCAGTTAGTTGATAGGTATCTTTAATGGTTGTATAGCAGTGGTCAAGGCTGTTTAATTCTCTGGTCCTGCAGGAGACATGTTGATGGTTGTTAGGAAGTGATTTCTTCAGGTTGGCTTTGTTGAAGTCCCCGGCTATGTTGGTGAATGCCTCGGGGTACGCTGTCTGGTGCTTGTTGACCATGGCGTGCAGCTCCTCCAATGCTAGACAGACATCTGCCTGGGGTGGGATAATGGAGGTGAATTCCCACAATAGGTAGAAGAGGCAGCACTTCACCGCCAGATGTTCCAGATGTGGAGAGCAGGAGTTAGACAGAGCTGCCACGTCGGAGCACCAAGCAGAGTTGACCATGACCTCTCCCTTTCCCAGATGCCTGTGTGCGGTCCATGCGATGGATGGAGAAATCTTCAGGCTGGACAGCTGAGTCTGGGGAGCTGGGGATGAGCCATGTCTCTGTGAAACAGAACACGGAGCATTCCTCTTTTTATTTTTTTTGTCCTGATGAGTGTAGTTTGTAGTGTTTTTTCTGTTTTTAACTGGTTATGTGTGGGGGGCGAGTCTCTTCCCTGTATGGGGGACCTAACCTCCAACCGGAACGGGATCCAGTCACGGAGCTGCGGAGTCACCATCGCGCGGAGCTGGACAAGTTCGGAGCAGGAGGAGCTGTGGTGGCGCGTGGCTGCGACCCGACTTCGGAGCTTCGGAGGCTCCAGCCACAGGTCCGGCGGACGGTGACATCGGGAGCCCGCGGGTCCCTGGTGGGAGACCGCTTTGTGGAGCTCCCGCAACGCAACTTCTCCCGCCCAAGTTGCGGGGTTGAAAATGACCTGGAGCGGGGCCTTACATCGCCCGACGCGGCTTTAACGGCCGCGGGACTTGCTAGCGCCCGCCGGAGGCTCCAACATCAAGATCCGGAGCGCGGCATTGAATCACCTGGTGCGGCCTTAATGGCCGCGGGATTTACTTACCATCGCCTGCCGGAGGCTTTGACTTTGACATCGGGAGAAGAATGGGGAGTGCAGGGGAGAGATAAGACTTTGCCTTCCATCACAGTGAGGAGGAGATTCACTGTGATGGACGTTCGTGTAAATTGTGTTGGTGTGTGTCTTGGTTCTTTTCGTTGTATGACTGCAGAAACCAAATTTTGTTTGAACTTCATTTGGGGTTCAAATGACAATAAACGGTATTGTATTGAACTGTATTCCCTCAGTTCCCTTTGGTAAAGCAGCCTTGAACTTAATTCTTCCACTTTATTTTCCTGTGATTGTACATTGGCTAGTAGGATGGTAGGGAGAGGTGGTCTAAGTCCCCTGCGATTCAGTCTGATGTAGTCCTGCCTGTCGGCCACGTTTCCAGACACCATGTAGGCCCCTCCGGGTTTTTTTAGGTACTGTACTTACTGTTCCTGTGAGTCTGCGCCAGGTCGGGAGTTCCCCAGCGATCGGGGATTCCCTTGCATTCGGCAGCTCCAGCTCTGTTGCTGCCAGGAGATCCTGTCCGTCGGCCATGTTTCCAGACACCATGGAGGCCTCCCCGGTGTTTCCAGGTTCAGTACCTGCGATTCTCCACTGGGTCAGGGATTCCCCAGCGATCGGGGATTCCCTTTCAGTCGGCAGCTCCGGGAGATCGCTATAGCACTAATGCCTTTAAATGCGTTAGTAGCTTGTTGGTTACATCGCTGGCTTCTGCTTTCTATTTTATCCAGGTAAGCTGAGAACATCTGTATTTGATGATGTTCTGTTGCGCTGTTGATGATGTTCTGTTGGTAAAGAAGGGTCTCGACACGAAATGTCACCCATTCTTTCTCTCCAGAGATGCTACCTGTCCCACTGAGTTACTCCAGCATTTTGTGTCTATAGCCTGTACCTCATAAAACAACCCACCCATTTCAATCATTAATTTAGCAAACTCTGAACTGCCTCCAATGCAATGACACACTAATTTAAATGTACAGCATAAAACTGCACATAGTACTCAAATGGGGCCTCAAATGTCCTGTAACCGATTTCCCGTATCTTTGCATTTTCCTAGTGGTAAAGAATAAACCTATTAGCTTTCTTATTCCTTGTTTTACATTTTGCAAATCATGCCCAGAACCCTTTGCAAACTCTCTCACCATTTAGATGATATACATACTCTTCCTGCTGGTATATTCCTACCCTCTGCTCTTATTTGCAATTACTGTAACAAGATAGGAAACAGCAATGAATCAATTGACACTCAAGAGGTCCAATAAAAAAAAAGAGTTACTGGCACAAGATGCCTTTGTGTACTGGTGACATTGGGTGTGATCCTTGTGTTTTATTTTTCCAAAATAGTCCCATGAAATCTTTTACCTTCAATTGACCTTCTGATGTGAAACTCATCTAAAAATGAAATCCTCCCTCTCTATTGAATTGGCGTGCCAGTAGAGATTTTATGCTTAGATCACTGGAGAGGAAATTGAGCCCTCAACCTTCTGACTTAAGGTGTAAGTGCGACTACTGCACTACTGCTGACAAATCACACTTATGGTTTCTATTTTAGACTTCATCCTTTTTCTTGTGAATAATCCCAATTTACATGATGAAAGTGTGCAATATTTTTATCAGATGAGAGTATAACCAAATAGTTTGTGTCAGGAGGATTAGCCAAGTAGCTCTAATCTGTTGATTCCTATTAGTCAGCAAAGAAGTCCAAAGGCATTTACTTACATAAATTATATATTTAATGTCACAGCATTAAAAACTATTAGCAGTGACAAACTAAGTTTTAAGATTTCCTCCTTCAAAAGCATTCCTTTAGCATGCAGAATTTCCCCAGGTGATTGGTGTATTTTTATATCAATAACTAAAATAGTTGTGTAAATATCATCTTTAATGTAGCATAATGCAAGGCTCTTTGCAGAAGACATCAAATAGAAATGTACACTAAGCCATATGAAAGCAGCTGGCCAAAATAAGTTTGTGAAAACAAGACAGATGGAAAAGTAGAAAGATTTAGGGAGACAATCTATGTTTGAAGCCTCTGCATCTCAAAGTCCATGCATTTGTTGGTGGTAATTCAGATTCAGATTCAATTTTTAATTGTCATTGTCAGTGTACAGTACAGAGACAACGAAATGCATTTAGCATCTCCCTTGAAGAGTGACATAGCAAACGATTTGAATAAAAAGTAAATAATAAGTGTCCCGGGGGGGGGGGGGGGGGGGGGGGGGGGGTGATTGGCAGTCACCGAGGTACGTTGTTTAGTAGAGTGACAGCCGCCGGAAAGAAGCTGTTCCTCGACCTGCTGGTTCGGCAACGGAGAGACCTGTAGCGCCTCCCGGATGGTAGGAGGGTAAATAGTCCATGGTTGGGGTGAGAGCAGTCCTTGGCGATGCTGAGCGCCCTCCGCAGACAGCGCTTGCTTTGGACAGACTCAATGGAGGGGAGCGTGGAACCGGTGATGCGTTGGGCAATTTTCACCACCCTCTGCAGTGCCTTCCGGTCGGAGACAGAGCAGTTGCCATACCATACTGTGATGCAGTTGGTAAGGATGCTCTCGATGGTGCAGCGATAGAAGTTCACCAGGATTTGAGGAGACAGATGGACCTTCTTCAGTCTCCTCAGGAAGAAGAGACGCTGATGAGCCTTCTTGATCAGAGTAGAGGTATTGTGGGTCCAAGAGAGGTCATCGGAGATGTTGACTCCCAGGAACCTGAAGCTAGAAACACGTTCCACCTCCGTCCCGTTAATGTGGATGGGGGTGTGCGTGCCACCTCTGGACTTCCTGAAGTCTACAATGAGCTCCTTGGTCTTCTTGGAGTTAAGGGCCAGGTTGTTGTCAGCGCACCATGCTGCTAAGTGCTGGACCTCCTCCCTGTAGGCCAGCTCATCGTTGTTGCTGATGAGGCCAATCACCGTTGTATCATCTGTAAACTTGGACATGATCAGCAGACCTGAATTGGAAGAGCAATTATTTGGAGCTTTGTGGCAATGTAGGAGTAACGGGTGTGTGAGCAACTTGCACAATGAGGAACAAGTATAAGAAAAGAAAGTATTGGAATGATATGTGAAGAGAACTTGATGTGCTTTAGTTTGCCAACAAAGTTTTCAAATATCTCAAATTTACCCAATATAAACCAAAAGAGGCTAGCAAAATGCAAATTGGAAAAGCTCTGAGGTAAAGTAGCTTGGATGAGAATTTCAGTAACAGAAGGCATGAAGCAGAGAAAGTATCAGGTGGGTTGGAGACAGACAAGGCAGCTTCTGTCAGGCCTCTTGATGCTAAACTAATTGACAGGTGACATTTGCAATCTCAGATACAATTAACCAGTCACCACAACCCTCAACGGAAATACGAGACTGTAGATGCTGGAACATAAAGCATCAGACAATCTGCTGAACGTACACAGTGGATCGAGCAGCACTAAGCATAAACACGCATTTCGTCCCTCTATCACGCTGTCTTATTCATCGTTCAATTGGTAATACTCTTCATTCCTTAGATGATTGACGATTCAAATCTCGCTTCAGAGTGTTAACCTAAATTGATACTTTAATACAGAACAATGGATATTTTACTTTGGAGTCACGTGAGTGACTACGTGAAGAACCCCGCCAGGACGCATGCGTGTCATATCGCTACACGCATTGCAATGAGTCACAGCAGCGGGAACGACGTTCCCTTAGCGGCAAAATTTGAAAACCAGGAACAGCAGGTAAGGATACTCTGCGTTCCAGAATTTGAAAGTCGGGAACAGCAGGTAAGAAGACTCTGCGTTCCTTCCACTTACCTTTCAGGTGATGACATGGACCAGATCCACGAAGGCTGCGGAAAAGCTGGCGGGGGAGAGCCGCGGAGTTGCGGGCAGCCGGCAGCAGCAGCCAACGGCACGCCAATCTCCCGTAATGGGAACAGCTGTGCCCGACTTTGCTCCCGACTTCGCTCCCGCACCGGCCAAGCCGGGCGGTAGAGCGAAGCAAAACTAACAGTGTCGTTGACTCCGATGAGTCCGACTCTGAATAGCCGCGAGCGGCCAGTGCCCGTGTGCATTGGAGCCGGTTGGAGCGGCTGGGAGCGGGGAACAAAGCAGCAGCGATGGCCAGTGCCCGTGAGCATTGGGGCCGGTTGGAGCGGCTGCAGGAGGACGAGCTTCAAGCAGCCGCGACGACCAGTGCCCGTGAGCATTGGAGCCGGTTGGGGCGGCTGCAGGAGCAGTACCTCTTGTAGGGCTGCACAGTGTTTCTCCCTCATCCGAGGGGAACACCGGGGGTCAATCCTGGGCTGGCTGCAGGAGCTGGAGCAGGAGCGGCTTCAGGAGCAGTCGCGACGGCCGGTGCCCGTGAGCATTAGAGCCGGTTGGAGTGGCTGCAGGAACTGGAGCAGGAGCGGCCTCAGGAGTAGCGGCTTCAGGAGCAGCCGTGACGGCCAGTGACCATGTGCATTGGAGCCGGTTAGGTGCCCGAAAGCATCGGAGCCAGCTGGAGCGGCTGTTGGAGCAGGTAAGTAGCAGGCTCCGGGAGATGGAGACTAGTCACAGGGGGCAGCTAGTAAGTCCTACAGCAGTACCTCTTGTAGGGCTGCACAGTGTTTCTCCCTCATCAGAGTTGAGTATAGGGGGTCCATTCTGGGCTGAACCTGAACAAGGGTGCAGAACATACCCCTAGTGCACATGGGGTGCAGAAAACCTATTGGAAGACACTTACCATCAGGGAACTGCAAAACACTGAATGTTCCCAGTATCAACCAGTGTATTTGGAAACATGGCAGGGCAGGGACTTGAAACGAAAGAAAGTTCCAAAAGTCCTAACAGCGGGTATTACGGGTTTCGCCCGCACAATAAACAAAAAAGACATGACACTAGATCACCAGGATGCACTGGCCTTATTTTGCAAACTACCAATACGAGTAAACAGCATTAGGAAGAAGTACCATCCAACCGGCTTTAGACCCTAATTTGCAGGCCTATGCAAACCTGGAACCTCCATACCACCAATATTAAAATTTGGAGGCAACTTATCTAAACAGGTAAAGAACTTGACATAGAGGGAAACCCTGGGGCTTATTAAAGCAACGTCTAAAAACTACTTCCTGGGGAATGCGCTAACCCTCAACACACACCCAACTACAGAAACCTACTTATAGTAACCATGTAGGAAAAAGTATAGGGTTATACCATAGAATTATTCAAAACATAATCCTCCAGTTCAGCATGTGCCGAACTGAATGTTCATGCTTACAAGCAAAGAAATAATCATAAGCGCATAATGAACTACAGTACCCAAATAAAAAAGGACTAATGGAGGACATCCAACACGAATCACAGGAATTCGTGTCCAAAAATCTTTATCATAAAATAGATGGTGGTTGCCACATCATCATAGATTTGACTAATTGAATACTTTCGTACTTTATATTCATTACTAGATGGGAACCTTTGTTACTGCAAAGGTATTGATCCTAGGTTACTACATGGCAAGCATCGTATTAAAAAATGCTTACTATACAGTACCCATTAGAGGCGACCACAGATGTATTTAACACAATGGATCATCTGCGGTTTCACCCTAAACTCAGCTCACATGTCAGTGACTTTGCCGTAAGAAAAGGTTACAGCCTTAATGGAGGCTTGCAGTAAACTAAACCATCCATCAGACTGGTAGTAGAATAATTGGCATTATAGTGGCTGTGTTCCAGCCACATAAATCGGACCTTTACATTATCAAATTACTGAGCGCAAACATGTGTGTACTCAAAAATTATGGGGGTCATTCTGACAGACCAAAGAAGCTACCAACAGAGGCCACCATGGTACTAAAATGGTGGAAGCATAACATTAGGCATTGTTCCAATCCAAACATTAACAGCTACCCGTCTATGGAACTACATACTGATGGGCACTTGGATGGGATGCTACCAATTCCATCTCCAGCTGTGGGGGAGATGGAATGCACAGGAGGCATCATTACATACGCTGGGCATAAATACCTGGGGAAATTGAGTGCATTCCATGGCTTTAAGTCATATTGTTCTGGGTTATATCACCAGTATGTTAGACTACTAATTGACTACACCACCGTGGTAGCATATATCAACCATATGGGTGGAAACATATCGACATCATGTGACTATCAGGCCAACACAATTTGGCAATAATGTACCCAGAAAGATATTTGGATATCAGCTACCAAATTACCAGGTAAACTGAATTTAGTGGCAGACAACAGGTCACGCTAAGTCTATGAAAACACTGTAAGGATGTTGGGGAAAGTATTGCTGGAATTACAGCACGGTATGGAACACCAGATAACGACCTATTCCCATCCATGCTCTCACTAGTTATCGAATTAGGTTCTTGGGAACCAGAACCTGGGGCAGTGGCTACAGATGCATTTTTGCTGCATTGGGGGATTATTTATGCATTCCCTCCTTCTGCCTCATCAGTCGGGTATTTAGGAATAAACAGTAGACTCCGCGTCTGGTATTTTGATAGTACCCGATTGGCCTACTCAACCATGGGTCCCGGGGATATCGACATGGTTTTAGAACCATGCATCACCATCCATCATAGACCTAATTTACTGGTTCTTCCCACAACAAGGGGAGTTACCCATGTCATAATTATATAAACCTATTAATTTGTAGAGTTTTAAAGCACCTCTACTACACCTGGGACTGACGGACCGAACAGTGGATATTATTTCAGCGGCCCACAGACAGTCCACCAAAAATCAGTACTTGGTGTCATCAAGAAATGGGAAGTACTTTCACACCAATAAACATCACCCACAGATCTATGAACATCCCGTCTGTTCTGGAATTCCTGGCAAGCCTCCATTACGATGAGAGGCTCAGTCATAGTGCCATCAACTGCGCCAGACGTGCTCTGTCAACATACCTGTGGCAAGGAACAGAGCGGCATTCTGTTGGGACACACCCTGGTAACCAAACTCATGAGGGGCATTTTAATATTAATCCCCCAAGATCCCAAATATGGGATATGAGCATTGTACTGACCATGTTAAGAAACTGGTCTCCAGCCACAGCTCTGTCCCTACAGAAACTGACTATGAAAACAGTCATGCTGATGGCCTTGGTCACGGCACAAAGGGTCCAGTCACTACAGAAAGAAACGTTGGACAACATGATTATTTCATCTGGAAATTTAACTTTTCACATTAATGAAATAGTCAAACAGAACAGACAGGGGTCAGCAGGCCTAAAAACAGAATTCAGGGCCTACCCGACAGATGGTCGTCTCTGTATTGTAACACACTTACTATTATATATGGAGTATACTAAGATCATCAGAGGGTAGAAATGTCACTTTAATCAGCTACAAACAGCCACTCAAAACAGTGACAGTCCAGACCATCTCTAGATGGCTAAAACAGGTCCTAATAAAGGCTGGAGTAGACACTAGCATTTTTAAATCTCACTCCACCAGGGCTGCAGCTACATCGGCAGCTATGAAATTGGACGTTCCTATGGACCACATCCTCAAGACAGCAGGATGGTCAACGGAGGAAACTTTCCAACGACTCTATAACAATCCAGTCATTGAACCTGGAATATTTGCAGAAACAAACTTAAGTTCTGTAATATAATTTACCCCATAAATAGGGACAATAATTGGTGTTAATATTTTTATCGTTGGGTTTCAATATCGTATTGATGTCTAATGATGTTAACTCTATTCTCCCCATAATCAAGGCAGATGTGATGCATGGACTCGTTTCCACGGCATGAAATCACAGAGCTTTAAAATGTTGAGGGATTACGTGCCCTCCGCTCCCACCCTTGATCATATACTCAACTGGTATCTCTTCTCTAATCTTACTATGTTTAGTCATTACAGTTATCTGTGATTTCACAACGCTGCTTTGAAGAATGACACGCATGCGTCCTGGCAGGGTTCTTCACGTATTCCCTCAATGTTACTCCTCATAAAATAATGATCAAACTTCAAACTGGTAAGTTCTCGTTTAATCTTACTATTCTACACTGTGGAAGCTGCCTTCCTTCAGACAAGGCATTAAACTGTGGCTTGTCTGCTCTCTCAAATGGATACAAAAGGTTCTGTGTCATTATTTCGAAGAACAGGGGAGTTATTCATGGTCTGTTATTTCTCAGCCAACGTGATGAAAACAGACGAGTTGGCCATCAACACATTGTTATTTTGACAATCTTGTTGTGTGAGACCTCAGGATGGTGTGTTGCCTCCCTGCTGTCAGGGTCCAGATGTCACTAAGTGGCCACAGGACATTCTGAGTGGGGAGGGTGAGCAGCCGGAGGTCGTGGTCCTTGATACCGATGGCAGGAAGGGAGATGAGGTCCTGCAAAGAGAATTTAGGGAATAAGATACCAAGTTAAAAAATAAAAAAAGGACCTCCAGAGTTGTGATCTTATGATTACTACCCGTGCCATACCCTAGTGTGGTAAAGAATGGAAAGACAGTGCAGTTCAATACATGGCTAAGATGATGTTGCTGTGGGGAGGGCTTCAGACATGTAGATCATTAGGCTATCCTCCAGAGCAGATGAGACCTGCACCGAGATTTGGTCAATATCCTAACAGGGAGGTTCACAAGTGCTACTCAGAAGCAGTTAGACTGGCCGTGGGCTGGGAACCAGAGAAACAGGTGACCAAGTAGAGATACTTATGGGAAGATAAAGAAGGAGGGTCTCGACCCAAAACATTGTCTATTTCCTTCGCTTCATAGATGCTGCCTCACCCGCTGAGTTTCTCCAGCATTTTTGTCTACCTATGGGAAGATAAAGGTTATTACTAAAGTCCCAAAGGAAGGACAGGTGAATAAATCTGATGAAGCTGATCAGCTGAAGTATGTTTATTTCAATGCAACAGGTATAATGAGCAAGGCTGATGAACCTAGAACCTTGGTCAGTGAATGGAACTATGATGCTGGAGTAACTCAGCAGGACAGGCAGCATCTCTGCAGGAACGGATGACGTTTCGGGTGAACACCCTTCTTCAGACATTCTGCCCATTCCTTTTCTCCAGAGATGCTGCCTGTCTTGCTGAGTTACCCCAGCATTTTGTGTCCAACGTAGGTTTAGGGTGGGGATTGCTACATGTGGAGCCATTACTAGTCCCATGTGTTTAATAGAACATTCCAGAAGCAGCACAATGTGATTCCTGTAACCATGGATATTGGACAAAGCGCTATGAAACATTTTACTCTAAAAGACACCACCCAAGGGTTTTTTTAGGAAACTATGCAAGTCACATGCTTCTTTTAAAATAAAAGCCAATTGTTCCAACCTTTAAAGAAACAATCCCCTTTGCTCTAAATCAGCAAGTTGTATTTCCCACTGGGTCAGTTCAAAATGACTATCTTTTGTGGTCACTAATTCATGGGGATTCATTCCCCACCTCATTTACCCCCCCCCCCCCCCGAGCAAACAAAATTCTCAAGAATAAAATCTGGGTGGGATGCTAAAGTAGGGGACACTAATTCAAATCAAATTGTGGGAGAGGACCAGCCTTTCGAAGCACTTCATGGGTATTGGAGTTAGGGCAACCGGGCGGTAGTCGTTCAGGTTGGTGACTTTAGACTTTTTCAGCGCCGGCACTATGGTAGCTGTTTTCAGGCACTTGGGGACCGTTGCCAGAGATAGAGACAGATTAAAGATTCTCGTGAATACCTCCGCCAGCTGTACTGCACAGTCCTTTAGAATTTAGACTGGAATTTAGAAGATTGAGGGGGGATCTTATAGAACCTTCCAAAATTCTTAAGAGGTTGGACAGGCTAGATGCAGGAAGATTGTTCCCGATGTTGGGGAAGTCCAGATCAAGGGGTCACAGTTTAAGAACAAGGGGGAAATCTTTTAGGACCGGGATGAGAAAAACATTTTTCACACAGAGAGTGGTGAAGCTCTGGAATTCTCTGCCACAGAAGGTAGTTGAGGCCAGTTCATTGGCTATATTTAAGAGGGAGTTAGATGTGGCCCTTGCGGCTAAATGGATCAGGGGGTATGGAGAGAAGGCAGGTACAGGATACTGAGTTGGATGATCAGCCATGATCATATTGAATGGCGATGCAGGCTCGAAGGGCTGAATGGCCTACTCCTGCACCTATTTTCTATGTTTCTGCAGTCCCCTGATGAGACCACATCTGCAGTATTGTGTGCAGTTTTGGTCTCCTAATTTGAGGAAGGACATCCTTGCAATTGAGGCAGTGCAGTGTAGGTTCACGAGGTTAATCCCCCGGGTGGCGGGATTGTCATAAGAGGAAAGATTGGAAAGACTGGGCTTGTATTCACTGGAATTTAGAAGGATGAGAGGGTGTCTGATAGAAACATATAAAATTATAAAAGGACTGGACAAGCTAGATGCAGGAAAAATGTTCTCAATGTGGGAGGAGTCCAGAACCAGGGGCCACATTCTAAGAATAAAGGGGAGGCCATTTAAAACTGAGATGAGAAAAAACTTTCACCCAGAAAGTTATGAATTTGTGTAATTTCTCAGCCACAGAAGGCAGTAGAGGCCAATTCACTGGAGGGCCTGTCCCACGAGCATGCGACTCCATGCGGCAAGCGCGACCTAATGTGGTCGCTTGAGCTGTATGGCCTCTCGGGGCCGGTCCCACTTCGATCGTCGGAGCCATTGGAGTTGTGCGGAGCTGGTCCCGGCATCGCGCGGGGTTTCAAAAACTGACCGTGTTCAAAAATTCTGCGCGACAATGGCCTGCCCGCAGCCGCCTTGACGCCGTACGCAGCATCTTGACGCCGTACGTCACGTGCAAACTTCGCTCGAACTTCACGTCACTCACTCGACCTCCGGTTTGGTCACGCTCGCCGCATGCAGGTCACATGCTGGTGAGACCGGCCCTGTACGGGGATCACTCGACCTCCGCGCGGCCTCCGCTTCCAGTTTGGTCGCGCTTGCCGCATGCAGGTCGCATGCTCGTGGGACAGGCCCTTTAGTTAGAGCTCCAGCGACTAGCGGAATCAAGGGATATGGGAGAAAGCAGGCACGAGTTACTGATTGTGGATGATCAGCTATGCTCACAATGAATGGCGGTGCTGATAGGGTGAACTGTTTTAAATATCTGGGAGTCCACATCTCCGAGGATATGACATGGGCATCACACGCCTCAGCACTCGTAAGGCAAAGCAGCGCCTTTACCGCCTCAGGCAATTGAGGAAATTCAGAGTGTCTCCGAGGATCCTCCAGTGCTTCTACGCAGCGGCGGTGGAAAGCATTTTGTCCGGGAACATTACCATCTGGTTTGGGAATTGCTCTGCCAAGGACAAGAAGGCTGCAGAGAGTAGTGCGTTCGGCCGAACGCACAATGGGAACTTCACTTGCCCCCCTGCAGGAACTATCCATCAGGAGGTGCAACTCCAGAGCCAACAATATCATGAGAGACCCCTTCCACCCCTGCAACGGACTGTTCCAGCTGCTACGGTCAGGCAAACGCCTCCGTTGCCATGCGGTGAGAACGGAGAGGTTGAGAAGGAGTTTCTTCCCAGAGGCCATTCGGACTGTAAATGCCTATCTCACCAGGGACTATCTCTACTGAACGTTTTTCCTTCCATTATTTATTATGTAAAAGAATATGTGTGTTGATTGTGTTTATAGTTTGTTTGGTCGTTTGTCTTTTGCACAAAAGTCCACGAGCATTGCCACTTTCATTTCACTGCACATCTCGTATGTGTATGTGACAAATAAACTTGACTTGACTTGACTTGGCTCGACGGGGCAAATGGCCTCCTCCTGCACCTATTTTCAATGTTTCTAAGACAAATGCTGCCATCCAATGAAATGCATGATAGCAGACAGTAACCAGGTAAAACCACAGGTTAATTCATATACAATTCTACCACCAATTTGGGGGCATTTACCATTTTAAGTGCAAATGATTGATCTAGAATTCCAGCTGCACCCATTAAAACAGTGATCAAA
Organism: Leucoraja erinaceus; assembly: GCF_028641065.1. Classification (NCBI taxonomy): domain Eukaryota; kingdom Metazoa; phylum Chordata; class Chondrichthyes; order Rajiformes; family Rajidae; genus Leucoraja; species Leucoraja erinaceus. The sequence goes on from NC_073378.1 coordinate 3,827,437, forward strand.
TCCAAGCTAGCATGATGAGATACAACCTTCCAGCAGTGGTTTGAGATCCAAAGTGGATTTCATTTAGCAAGCGTATAAAATGGGTTAACTGAAAGCATGCTGTTAATTCAGTTGAACATACATATTTCTGATGACTTTAGGATTACCAATGACTTCTAATGTAGCTTCATGACATAAAGCTATAGTCATTTCCATGCAGATTGCAATCAAAGCTGGGAGTAATTGGGTGTATTCCTCTCAAGAGTGATGAGAACACAGAGCGCATTGTTGATTTCAACCAAAACAAAATGTTCCAACTCTGCATTGCCAGAAATTAGCAAATTTATCTGGGTGAGGAAATTGCAACCTTCACATGGTCCACCCGCTTCAAAGAAAGCAATCAACCTGGCGTGCACAAACAGAAGATCAAACAGAACAAGTTGTCTTACAACTTTAGGCTGTGCGCGTCATACGCAAGAAGAAGCAGCAAATTTATCCATTTTGAATTGTGTCCCTCATCCTAAAAATGGATACAATTCTGCAATTCAGGTACAGTTTAAAAGGTCCAATCCAATAGAGCGAGGCCACATGCAAATTGGAGGAACCACCTCATAACCAACAACTTGGGTAGCTTACATGACGTGGAATTCTAATTTTAAGTAACTTCTACTAACTTTTTGTCTTGTTTTAGTCAAATTTTGGTTTATTAGGTTGTGTTATGTGTGGGCTGGGGGGGGGGTGAAACATGGTTTTCTGTCTCTTCCTTCGGGGGAATGCCACCCTTCTGTCGTATCCCCCCCCCCCCCCCCCCCCCCTCATCTGCCTCCATCTGCGCTGAGGCCTCCAACTGTGACCAACCTCGAGGCTACGGAGGTAGAGCCAGCTAGGACTCACAACGCGAGGCTGGCTGAATTCGGAGCTGTGGCGGCGTTCCGGTGGAAGCGGCACGACTCGGGCTAAGACCGTGCTCCGGTGGCATTCCGGTGGCGGCGACCTGAATCCGGGGCTCGGCCGCTCGCCAGAGGACGACATCATCAGGAGCTCGCAGGTCACGGGCTGGTGCCTGTTTTCCTGAGCTCCCGCAGTAACAGCTGCGTCCGATGGACTGGAGGGCGACATCTCGGCAGCTTCGATCACCCCGGGCCGCGGAGCTTGGTTGAGCCGCGGGACTGAATCACCATCGCCCGGTGGGGTAACAACATCGGAGGCCTGGATCGGCTCAGCACAGAGGGAGAATGAGGAGGGAAGAGACAGTGACTTTAAGACTTTTGCCTCCATCACAGTGAGGAGGTGCCTGGCGAACTCACTGTGGTGGATGTTAATTTGTGTTCATTGCGTGTTTTGATGTTTATTATTACATGTATGGCTGCAGGCAACGACATTTCGTTCAGACCGAAAGGTCTGAATGACAAATAAAGGAATCTAAGGAATCAAAGATACTAGAGTGGAGCAAGATAGACCACTGCTGCAAAATCCAATGGGCTGACGTGTAGAACGTAACGGAGCGGAACGTCGGCCATTTCAGTAAACCCGACCCGACTCTCGCAATGTAATCAGCGTTGCAGGGGAACAATTTGTGTTGTGTGTGTGATATAGGGTTAGATTCATAATTCAGTTAAATTATAATTCTGTTCATTTTCTTTTTAAATGTTTAAGATTTTATTTTTAAATGGCTCATGTGCTGTGTTTGAATTGATTTTTGTATTTAACTTGTACTCTGTAATTCATCTAATCCCACTGTTTAATAATATTTTCACTACACAACAGAGTCTGTATGTTCTGAATTTGTATTAGAAACATAGAAAATAGGTGCAGGAGGAGGCCATTCGGCCCTTCGAGCCAGCACCGCCATTCATTGTGATCATGGCTGATCGTCCCCTATCAATAACCCATGCCTGTCTTCTCCCCATATCCCTTGATTCCACTAGCCCCTAGAGCTCTATCTAACTTTCTCTTAAATCCATCCAGTGACTTGGCCTCCACTGCCCTCTGTGGCAGGGAATTCCACAAATTCACAACTCTCTGGGTGAAAATGTTTTTTCTCACCTCAGTCTTAAATGGCCTCCCCTTTATTCTAAGACAGCGGCCCCTGGTTCTGGACTCTGGGGCGGGGGAACAGTATTAGATCATAGAGAGGCAGAAAGAAAATGATCAGATGAGAAGATTTACCAGGATGTTTCCACTAGGACTGAGCTACAACGAGAGATCAAACGGGCTAAATAATATTTTCACTATACGACAGAAAGTAATACATTTTTTCTCACCTTTCGTCCTGAATGGGGAACCTGAAGAAAGACAGGACAGGTCACCTACATTGGCGATTGGAGTAATTTATAGCAGAACAGTATGTTATACTTGTAGATGTGGACGCCATGACCAAAGCTAAGATACTAGGGCGGAGACAGAAGCTGGTTACGGAAATGGCGCTGAAGATTACCCATGACCTACTACGGCTTTTTCGTTGGAGTGGACTATCTTGCTCCGCTCCAGCACCTTTGCTACTAAATTACCTGACCTCCCTTCTTTCTCCACCCTAATCATTTAACCTGGTCCACGGTTCACCACATTGTATCCGTCTTGAGATCACACCTTCCTTAACCAACAATTGGCTCACCATGGCACCACCGTATCAAAGGTCATTTGTTGCTGGCCCCAGTTTGTTCTGGTCTTTTCACCCCCCTATCCTTTTCCTTCAGAGATACTGCCCGACCCACTGAGTTACTCTAGCACTTTGTGTATATCTTTGCTATAAACCAGCATCTATAGTTCTTTGTTTTTACAACAGGAACTAAATGATTGATCTGCATATCCAAGGATATCACTGCTCCCTGCAATAATGCCCCCATCAGTAGTTCTCAAGTCAGAAAATGTGGAAAAACCCCAAGCCCTAACAAATATAGTCTCACCGATGTCTTGTACAATCAATACACCCTCCCAACCACTACACTCAATACTCTTACTCATGAAGGACAATGTGTCGAACGTTTTCTTGACCACGCTACCAGTTGTTAACCATTTTAATTCCCCCTCCCATACTGGCCTGTATGTCCTGGGATAGACACGAAATGCTGGAGTAACTCAGCGGGACAGGCAGCATCTCTGGAGAGAAGGAATGGGTGACGTTTTGGGTTGAGGGATGGGTCTCAACCTGAAATGTCACCCATTCCTTCTCTCTAGAGATGCTGCCTGTCCTGCTGAGTTACTCCAGCTTTTTGTGTCTATTTTAACTTTAAACCAGCGTCTGCAGCTCCTTCTTACACTTGTGTGTCCTGGGCCTCCTCCATTGCCCAAGTGAGGCCGCACGCAGATTGGCAGTCGTATTCCACCTGTGTTTCCACCCCAGCAGAATGAATGCTCAATTCTCTCATTTTAGGTGACTCTGATAAAAAAAAACTCCCCCCTCCTTGCCCTCCTCCACTAAAAGTCAGTTAACCAGTTCCACAGTTTCAATGATGTACTGTATCTCTCTTATGATCACACCATCCCTAACTAATAATCGTCCTATGAGGGAACCTCCCTGCTTGATGTCATCTGTTGCCATCTCCGATTTGTCCTAATCATTTGTTGCTTCCAGGTTACACTCCCCCCCAATCAGCCTGAAGGGTACTGACCAGAAACGTAAATATCCAGAGATGCTGCCTGACCTGCTTATTGCAGCATTTTGCATACATCATCCTTTACCACTAATGCTGAACCAGATTTGACAAATTTCCAATCCCATATATTACTATCTTTCATCTCAATAACATTGCCTCTCAGCTGATGCGTAACTCCTTCGACTATTGCAACAGCGCTCCTCCGTAATTTGACATGTCCATAATTTCAATTACCGTACCATCAGCATTTGTGCTTTTAGCTGTCTCAGTCTGAAGGCATAACATTCCTCCTTTAAACCCTGCATTCTTTCCTTAGGATTCCACTTATGAATCTTCTCCACCGTTTTGCTTAGTTGTATTATCACATTTGGTCAGTATCAGTTTGCTATAAAGGCCAGCATTTTATATACATTTTGGTTTACACCAGGAACTGAAATTACAGCATCTGTTTATACATATCTTCAACCCCCCCGCCCCCCCCCCCCCCCCCCCCCCATCAGTAGTTCTCAGGTCAGAAAATGTTGAAAACGCCCTAACAGCAATGTCTCACCAATGTCTTGTAAATGAAAGTACCTGTAGTCATGTTTAGTATTTTGTTGGATATCCTTTGCATGTAATGACTGCTTGACGAATGGCCTTTATTCAAATCTGACAATGTGCACTTTGTGATTTTTTCTATTACAAATCTTAAATTGTGGAGTACAGAGACAAATAAAGAAATGATGGGTCTTTGTCCCAAACATTACGGAGGGCGCTGTAGATGGCACTGGTGTTGGATCTTTTAAACAATAATCTTTTCACACCCAAAACTGATGAACACAAGAATGACAAAAATAATTAAATTGCAACTGCATCCGACTTTTCCCAAAGGAAATAGATCAACAACATCATGAACCATAAATTGCTATTCTACTGTATATGAACTTACCTACACGCATCTGGTGCTACAGCTACATTTATATTTAAAAATAATCTGATAACTATTTAAATCACACACAGCATGTGGGTGTCACTTTTTATTCAGAAACTATACCAGTCTTCTCAAAATATACATGCCTCTCAATACTTGTGAGAAAAGCAAAATAGCACTGCTTCCATTAGCTCTGCAGCCTCGATACAAAAATGTCAAAGATGAAAGTGCAGATGGAGGGGGTGCCGAGAAAGAAAGGAAAAATACATTTTAGCTCGGGTTGTGTAACTAAAATATGATAACCCCCCCAATACAGACCCTTACAAATATTGTTATACTGAGATTCTAGCTTCTTAACAATTAACCGATGGTGGACTTAGAAGCGCCAACATTTTATCTCAACATCAGGACAATGTACTGCAGATCAGAGTGCAACATAGTTATCATGAAACAAACAACATTTAAATTCATTCCTCCATCACAAACCATAAAAACGTGCAACTCTTGACTGGAGGATTTAAAAGTAGGGCTGGAGTTTGCACCTTTGAAATAACAAATAATTCATCAACAATGTTTTTGATTAGTGCTCCAGCATTCTGCAGGGAACAAGTCCTGGTTTACTTTGCAATAATGCACACTTAGTTATCATCTGGAAACAGGAGCAAACAGAGTTATCCAGTCCTTTATCATTCTGTTAGCGAATGGATGAATGCTGCACCTGTGATATTTTGCAAAATGACAAGAAAAATGCTGGAACTATTCAATCTGTTCGGCAGCATCTGTGGCAGAACAAACAACAATTTTCCAGCATAGTGCTTTTGTTTTGGTTTTTTTTGCATTCTTCACGCTTGTCAATATACAAGTATGTGAAACAGTCAAGACCTCATTACAAAAATCACAGGGGAATGAATGTACCAGCGAACATCTGTTCAGTCTTGAAGCCAATTATCAACAAAACCAATCAACAATTGCATTGCAATATGAAAGTGAGTGTCTTTGATTTTGAATAATTTTATCATAGTTTTAAATATTTGAACAAGATTTGTAAGAAATCTTGCTGAATATTCTGTTGATAATCAGGCACAAAGGTGGTTAATTACCAAGCATACTATAGGCTAGCTGACTTCCTGGAAACTCTGAGAAACTCTCCAAAAAACAGGAAGCAAATCAAAAACAAAGGGAGAAAAAATCTGACAATGAGTCAATTTCCCATTGACTCAGTTTGAAACAAACAACATTTTCTTTTAATTATTGCACAGCAAAACTAAATGTTTCCAGTTTGCGGATGTTAATGACTCCTGAGCATTTGTGACAAACTAATTTATCGTGAAAAACAAAATACAGCAACACAACTTGATTTTTTTCGCCAGAATCGGCAAATTGTATTTGATGTTTAGAGCTACATAATTCAACAAGTCCAGCACATTGGACTGAAACATTTACACAGGTCTAAAGACATTGTTAAATTCTATTTTAATTTGAACCAACCGGCAAATACAAAACTAATCAAAAGCACTACCCACCCCAAATTATGATTCTACAAAAGTGATTGAGAAGGTCATGAGGGATTTAAAAAGCATTCAAATTAAACATGAACAATGTTACATATCCATTTTGTTAAATAACCTCCTTTTAAAAAGTTTGCCACATCTCAGTAGCCAGTTCAAAGCATTTTCAAAACAAAAGGAGAAAAAGTTGATACAAATTGAGGCAGTCACAAAAAGATCAAAATCTGAAGCAAAGCTATTGGATATGTATCTTTGTGCATAAATTGACATTTGGAACATATAACAATACAGCACAGGAACAGACCCTTAGTGTCTATGCCAAACATGGCATACATTCCATGTATCTCACAGATCGGGATAGCATTTGGGGACCTTATCAACATTAAGTCTCATAATTAAATGTGGAAAAATGTTAACACATTAGTGCTGTTAGCAAGAGGTCGCCCAAAATTAGATTTTGCAATAACTCCCACTTTTGTAATACACGAACAACTAAACTGGTCAGCCAAAAGTTTCTCAAATTCACACAAACTATAAAGTAAACATTTCCATGGATTTAGATGGTGGCGATAAAAAGTCTTTATCTCTTCCACCATAAGCATTAAGAGACAGGGTTTAGGTCAATATATCAAACACCAAGGTTACAGGTAATGGGGAGCTTCTTACAAGAATTTAAAACAAATAAAATGCTTTAAAAGTTTCCACTATTAAAAATACTTCACTTGTGCTGGAAATTAGCGAATAAATGCTGGGACAAAAGAGATCTTTAAAATCTATATCTTTTGTGCATTCAAAATTGAAGTCTCTCAAATCATGAAAGCGATTTTTCCCCGCCTTGGGGATAAATAATAAGTCTTGGCAATAGCGAGACAAAGTATAGAATTCAAAGAATGGCTTGCACATACTCGGATATAAATTTGAATGCAATATAACGCGATTGCTCCTGCAAGCTGTCAAGATGCCAAACTGATCTCAGAATTTGCTGTCTGTCAGTTCCCTTAGTTGTAAAGTCAGGTCACGTATCCATGTCGTTCTCTCCCCAAAACATTAGCCCACCCAGTACAGGGACATGCATATTGCATTATCTGGCAAGCTTACAATCTTTTTTAAAAAAAAGTGGCAATATCCTTTTTACCATGGGCTCCTCCTTGGAAAGTGCAATAAATGCTTACAAAAAGAAATTAATGCTGCTAGCAGCAAACAGTGAACATTGTGTTCCTTGTAGTGCATCTCTGTAAACGTCTTTTAAACTGTACACAAAAAACAACCTATAAACCAAAATTCAGGCGCTTTGGATTTTCCCCTCCCATTCTGAAGAAAATAAAAGTAATATTCCGCTGAAGTCCCAGGATTTATTTTCTTCAGACCTGACAGGGCGAGTCTGCTGAAGAGGCATTGTCCGACTCCTGGGTACCCGATAGCATCACAGTGTTCTGCTGCGTTATCTCGACTGTCGGGCTAGGAGTATATGGAGGGGGAGCATCACTCAAACTGCAAGCATCATAGCCCTCTGGTATAGACAAAGCACAAGCCTCTTCAATACTGCCAGTAGCATGTTCTGTGTATGGAGGTGGTTTTAAATCATCTGCAGGGGGAACATTTTGAATAAAAATACCAGGTATTAAAACATTCAGTTTTACAGGACATTGGCCAAGCACAATGAACAAAGTGAAAATCTCAGCCTTTAGTTAAGTACGTTCGGTTAAGCGAGGTGAACCATTTACACTTCCTTTAGGAACCACAAGTGTAGCTGACCATGTGGATTCAAATGTAATAAACCTGGTCATAGCAGAGATAAACACAAAATGCTGGAGTAACTCAGCGGGACAGACAACATCTCTGGAGGGAAGGAATGGGTGACATTTCGGGTCGAGACCCCTCTTCAGTCCGAAGAAGTCTCGACCCAAAACGTCACGCATTCCTTCCCTCCAGAGATGCGGCCTGTCCCGCTGACTTACTCCAACATTTTGTGTTTATCTTCGATGTAAACCAGCATCTGCAGTTCCTTCATACACACTGGCCACAGCCAATATCGGGAGGTAGTATATTCAATAAATGGATGGTGCGAAAGAACCTTACATGCAGTTTAGCATCAAAAATGAATGTTTTTCACTTTGCTCCCAGGGTAGAAATAAAATAGTTTCCCCAACTCATGACAATATGGAGCATTCTGTTTTTGCAAACTGAGCAGGAGTGATCAGTTCATGCAGTCACTGCCTCACAGCGCTAAAGATTAGGGGTCAACTATGATCTAGAATGTTGTCCTTGTGAAGTTTGCACATTCTTCCACTGACTGCGTGGGTTTGTTTCTCCCTACATACCAAGATGCCAATGGGATCCATGTAAATCATGAAAATGGCCATTCCTTTAGAAAAATGGTTTACAATCGATCAATTTTTAAAATTTTCTAGAGAGGAACCAACAACAGGACCGGTCCTAGATTTGGAAAATAAACCAAAATGCTGCAGTGGTCTATCTGGTCAGGCAGCATCTATCAAGGACATGGCCATGAAAACAGAGGGGAGATCTTATTTGAAACCTGCCAAATAATGAAAGGCCTAGATAGAGTGGATGTGGAGATGAAGTTTCCAGGAGTGGGGGGGAGAAAGCAGGGAAGTCCCTTACCATTACCATAAATGCCATGGTATTCTGTAGATGACATGCTGATAGCAAACGCATTTCTAGACAATAGAGAGTGAAGAGCACCATAGAAGTGAGCCAACCTATTCATGTTGAAGATCAGATAGCAAACAGGTGAAGTTATTCGAAGAAAACATTCAATTCATAGAAACATAGAAAATAGGTGCAGGAGTAGGCCATTCGGCCCTTCGAGCCTGCACCACCATTCAATGTGATCATGGCTGATCATCCAACTCAGTATCCTGTACCTGCCTTCTCTCCATACCCCCTGATCCCCTTTAGCCACAAGGGCCACATCTAATTCATCAGAGGAAGGGAGAAAAAAAAATAAAAGCAAGTGGGCAGCACTGAACGGAAAAAACAAACTGTTGAAAGAACTCCGAGTCGGGCAACGATTGTGGAGGAAAAGGGGCTGAGAGTGTACAGGGATGATATCCTTGTCATCAAGACACATAGAAAGTAGGTACAGGAGACGGCCATTCGGCCCTTTGAGCCAGCACCGTCATTCAATATGATCATGGCTGATCATCCAGAATCAGTTCCACTAATATCCTACCAGCCTCTACATCACCCCTCCCTCTCCCTTCAATATACTGGCCATTGTCCCTCGACACCCTCAGTTCCAATGCAAGGTCTTGACCCAAAACATCAACCATTTTCTTGCCACTGTGGATGTTGCCGAGTCTGCTGAGTCTTTCTAACAGTTTGTCTTTAGCTCCAGATTCCTGCCTCTGTACGCTCTTCTGTCTGTTCTGAGAGTACTACGGCTTTAGAATCAGAGCACAGTACAGAAAATGTCAAACCCTTGCACATATTGTAAGGACATCCAATGTTGATTTGAAAAAGCAAGATGTCCACTGAACAATGCGTGATCGTGTAGAACTACCGGAATTCAACAAATTAAGTATAAACACGCACCTGTCTGACCACTTGGCACCGTGTCATATGGAGGTGGCACTTCTAATTGACTATAAGAAGGAGCAGGAGGCAATGTTCCAGAAGGTTCTCCAAGTGAGGCATCATCCTGGCCACCATACCAACTATACCACATGGGACTCTGCAACAAAATCAATAAGAACAAAGATCGTCACTGAATAGAAACATAGAATATAGGTGCAGGTGTAGACCATTCAAGCCAGCACCGTCATTCAATATGGTCATGGCTGATCATCCAAAATCAGTACCATGTTCCTGATTTCCCCCCCCCCGATATCTCTTGATTCTATTAGAACTAAATCTAACTCTCTTGAAAACATCCAGTGAATTGGCCTCCACTGCCTTCTGTGGCAGAGAATTCCACAGATTCACAACTCTCTGGGTGAAAAAGATTTTCCTCAAATGGCCTACCCCTTATTCTTAAACTGTGACCCTGGTTCTGGACTCCCCCAACATGGGGAACATTTTTCCTGCATCTAGCCTGTCCAATCCCTTTAGAATTTTATATGTTTCTAAAAGATCCTTTGGGAACCTAATGGGGAAGAAATGCAAGTGTATTTGATATTACTGGGTTCCCCAACAGAAATGGTCATAAAAAGCACAAACCTCACATTTCTGTTCATGGAAAGTTCCATGAACTTATAGCTTCCACCTATAACAATTGGATTATGCACCTTAAAAAGTCAAATATTACCTTTTGCTTCTGTAACCTTTCACCTACAGGTAGTTCTATAACACGAGTGTTGCATTCCTAAACAACCGTGTGTTGGTGAAAACAGTGTTACAAAGGCGATTGTGATGATGGGGGAAAGGAGGTTTGGGACTTGAGAGTTTTAACAAAGTTACAACTTCCCCCCACACAGAATTTTCAAAATAAAATGGTCATTTCAAAAGCAAGTTTAATTTAACTGCACTGCGCAGTCGAATTCTTTATACATAGCTCATGAGTAGTCATATTTTGGTGCCATTTGCAAAAGTCTAAAGTCTGGGCCACATGCTCGATATATTGGAGCGGCACCCCGCAGGTCGCTGAAGGGCCTCCTCTGTAACTTCCCCTTTGCTCTATCTATTGTACTCCAGTTTAAATGGGTAGGAAGGAACTAGAGATTACACCGAAAATAGACACAAATGCTGGAGTAACTCAGCGGGTCAGGCAGCATCTCTGGAGAAAAGGAATAGGTGACGTTTCAGATCTGGAGGGTCTCGACCCGAAATGTCACATAGAAACATAGAAATAGGTGCAGGAGTAGGCCATTCGGCCCTTCGAGCCTGCACCGCCATTCAATATGATCATGGCTGATCATCCAACTCAGTATCCCGTACCTGCCTTCTCTCCATACCCCCTGATCCCCTTAGCCACAAGGGACACATCTAACTCCCTCTTAAATATAGCCAATGAACTGGCCTCAACTACCCTCTGTGGCAGAGAGTTCCAGAGATTCACCACTCTGTGTCACCTATTCCTTTTCTCCAGAGATGCTGCCTGCCCCGCTGAGTTACTCCAGCATTTTATGTCTGTTTTCGAGTTTAACGTTTGTGTTTATGTGTAGTAATCTGATTGCTTTGCATACTATGCAAAGGTTTTCACTGAACCCCGGTTTACACGACAACAATACACCTAAAAGTTAATTTCAGTTTGCTTACTGAATAAAGGGCACCGGGAGAAAATATGGTATTTAAAATCTAGCTCCATGCAATGGTTAAAAAATAAAGATTCATTAGTTATCTTGCATGGAGAGCAAGAGTCCAATGTGAAGTTTATATGTTTGACTTCCATCCTGAATTTGAGTATTCTGGTTAAATCTAAAGGGCCGGGTCCCACCAGCATGCGACCTGCATGCGGCAAACGCAACAAAACCGGAAGCGGGGGCCGTGCGGAGGTCGAGGGAGTGACATGAAGTTCGAGCGAGTCCGCGGGATGTCCGCGGGATGTTCGCGCGTGACGGACGGCGTCGAGACGCTGTGCACGCCCGTTGAGGCGGCTGCGGGCCGGCAGGCCGTTGCCGCGCAGAATTTTTGAACACGGTCAGTTTTTCGGAGCCCCCGCGATGTCAGGACCAGCTCCGCACAACTCCACACGGCTCCGATGATCGAAGTGGGACCGGCCCCGCGAGGTCGTACGGCTCAAGTGACCACGTTGGATCGCGCTTGCCGCATGGAGTCGCATGCTCGTGGGACAGGCCCTTAAACCTAATGTCTTACATTTCAACAAAAGCAGATAGGCACACCCTGCAAGCTGGTTAAGGGAGATTGGGAAATGTGACAGCATAATAGGCAAGCAAAACTAAAGATTTAACTTTTTCTTTCAGTTCTCAACTAACGTATCTACTCCTTTCACATTCTAGGAGTTACGTTTCAACAAAGGCAGTAATTCTTCACCAGTCATAATCTCTTTGGCTGTATGAGGAATGGTTTGAAGATGAAGATCTGAAACCAGCAAACAACTCATGCTGGCTCCTGCCCACTTCTGAAACATGGACTACCGATAGCAGGCACTCCAAATACCACCAACCTTGGGGGTTGTCAGGAGAATGGGGTTGAGAGGGAAAGATAGGTCAGCCTTGATTGAATGGCCGAGTAGACTTGATGGGCAGCTTGGCCTATTTCTGCTCCTATGACTTATGAATCTTGCTTCCTCCAAATTGATTATTATGATGAGCAAACCAATGCCTCCCCCCTCTTCCCCCCCCCCCACCACCACCACCAATGCATGGCCACATGCCCGGGGCAATGACAATAATGAAATGGCAATTTACATGCCTGTCACCCAGACGTCCAAAACAAGTGATTACCCGGTGGAAATAGAGGAAGAGAATCAATGATGTTCTCAGAGCTTCCTTGTAATAGTGCAGCATCCCCATCTACTCCCGGGAATCCCCTCCCCAAGTTTAGGCAAATTGATAAACAGCATACAGGATGGTACGGAGTCTCGTGTCAATTTGTCAGGAAAACAGAAATAACACACCACCTTTACCCCCCCCCCCCCCCCCCCCCCCCCCCCAACATTTCTTTCACTGGTTTCACAATTTGCAACTCTTCGATCAACCCGTCTCACACCATGTGCTTCGAAGGGCCAAATGGCCTCCTCCTGCACCTAGTGTCTATTGTCTATTATCTCTGGCCTTTGTTCCAACCTTCTGCCTACCCACACCCCTGCCCTGTGTCCACCCAGTACCTGCCACGCTGTGTCCTGCTTTTCTTCTCTGCCAACTCCCCCTACCCCCACAGTCTGAAAGGTCCCCGACCCAGAGTCATGTCCTGGAGCACGGTGTCCTTTTGTGTAAAACAACACCTGCAGTTCCTTGTTTCGACAATATCTGTGTGGGTATCAAGGGAATCTATGCATGGGGACAATTTGTGAAACTGAAATTTATGTGGATCAGGTGTGATACTGAAAGTCAACAACAAGCTTAGAAAGATCCATTTCTATTTCAGGTTTGCCTTAATATACATGGTAAATGATAGGGAATTGAAGAATGTAGGTGAACAGAGGGATCTGGGAATAACTGTGCACAGTTCCCTGAAAGTGGAATCTCATCTAGATAGGGTGGTAAAGAAAGCTTTTGGTGTGCTGGCCTTTATAAATCAGAGCATTGAGTATAGAAGTTGGGATGTAATGTTAAAATTGTACAAGGCATTGGTGAGGCCAATTCTGGAGTATGGTGTACAGTTTTGGTCGCCTAATTATAGGAAGGATGTCAACAAAATAGAGAGAGTATAGAGGAGATTTACTAGAATGTTGCCTGGGTTTCAGCAACTAAGTTACAGAGAAAGGTTGAACAAGTTAGGGCTTTATTCTTTGGAGCGCAGAAGATTAAGGGGGGGGGGACTTGATAGAGGTTTTTAAAATGATGAGAGGGATAGACAGAGTTGACGTGGATAAGCTTTTCCCACTGAGAGTAGGGAAGATTCAAACAAGGGGACATGACTTGAGAATTAAGGGATTGACGTTTAGGGGTAACATGAGGGGGAACTTCTTTACTCAGAGAGTGGTGGCTGTGTGGAATGAGCTTCCAGTGAAGGTGGTGGAAGCAGGTTCGTTTTTATCATTTAAAAATAAATTGGATAGTTATATGGACGGGAAGGGAATGGAAGGTTATGGTCTGAACGCAGGTGTATGGGACTAGGGGAGAATACATGTTCGGCACGGACTAGAAGGGTCGAGATGGCCTGTTTCCGTGCTGTAATTCTTATATGGTTATATACCCTGCACTCATTTTAAACTTGTGCTAAAATTAAGAGCACTAATTTTTATTGCACCATTTATGTGGGTAAGGAAAGACGCAGGAGGGAAAATCTGACAAAAATATGGCACATTTATTTCTGGAAGGGATGTTTTAACAGAAATCGTTGCAACCGTTATTTTGCGTGTGAAAAGATCCACAAAATTAGAAGAAAAAAAAATAATCAGCCTTGTAAGCAGACTGTACAGTGGTCGCTTGCAATTAAAATGTGGTATTATTTCATTACAACCCCAGAACATTTTTGGTGGGGACTGAAGATTTGCTGGCTCTGGTGTTTTGTGTTCCTAACATTTCCGGCAATTATTCACTTAAAAATCCCACTTCCAGCCTACCCCCCCAGCTCGTGCCAAGAATGCTCAAATAACTATACTGGGAGCAGTATGTCAGACTTTCTTCAAACACATGGTGCATTTTAACTGGCTTTTTGTGTGTTTTTTTTCTTCTAAAATCACACACTGATCATTCACAATCTGTTTTTATTTTTTCTCCATACATTATGGATCTCTCCGAGGGGCCTCGTTCAGATAAGTGTTTGAAAAAGTTCTGCTGGAAACCTCACTGTTATATGGCATTTATAACATCCCATAAAAAGGTACACACCGTGTCCTGCTCATTCCCCTCGGGAAATAAAACACCCAGTGAATCGGCCTCCACTGCCTTCTGTGGCAGAGAATTCCACAGATTCACAACTCTGGGTGAAAGTTTATCCTCATCCTAAAAATAAATTATAAACACTCAAAGGTATTTCTCAGTGCAAAGGCTAATAAACTGCAGGCTTGTATGTAAATTAGATAATTGAGTGAGAGTGTGGAAACAGGCCCTTCGGCCCAACTTGCCCACACCTGCCAACATGTCCCAGCTACACTAGTCCCACCTGCCTGCGCTTGGTCCATATCCCTCTAAACTTGTCCTATCCATGTACCTGTCTGTTTCTTAAACATTGGGATAGTCCCAGCCTCAATTATCTCCTCTGGCAGCTTGTTCCATACAGCCACCACCCTTTGTGTGAAAAAACTACCCCTCAGATTCCTATTAAATCTTTTCCTCTTCACCTTGAAACTATGTTCTCTGATCCTCGATTCCCCTACTCTGGGCAAGAGATTCTGTGCATCTACCCAATCTATTCCTTTTATGATTTTTGATAAAATCGGCTTGGTAAATGTAAAAATTGCCCCTAGTGTGTGTAGAATAGTGTTAATTTGCGGGGATCGCTGGTCTGCACGGATCCAATGGGCCGAAGGGCCTGTTTCCGCACTGTATCACTAAACCAAATGCCAAAACTGCTATAGGCAGAGTGTGAATGGTTAATCACCTCATGGTTTGGAACTTTCCCATTCATGTGGTGATCCTAAACCTCCTGCAGTCACCCAATTTGTATCAAATACCAACATTTGCAAAATGGTAATACAATGGTCCACTCATAAGGCGTTTCACTTTCAAATGTGATGCAGCGCACCATCACTGGTGTCTAGAAAATGTACACCAACTTCAATAGTATTACTGAAAAAAATGACTTTTAGGAACACAAGCATCCAATGTCAGAGCTAGGGAATGTAATGAGCATTGGGAGGGCGAGAGGCAACAAGAAAACATCAGGTCCAAACCCATCTTTTTTTCCTTTGCCGTGCCATTCCCTAATGTCACTCCCGTGAATATTGTGATGCAAATCAGGATTGTTGCAATGATTTTCTGAGCTGGAGGTTAACCTGCAACAATTTGACTTTCACTCGTCCGAATGGCAACTTTCAGTTTCACAGACAGCAAGACCAGTGGACACTTACATTCTGCTGCTCACAGATTTGATGGAGATAAGCTCTGCCCCCGACAATCACAATCTGGGCGTTCCGTGGATTGCTGAGATAAGCATCCAGCTGTCTCTGCCGTGAGCGATACCAGCAGATATAGAAGAAGATTTTCACGATAATAAATATGATCACTATTCTGTTGGGAAAGAAAGAGTACGAGTTACAAATCAGACATGTTTCTTTCCATTAAAAAAGTCTAGTCTTTGATAGCAATTTGAGAGGAGATTTACTAGAATGTTGCCTGGGTTTCAGCAACTAAGTTACAGAGATAGGTTGAACAAGTTAGGTCTTTATTCTTTGGAGCACAGAGGGTTAAGGGGGGACTTGATAGAGGTCTTTAAAATGATGAGAGGGATAGACAGAGTTGACGTGGATAAGCTTTTCCCACTGAGAGTAGGGAAGATTCAAACAAGAGGACATGACCTGAGAATTAAGGGACAGAAGTTTAGGGGTAACATGAGGGGGAACTTCTTTACTCAGAGAGAGGTAGCTGTGTGGAATGAGCTTCCAGTGAAGGTGGTGGAGGCAGGTTCGATTATATAATTTAAAAATAAATTGGATAGGTATATGGACGAGAAAGGAATGGAGGGTTATGGTCTGAATGCAGGTAGATGGGACTAGATGAGAATAAGTGTTCGACATGGACTAGAAGGGCCGAGATGGCCTGTTTTCCATGCTGTCATTGTTATATGGTTACAATTAGGTGAATCGTGGACCAGAGGACATAGGTTTAAGGTGAAGGGGAAAATATTTAATAGGAATCTGAGGGGTAACTTTTTCAACACAAAGGGTGGTGGGTGCATGGATCAAGCTGCCAGAGGAGGTAGTTGAGTCAGGGACTATCCCAGCATTTAAAAAACAGTTAGACAAATACATGGATAGAACAGGTTTGGAAGGATATGGACCAAACGCGGGCAGATGGGACTAGTGTCGCTGGGACATGTTGGCCGGCTGGACAAGTTGGGTCGAAGGGCCTGTTTCCACACTGTATCACTCTATGACTAATTCCTTTCACCCCATATTACAGGATTTATTAAAACAGAAAAAGAAAATGCACTTATAATCAATCAGCTCCATAAAGTCCAGAGGTAATTATAATGCTGGTCATAGTCCATAGGTTTGTATTCTGATGTCAGGTGTAATTCAGTGGTTGAATTCTCAGCCAAGTCAGAAATATATCGATTCAAGACTCACTCCAGGGCATGAACATAACAATTCGGTTGGCAGGTCAGTAATGAGCAACTGTACGCCAATGTTTTTTCCTTTAAATCCATCATCGGACATAATTTCATTTTACTAATTCAAAACAGGAAATTCTCCTGTGTGTGTGCGTGTGTGTGCGTGTGTGTGTGTGTGTATGTGTAGGACAATAAGCTTTCTGGACCATTGTTTGCTATGTGCTTAGATCTTGCTGAGAATAAACAGACTAATCACTTTTCCAAAATCTTCATCAGGTTTTCCTGCAATACTCAGCTGAAAACATGGAGTTTTTGTAAACTTGAATGTTTTATTTTCATCCAGTATGTAGAGAAACGGGACAATGAAATTCTTACTTGCAGCCTAACTCGTCTGTAAACACAGTACACAATAAATAACATTATAAAACATACGCAAGTTGAAATAATAAAGAGCGATATTTAGTGCAAAACAAAAAAAGCCAAAATTCCCTGGTGCACCAAGACAGTTTAGCAAAGAAGGTAGACAAAAATGCTGGAGAAACTCAGCGGGTGCAGCAACATCTCTGGAGCAAAGGAAATAGGCAACGTTTCGTCCCGAAACGTTGCCTATTTCCTTCGCTCCATAGATGCTGCTGCACCCGCTGAGTTTCTCCAGCATTTTTGTCTACCTTCGATTTTCCAGCATCTGCAGTTCCTTCTCAAACATTGAATCTGAATCTGAGTAAAGACGTTGGGCCTGTTATTGGAGGTCACAGTTATCAGACTCCTATACCTTCTTCCCAATGTCAGGATGATGCTGGTCTGCCTTTTTGAGGCAGTGCCCCTTCGATGGTGGGGATAAATGGAAATGCATGGTTTTTAAATGGCTCTCCATTACTAATGGGACGCAGGCATGGTGACAAATAATAAGTAATTAATTTAATCGTGCAAATGGGTTCCCAGAGGATAAACCAAGGTGATCTTCTCACGGAATTAAGATTTATGACCAAATAATGCAGCTGATTTTACTGAACAATACAAACAAAATAGCCTCAAGTGCTTCAATGAAGCAACGGTTACCTTTCATTGTGAGCAAGATATTTTATTCCCCAGGTCCGATAGAGGATTGAAATGGAAGATTTTTTGTGAGAAGCATAGAAGCAGTGAATAGAAGCTCAGTGAAAGGAAGTCGAGATAGACTTGCAATAGGTTGTTTACAATAGCACACATTAAAAAAAAAACAAAAAAAACTTTAATTCAGGTACGAAATAGATTTTTTTACTTGAGAAATTTTAGATTCGTATTACAGAGCTACTAAACGGAAGGATAATATTAGTTAAGCAAGCTTCACAAAACCTGCCATGTAGTCATTGAAGTAGAAATTCAATGTATTTGATGACTGCCATCCAATGAATTCAACAGTGCAAGGTATGGAGGGAGATGTTGAACATACAAATGTTGTTATTGATAAGTTCTTAAGTTTTTTTTAATTTTATTTTTATTAGAAGTTCAGTAAATTACAGTAATACACATCACATACATCTTATTACATTTTGTTGTGCCACTTTGTTTTTCGAAATAAAAGTAGTAAGGAAAGTGAGCAAGAATCGTGAAGGTGCAGGAAAGTGTTGGGAGAAGAAAGCCCCTTGGGGAAGAAATTAAAGAAGGAAGTACAGAAAGGAAATAAGACCCTAGAAAGAAAAGAAAAAAAGGAAAAACAATCGCTCTATTGTAACACAAAACTCCGCAAAAAAGGATATACCAACCCTGTTTTTTTAAATTTATTTTTTATACCCCCCCCCCCCGTTAGTTCAAAGCTTAATCTTAATCTTAAATTCTAGGAGCAGAATTAGGCCATTTGGCCCATCAAGTCTACTCATTCAATCATAGATGATCTATCTTTCTCTCTCAACCACATTCTCCTGTCTTTTCCCCATAACCCCGACATCCCCTTTACTAATCAATATCCTGTCACTTTCCACATTAAAAATATCCATTGACACCCTCCATTCCACAGATTCACCACCCTCCGACTACAGAAATTCCTCCTCATTTCCTTTCTAAACGTACGTACTTTTAGTCTGAATCTAGGGCCTCTGGTCCTAGACTCCCCCATTAGTGGAAGCGCCCTCTCCACATTCCCTCTATCCAGGCCTTTCACTATTCGAATGTGGTATTAAGAACTGAAGTGTTAATAATGAAGAGCAGCGCCCAAGAATTTCATTAATCACAGCAGTGAGGACATTTGAGATGTGAAATATTTTGGCTGAGCCTCCTTGGTATAAATTTGTCAAGAAAAAAAGTGGTAGCAGCCACTGGCAAAGCTTTGAACACTCCCATTGTGATGCAATTGCATTCATAAAACAAATTTTTTTTTCACAGGTATGCTGCACTAGAAATCTTGGATTTAAAGGGAAAGGGGGTCACTTAGTACTGTACCAAGGTGCCAACAATGTAAAAACCGCAAATATCACGATCACAACACGGTAATTTTCTTTTGCATGCAGGTAATGTCAGAGCTAGTAAGGAAACTTTAAAACCTAGAAATCGTCTTCAACATAAAGCATTTTATTTAAATTGTAAACCCAAATTTAGTCCAAATTTGTATCCACTGCAAAAAAAAGTGTGTCTCGAATAAGATATAAATTTGGCAAGGCCACACTTTGATCAGTACTTACATGTACCAATAGAGTTCCATTGTATGCTCACATTCAGTGGCTATTCATTACCACACGCAGGCTCCAGATGCTACAAAGATCAGAACAGAGAATTGGTTTAGAAAATAATCCTTCAACAATGAATCACAAACATGATGGTGAAAACATCTCTCTCTATATTATAAATGTTAAAGGTAATCTTGATAGCTCAATGGTAACCATTTCATTTCAAGGTGTCCACTCAGCATCCCTCAACTGGGAGTGTGCAAACGGCAGAAAAATGAGAAATGAGTGTCTGTGGTCACTATCCGAGTCGCAAATTAACTGTGATCATTTGGGCACAATTTAGACAAAATAAAAATCACCAGCACCTATCAAAGTTAGATTAATTTCAACTAAAACGAGGCAGATTGTTGCACATAAGTATTTACTGTGCGACCGTACATGACTAGATGAGTATGTTCATTCTAATTGTGAAATAGAATCCCCAATCTTGATTTGCCAAGCTTCCAAATACGCTGCAAATGTTATATCTATAGCTTACTCAATAAGAAAGCCTGAAGAAGGGTCTCGACCCGAAACGCCACCCATTCCTTCTCTCCAGAGATGCTGCGTGTCCCGCTGGGTTACTCCAGCATTTTGTGCCTACCTTCGATTTAAACCAGCATCTGCAGTTCTTTCTTACACAAGAAAGTCTGAGACAGTGTGTGGTGTTGGGGAGGGTAAAGAAGTGGAAGGGATGTCCAGCAGGTTGGATCTCAAATGGCAAGCAACTTGAGCCTTGGTTCTATGATCATTCTTGGATCCAAGGTGACTTTGGTTTGCCATCACCTTTCACTCTCCTCTCAACTATTTGGCAGAGGCCAAACTTAGTTGATACTTACATAGAAACATAGAAAATAGATGCAGGAGTAGGCCATTCAGCCCTCCGAGCCTGCACCGCCATTCAATATGATCATGGCTGATCATCCAACTCAGTATCCCGTACCTGCCTTCTCTCCATACCCCCTGATCCCCTTAGCCACAAGGGCCACATCTAACTCCCTCTTAAATATAGCCAATGAACTGGCCTCAACTACCTTCTGTGACAGAGAATTCCACAGATTCACCACTCTCTGTGTGAAAAATGTTTTTCTCATCTTGGTCCTAAAAGATTTCCCTCTTATCCTTAAACTGTGACCCCTTGTTCTGGACTTCCCCAACATCGGGAACAATCTTCCTGCATCTAGCCTGTCCAACCCCTTAAGACTTTTGTAAGTTTCTATAAGATCCGCCCTCAATCTTCTAAATTCTAGCGAGTACAAACCGAGTCTATCCAGTCTTTCTTCATATGAAAGTCCTGACATCCCAGGAATCAATCTGGTGAACCTTCTCTGCACTCCCTCTATGGCAAGAATGTCTTTCCTCAGATTAGGAGACTAAAACTGTACGCAATACTCCAGGTGTGGTCTCACCAAGACCCTGTACAACTGCAGTAGAACCTCCCTGCTCCTATACTCAAATCCTTTTGCAATGAATGCTAACATGCCATTCTTCCCCCATCTTAAATTAGTCTTGCATGTACTGGAGTCTTGCACAGATATCCCTTACTCTACAATAATTCCCATAATGAATCAATTCACATCTCACCATCCCATCCAAATTAGAATGGTTAATTCTAGGGACCAACAAAAATGGTTATACAATCACAAATTGTTACACTCTTCTTTGACCAACTGCATGTGCAACTTTACAGCTGCAGCTGCTTGGATCTCTGCTCTGGGTGCTGGGATGCTCATGGCTGACATTATTTGGGTTTGGCGCCAAATGGGGAACATGCAACAGGTCAAAAAGGCAGTGCTTGCAATGGAACTTCCACCATCTCTCCCATTCTTTACTGTTATCAATAACTGTTGGGCATTAGGCAGCAAATAATAGCAATCTTGAATAATCATCCTATGCAATGGGTTCATATAGCCCATCCACAGCTTCATGGATTTAGTTGATGGCCACATTTTGGCGTTCAACTCAGATGATCATTGGATACATAAAGAACCTAGTCAAATCTCTGTGAGCACAAATTCTCTCTTACTGCTGCGTCACAAGTTCTAGAGATGTGTATGGTGCAGGAGAGATATAGAGGGAATGTTTTCTCTAGCGGGACAGGGGGAGTGGGGAGAGGGGAGAGGGGTGAGGTCCCAGTTTAAAAATAAGAGATCACTCACAAAAGACGAGGGAAAACGTTTTGAATTTTGACGAGTTTTCAACAATGATGTGTAGAATTTTATTGTTCTACCTCAAGTTCAAGTGAGTTTATCGTCATGTGTCCCTGATAGGACAATAAAATTCTTGCTTTGCTTCAGCACACGGAACATAGTAGGCATTTACTACAAAACAGATCAGTGTGTCCATATACCGTAATATAAATATATACACACACATGAATAAATAAAATGATAAAGTGCAAATAACAGATAATGGGTTATGGGACACATGACAATAAAACACTCTTGACCAGTGAGTCATTGGATCTCTCCACCCCAAAGGCTAGTGAAAGCAGTGTTTGTGAATATTTTAAAGCATAGGTAGCTAGTTTTGAAAGGTAAGAGGATGAATGATTAACAAGGGTAGGTATTAATGACGTTAACAACAGATCAGCTCTCATGTCCTGGCAACATTCTTGTAAATCTTCTCTGCATTCTTTGCAGCTTAATGACATCCTTCTCTCTAGCAGGACAACCAAAACAAAATACTGCAAAAACTGCATATTTAAAAGTGATAAACATTGTCATTACAGTGTGCTGAGTGAATGTTTCAGGAGAAGAATTACATGCTAATCAAATGGATTTGAGTCACATTCTCCAGCCTCCCACGCACTGTAATCTCGCAATCAAAGAGGTTGGCAGCATTTACAATCAACCCTCAACAACGAACAATGTACAAGAGAAAAATGGAGTTGTCACCTTACGTCAAAGTTGCAAACATGGTTAGAAGAGGGCGCGGGACGAGAGGCAAGGAGAATGTTGGCAGCAGAAAAGTAATATCTCTCCAAGTCTGCCAAAAATTACTGGAATACTGCACTTGAAATGGCAGGCTCAGTCTTCAGGAACCAAAAGACTTGGTACACAAATGCTCGATTGGAGGGAATGCTACAGTACTCTCAACTTTAGAAATACGACCTGCTCTAAATAAAGGTTTGTCCCAATCTTAGCTGTCCAGACGGCAGCAAGAAATGACTATGTTGTTTATTACATGTCACTGTAGTACACAATACACAATACAATTTATTTGTCACTTGAACCTCATAGAGGCTCAAAAGAAATGTTGTTTCTGCAGTCATACACACAAGAAAAAGACCCAAGACACAACACAACTTACACAGACATCCATCACAGCGCATCTCCTCCTCGCTGTGATGGAAGGCAAAAAAAAAAACTTATCTCTCCCCTGCACTTCCCTCTCCCCCCCCCCCCCCCCCCCCCCCGCGATGTCGGAGGTCAAAGTCAGAGCCCCCCGCGTGCAAATGGCAATTGTCCCGCGCGCCATTAACGGCGAGCCGGGTGATCGGGTCTTGTTGTTGGAGCGACCGGCAGCTGCTGGCAAAGTCCCGCCTATCACCGAGGGTCGGGTCGCCACCACCGCTCCGGACTCGGCCAGCTCTACAACGGACGGATGGACGGACACACGCGCACACACACACACCCCCCCCCCCACCAAAAAAATAAAAACTACATTAAAACAGGACAAAAAATAACAAAAAGACAGACGGACTGCAGAGGCCGCTGCAACGCGAGTCGGGCCACCCACTACAGTATTCTGCAACTGAGGGGAAAATCATACAGCAGAACATTTGAGAAGCATTAATTAGATTAATCAACTCCTTGCTCCATCAATGCAGCCAAATTTAACTTTTTTTGTGGGAATATTTCACCAAAACATTATAAATCCTTCAGTTATTGTATCTTTCTGTAACAGGTGCACTGCATTTTACAGGCCTGGGCTACTGCACCCAACTAAAAGTCGATTCTTCACTGCTCTTTTCTGTTGACTACAATGTAGGCTCCAAAACAGAAACAAAAACACTACAATTATCAGTGCCTCGTCATGTGCAGTAACAAAACAAGAATATCAAGATTCCCATGGATTGTCAGTTCCGATCACATAACCCGTCAGATGGTGTACAAATTCCAATTAACAACCGGGAAATCAGAAAAACAGCTAGCTTACATTTCCTTATCGCTAGAATTTAGAAGATTGAGGGGGGATCTTATAGAAACATACAAAATTCTTAAAGCGGTTGGACAGGCTACATGCAGGAAGATTATTCCCGATGTTGGGGAAGTCCAGAACAAGGGGCCGCAGTTTAAGGATAAGGGGGAAGTCTTTTAGAACCGAGATGAGAAAATTATTTTCTATACAGAGAGTGGTGAATCTGTGGAATTTTCTGCCACAGAAGGTAGTTGAGGCCAGTACATTGGCTATATTTAAGAGGGAGTTAGATGTGGCCCTTGTGGCTAAAGGGATCAGGGGGTATGGAGAGAAGGCAGGTACAGGGATACGGAGTTGGATGATCAGCCATGATCATATTGAATGGCAGTGCAGGCTCGAAGGGCCGAATGGCCTACTCCTGCACCTATTTTCTATGTTTCTATGCACTATAGAGGATTTTTTAGCAACTCTTAGCTGGAAGGTGACTTCAGAATACAGATCAATACAACTTTGAAAACCAAGTGCTTACGAAGGGCCGAATGGCCTACTCCTGCACCTAATTTCTATGTTTCTATGTACATTATTATGCATTACTGCAAATCACAGATATAGTCATGAAGTCATAGAGAATGGATACAGGCCCTTCAGCCCAACTTGACCATGCTGACCAAGATGCCCCATCTGCAAAAGTCTCACCTGCCTACATTTGGGCTACATATTCATCTAAACCTTTCCTATCCATGGACCTATTCAATTTCCCAACTAGAGGTCGGTGAGGGCGCAGCAAGCCGGCAGTCCTGCCAGCAGCGTGTTAGTTTTTTCAACTTTGTTTAGTGTGTGTGATGTCTGTGATGTCTTTGCAATCAATGTAACAGAAACTCGTGCATGAGCCTCGTGACTGAGGTCGTGACCTTCAAGATAAAAGGCAGTGATTGCAGAATAAACAGGCTCTTGCTCTGGAACACAAACCCAGTGTGGACGTGTCGTTTGTGCTAGTCACAACTAAGCCTTACAGTGCGTCTCAGACAGGAATACCTTTCAGTGTGTCTCAGTGTGTGTTTTTAATGTTCCTCTGTGTGTTTTGTGTGGGGGGGGTAAGGGGGAAACCGCTTTGGTCGCCTCCTCCACGGAGAGACGACTTTTTCCATGTCGCCTCCCCTGTGGCCTAACATCTAGGATCGGGCGGTCTTTACTGGAGAAGCGCCCGGGGCTTCAGCGGCGGGCGCTGAGCGGACTCTCGTCGCGGAGCGGGGGAGCCCTAGCCGGGGGTCGCCGGAGGGGAGCGCTCCGTTCGCTGGCCCGCGGCAGCTTGAAGCCGCCGCGGTCTGAGGAGTTCCAGCTGGCGCGGCGTCCAGGGCCTGGGATCCCTCGTTGGGGACCCGGGAGGAGAAGCTCCAACCGCCAGCCCGCGGCCAACTTCTACCGCGGGCGGGGCGGGGACTTACCACCCGGAGCGGGGTCCCTCGCCGGGGATCTCTGAAGAGGAGCTCTGACCGCCGGCCCTGTGGCCTACACCAACCTGAAGCCGTGGTCTCCGGTGGGAATGCACCGATTCAGGACTTGCCTGGTCTTTATCTGGACTTTTTACCTGGTCTGAACATCTGGACGCCCGCAGCGGTAGCTGCGGAGGGTTGAGGTCACGACCACGGGGGAAAATGGAGGAGGACTGACCAAATTTTGTGCCTTCCACCACAGTGATGAATGCTGTGGTGGATGTTTGTGTTAAATTTTAATTGTGTTTTTGTGTGTTCTTTTTCATTGTACCGCTGCTGGCAAATTCATTTCACTTGCACTTTATGTGCACGTGACGAATAAAACTGATATTGATATTGTTGTTAGAGTACTTGCCTCAACTATCTCCTCTAGCAGTATGTTCCACATACTCACCACCCTCCGGATGAAAAACCCGCTGCTCAGGTTCCCATTAAATCTTTCCCCTCTCACGTTAAACCTATGACCTCTGGTTCTAGATTCTCCAACTGTGGACGACAAACTCTGTGCATCTACCCTATTCGTCCCCCTCGTGATTTTTTATAGACTTCTGCAAGATCAGCCCTCATCCTCCTATGATCCATAAAATAAAGCCCCAAACTGCCTAACCTCTCCCTATAGCCCAAGCATATACAAATCATTTTATAATTAATTTGATTTTTTGAAAAAAAGAACCAACCCGAATTGTTTAAATTGGCGAATACAAATGCTACACAACACATTTCAACATAACCCGTGAACACATCAAGTGCTGGTGTATTAAATAATGAAATGCCTGGATAGTGTGAATGTGGAGAGGATGTTTCCACTAGTGGGAGTCTAGGACCAGAGGCCGTAGCCTCAAAATAAAAGGATGTACCTTTAGAAAGGAGAGGAGGAGGAATTTCTTTAGTCAGAGGATGGCAAATCTGTGGAATTCATTGACACAGACGGCTGTGAAGGGCAAGTCAATGGATATTTTTAAGGCGGTGTTCGATAGATTCTTGATTAGTAAGGGTGTCAGGGGTTATGGGGCAAAGGCAGGAGAATGGGATTGAGAGGGAAAGATAGATCAGCCATAATTGAAATGGCAGAGTGGACTTGATGGGCCATTCTGCTCCGAGAACCTGTATTCAAAGATATGCAAAGGTTATTAATTGATGCTACCAGCGTGGTTCCTGACCTGGAACTTTGAGATTGGTCAGTTTTGCGACAATAATTTCACCAGCAATGTGACATTTCACATACTTCTTACAAAGCTGCACGTCCTGCTTCATTGCAGACACGACTGATTATCATTTTAATAGGAAAAAGTGATTGGGATACAGGTATAGCTAACAAGGGCAGAATGTGTTCGTCCTTGGTTGACAATGACATGCTTGTGCTTCTTCTCGAATTGTTGAGTGTGCAAGATTTACAGGGATAGTTCTGCAAATCTCCATTCATTGCAGACATGACTGTTTATCATATTAATAGGAAAAAGTGATTGGGACGCAGGTATAGCTAACAAGGGCAGAATGTGTGCGTCCTTGGTTGTCAATGAGGTGCTGCCGCTACTTCTTGAACTGGTGAGGGTGCAAGAGAAGATTTACAGGAATAGTTCTGGGAATGAGAGAACTCATCTGCAAGGTTAGACGGGACAAGCTGGGGTTGTTCACCACAAGGCAACTAAACCAAAAAAATGTAACGCCACAAATCGGTTTAGATTGGGAAGAGGGGGATTTCAATTAAAATTCATTAATTCAACATTAGCTGCAAAAGAATGGATGCAAGGATTGCTTTAAAAAACAAAAAAAAATAGGAAAGACAAAATGCTGGAGTAACTAAGGCAGCATCAATGGAGAACATGAATCTGTGATGTTTTAGATCGGGACTCTTCTATAGACCTTCATATCCATGTTCCCCAGGTATGCTGCTTGGCCCACTCAGTTATTCCAGTATTTATCTAAATGGTGGACGATTAGTCATGGTACACCAGTCATTGAAGGTAGGCATGCAGGTGCAGCAGGCAGTGAAGAAAGCGAATGGTATGTTAGCATTCATAGCAAAAGGATTCAAGTATAAGAGCAGGGAGGTTCTACTGCAGTTGTACAGAGTCTTGGTGAGACCACACCTGGAGTATTGCGTACAGTTTTGGTCTCCTAATCTGAGGAATGACATTCTTGCCATAGAAGGAGTACAGAGAAGGTTCACCAGACTGATTCCTGGGATGTCAGGACTTTCATATGAAGAAAGACTGGATAGACTCGGCTTGTACTCGCTAGAATTTAGAAGATTGAGGGGGGATCTCAGTATCAGTATATCTTTATTGTCATTTCCTGAGTACTCACATACCCAGGGGAAACAAAAAAACGTTGCTCAACCAGTGTCCATTCAGTGCAAATAACAACAAGTAAATAGAAATAAAAATACATATATCATGAACAAATTAAATTAAACACTCTACTCTCTACTAAACATCAACAGGCGTTCCGATCGACAGCTGCTGCAGTGTGTCCAGGTTGGTGGTTGGTGCGTGATACTTTGGCAGGGGGCTAAGTCCGTTTATCAGTCTTATAGCCTGCGGGAAGAAGCTGAGGAGCATCCTGCTGGTTTTGCAGCTAATGCTCCTGTACCTCTTCCCAGATGGCAGGATGGAGAATATGTGATGCGATGGGTGGTAGGGGTCTTTGATGATGGAGATGGCTCTGTTGATACATCTCTTCCTGTATATGTCCAGCAAGAAAGGGAGTGGAGCACCAATAATCCTGCTGGCGGTCTTCACAATCCTGTCTAGTTGGTGCCGTTCGTACGCCTTGCAGCTCCCGAACCAGGAAGTGATGCCGTTGGTTAATGTGCTCTCGATTGTCCCCCTATAAAAAGTCCATAGATGTGTAGTGGGGAGACCTGCTTTACGTAGTCTTCGGAGAGGGTGTAGTCGCTGCTGGGCTCTCTTGACCAGTGCTGTGGTGTTGGTTGTGGACATCAGGTCATCTGACAGGTGGAGTCCTAGGAACTTCACGCTGCTGACCCTTTCCACATCAGCTCCATCAATGTGCAGAGGTGTATGGTGTTGTTTTCCCGCCCTCCTGAAGTCAACCACCATCTCCTTAGTTTTTCCCACGTTGAGAATGAGGTTATGAGATCTTATGAGGTTATGATCTTATAGAAACGTAAACAATTCTTAAGGGGTTGGACAGGCTAGATGCAGGAAGATTGTTTCCAATATTGGGGAAGTCCAGAACAAGGGGTCACAGTTTAAGAATAAGGGAGAAGTCCTTTAGGACCAAGATGAGAAAAACATTTTTCACACAGAGAGTGGTGAATCTGTGGAATTCTCGGGCGAATTCTCGGAATTCTGTGGTATTTTTAGGGCTATTTCTAAGAGCCCTATCTAGCTCTCTCTTGAAAGCATCTAGATAACCTGCCTCCACCGCCCTCCGAGGCAGAGAATTCCACAGACTCACCACTCTATGTGAGAAAAAGTGTTTCCTCATCTCCGTTCTAAATGGCCTACTCCTTATTCTTAAACTGTGGCCCCTGGTTCTGGACTCCCCCAACATCGGGAACATGTTTCTTGCCTCTAGTGTGTCCAAACCCTTAACAATCTTATATGTTTCAATGAGATAGCCTCTCATCCATCTAAACTCCAGAGTGTACAAGCCCAGCCGTTCCATTCTCTCAGCATATGACAGTCCCGCCATCCCGGGAATTAAGGTTGTAAACCTACGCTGCACTCCCTCAATAGCAAGAATGTCTTTCCTCAAATTATGGGACCAAAACTGCACACAATACTCCAGGTGTGGTCTCACTAGGGCTCTGTACAACTGCAGAAGGACCCATTTGCTCCTATATTCGATTCCTCTTGTTATAAAGGCCAACATGCCATTTGCTTTCTTCACTGCCTGCTGTACCTGCATGCTTACTTTCATAGACTGATGTACAAGGACCCCCAGATCCCGTTGTACTTCTCCTTTTCCCAACTTGATGCCATTTAGATAGTAATTTGCCTTCCTGTTTTTGCTACCAAAGTGGATAACCTCACATTTATCCGCATTAAACTTCATCTGCCATGCATCTGCCCACTCCCCCTCCCGGCTTCAGGACGATACGAGCAGACAGGGACCCCGGAGCTAGCGGTAAGCAGAAAGGTGGGGGGCTTTTACTGCTCGTCAACAACAAGTGGTGTAACCCTAATCATGCTACTATCAAAGAACAGATATGTAACAAGGACATTGAACTTTTAGCGGTTAGTTTAAGACCATATTACCTACCCAGGGAGTTCACTGTGGTGGTAGCCATTGTTGTTTACATTCCTCCATCTGCCAAGGCGGAAGTCGCGTGTGACGTGCTGCACACCACTATCGCTGGACTGCAGTCAAAGTACCCTGAGGCGTTCATTGTTGTGTCTGGAGATTACAACCATGTCTGCCTCTCTAAGACTTTGCCCACTTTTAAACAGTTTATTGACTGTGCAACTAGAGGTGATAAAACGCTGGATCTCTTGTATGCAAATGTGAAAAATGCATACAAATGTACTGCACTGGCCCCTCTTGGTCGATCAGACCACAACATGCTACATCTCTCTCCTTCCTACACCCCAGCTGCCAAGAGGCTGCCTGTCACCACCAGAACATTAAGAGACTGGTATCCTGAGGCTGATGAAGCCCTAAGGTGCTGTTTTGAGACAACAGATTGGGATGTGTTCTGTGAGGAGTATGGGGAAGACATTGACGGCCTAACAGAATGCATTACCCATTACATCAATTTCTGTTATGATGACATCATGCCATCCAGGGTAATTCGTTGCTACCCCAATAACAAACCATGGATTACCAGCAGCCTGAAGGCCTTACTAAATGAGAAGAAAAAGGCTTTCAGGGTGGGTGACAGGAATAAAATCAAAGAAATTCAAAGGGAACTGAAGGTGAGGATTAAGGAGGGGAAAGAAGCATATAGGCTCAAACTGGAACGACAGCTGCAGCAAGATGGAGTGAAGCAGGTATGGGCTGGAATGAAAAAGATCACGGGTATGAAGCAGAAGGGCGGTACACTGCCTGATGGTGAACAGAGTCTGGCTGATGATCTGAACAGATTTTTCAACAGATTTGACTGCCCAACACAATCTCAGCCTCCCCCACCTGGTCTGCTGACCGTTGATGCTTCCTCACCATCTCCCCTCCCTCTCTCCAACACTCCTGAGATGTCATCTGCACGGGGTCCCCCCTTCCCACCTACTACTACACCACCAGCCCTACCTATGACTCTTCATACTGCGCAGGTCAAGATGATGCTGGACAGACTGAAGCCAGGGAAAGCAGTGGGGCCCGATGACATCAGCCCAAGGCTACTGAAGACTTGCTCCTCAGAGCTGGGTGGTATCCTAACACACCTGTTCAACCTGAGCTTGCGTCTACAGAAGGTCCCAAGGCTGTGGAAAACATCTTGCCTGGTACCTGTCCCAAAGAAGACCTATCCCACTCACCACAATGACTACAGACCAGTAGCGCTCACTTCACATATTATGAAGACATTTGAGAGACTTGTCCTCTCCTACCTCAGGACTAGTGTGTCAACTCAAATGGATCCTTTACAGTTTGCATATCAGCCCAACATCAGTGTCGATGATGCCCTTATTTACATGCTGCAGAGGGCGTACACACATCTGGACATCCCTGATGCATCTGTAAGAATTACATTCTTTGACTTCTCTAGCGCTTTTAACACAATTCAGCCTCGACTGCTAGGGGAGAAGATGGAGAAGATGAAGGTGGATCCATTAATGGTACTGTGGTGTTTGGATTACCTTTTCCTCAGACCACAGTATGTGCGCCTACAGAACAATGTCTCAAGCACCATCCTGAGCAGCACAGGGGCTCCACAAGGAACTGTGCTGGCTCCATTCCTGTTTACCATCTACACAGCGGATTGTCAATATAACACCAACAGCTGCTTTTTGCAGAAATTTTCAGATGACACAGCTGTTGTAGGCCTCATCAAAGGGGGCAATGAGGAGGAGTATAGAGACACAATTAACAACTTTGTGGAGTGGAGTGCACACAATAATCTCCATCTCAACACCAAAAAAACGAAGGAGATAGTTGTGGATTTCAGGAGGGGGAGGAGGAGGATTCAACCAAGACCAATCACCATCAGGGGCACTGAGGTGGAGGTGGTCGCCAGCCACAGGTACCTTGGTGTGCAGCTTGACAGTGAGCTGGACTGGAAGAGTCATATGGAGGCGGTGTACAGGAAGGGACAAAGTAGACTGTATTTTTTAAGGAGGCTAAAGTCATTTAATATCTGTCAACCCCTATTGTGCAGTGTCTACCATTCAGTGGTGGCCAGTGCTCTGTTTTTTGCTGTGGCCTGTTGGGGAGAAGGCGCCCGAATAGCGGACAAAAACAGACTGGACAAGCTGATCAGGAAGGCCGGCTCAGTGGTTGGGGCTGAGCAACTAACGGTCAAGCAGGTGGCAGAGGCCAGAACTCTGAAAAAACTAGGCTCAATAATGACCAACCCCACTCACCCACTCCACGCCCTGAAGGTGATCAAGTGCAGCATCTTCAGTCAGAGACTGATTGCACCAATGTGCAAAACGGAGAGACATAGGAAGTCTTGTATACCAGCTGCTATAAGGTTTTATAATGCACAAAAATTTTAACTTATTATGTATTGAAGATATCTGTTGAAATGTGTGGTGTTATGTCTGTCTTGAAGCTGTTGTGGCACTGTAATTTCCTGTAAAGGATTATTAAAGGTTATTCATTCCCCCAACCTGTCCAAGTCACCCTGCATTCTCATAGCATCCTCCTCACAGTTCACACTGCCACGCAGCTTTGTGTCATCTGCAAATTTGCTAATGTTACTTTGAATCCCTGCATCCAAATCATTGATGTATATTGTAAATAGCTGCGGTCCCAGCATCGAGCCGTGTGGTACCCCATTAGTCACTGCCTGCCATTCTGAAAGGGACCCGTTAATCCCTACTCTTTGTTTCCTGTCTGCCAACCACTTCTCTATCCATGTCAGCACTCTACCCAAAATACCATGTGCCCTAATTTTGCCCACTAATCTCCGATGTGGGACCTTATCAAATGCTTTCTGAAAGTCCAGGTACACTACATCCACTAGCTCTCCCTTGTCCATTTTCCTAGTTACATCTTCAAAAAATTCCAGAAGATTACTCAAGCATGATTTCCCCTTCGTAAATCCATGCTGACTCGGACCGATCCTGTTACTGCTATCCAAATGTGCGGCTATTTCATCTTTTTATAATTGACTCCAAATTTTTACTAAAATTCACAAAGACAACTCAAAAAACTCGATCCATGTAAACTCAAAACAAAATCTATCTATCCTATGTCTTTTATAATTATGTATACCTCTGACATCATCATCTTCCTTTGCTCCAGGGAAATTAAACTTGGCCTTTCCCATCTCACCCTATAACTAAAGTCCTCCAAGCCAAGCCTGACGAATCTCCTCTGCACTTGCTCCAGCGCCACCCTACCCATCCTGCGATGTAGCAACAGCCTTGCACACAATAATCCAGTGAGGTCTTAGCAAGTGCTTTGCAAGGTTGCAACATAGCTTCCAACTTTTAGAATCTATACCTCGACCTATGAAGACAAGCATGCCATATGCCTGCTTCACCACTCAACTAACCTAACCGAGTTGGATGATCAGCCATGATCATATTGAATGGCGGTGCAGGCTCCTGCACCTATTTTCTGTTTCTATGTAACCCATGTTGTTACTTTCAAGGGTATATGGATCATTCTCCTAAGCCTCTGGAGGCTCTCCAACACCAGCACGTGCCTCCTCAGATATGGGGCTAGAGTGGAACAAGATAGACCACTGCTGCAAAATCCAATGGGCTGACTCAGCCGCTGCTGAGTCGGAGGCTGCTGCTGCGGGTCTGCGGACGGCGGCGCCGGGAGCCCGCGGCTCCCTGGAGGGAGACCGCTTTTCGGGGCTCCTGCAATGGCGAATTCTCCCGCCCGTGTTGCGGGGTTGAAGAGCTCCTGGAGCGGGGCCTGACACCACTGCCCCGCGCGGCTGGAATGGCCGCGGGACTCTGCGAGCGCACACCGGGGGCTCCAACATCAAGACCCGGTGTGCGACCTCGCACCACCCGGCGTGGCTTCAATGGCCGCGGGACAATCGCCATCGCCAGCCGGGGGCTTTGACTTTGACTCTGACATCGGGGGGGGGGAGAGTGCAGTGGAGAGATAAGTTTTTTTTGGCCTTCCATCACAGCTATGTGATGGATGTTTATGTAAAATGTAATTATGTTGTGTCTGGGGTCTATTTGTGTGTAATGTATGGCTGCAGAAACGGCATTTCGTTTGGACCTCTAGGGGTCCAAATGACAATTAAATTGACTCTCTTGACGTGTAGCACGCAACGGAGAGGAACGTCGGCCATTTCAGTAAACCCGACCCAACTTCAGTTATGCCCCTCGCAGTGTAATCAGCGTTGTGTGTGTGATATAGGGTTAGATTCATAATTCTGTTAATTCATAAATGATTCAGATGTTAATAAATCATAATTCTGTTAATTTTCTTTTTAAATGTTTTTTAAAATTTTCTGTTTAAATGGCTCATGTGCTGTGTTTGAATTGACTTTTGTATTTAACTTGTACTCTGTAATTCATCTAATCCCACTGTTTAATAATATTTTCACTACACAACAGAGTCTGTATGTTCTGAATTTATATTAGATCACAGAGAGGCAGAAATAAAATGCTCTGATGATTAGATTTACCAGGATGTTGCCACGAGGACTGAGCTACAACGAGAGATCAAACGGGCTAAATAATATTTTCACTATACGACAGAAAGTAATACATTTTTTCTCACCTTTTGTCCTTAATGGGGAACCTGAAGAAAGACAGGACGGGTCACCTACATTGGCGATTGGAGCAATTTATAGCAGAACAGTATGTTATGTTTGTAGATGTGTACATGGTAAATGGTAGGGAATTGAAGAATACAGTTGAACAGAGGGGTCTGGGTATAACCGTGCATAGTTCCTTGAAGGTGGAATCTCATATAGATAGGGTGATAAAGAAAGCTTTTGGTATGCTAGCCTTTATAAATCAGAGCATTGAGTATAGAAGCTGGGATGTAATGTTAAAATTGTACAAGGCATTGGTGAGACCAAATCTGGAGTATGGTGTACAATTTTGGTCGCCCAATTATAGGAAGGATGTCAACAAAATAGAGAGAGTACAGAGGAGATTTACTAGAATGTTGCCTGGGTTTCAACAACTAAGTTACAGAGATAGGTTGAATAAGTTAGGTCTTTATTCTCTGGAGCGCAGAAGGTTAAGGGGGGACTTGATAGAGGTCTTTAAAATGATGAGAGGGATAGGCAGAGTTGATGTGGACAAGCTTTTCCCTTTGAGAATAGGGAAGATTCAAACAAGAGGACATGACTTCAGAATTAAGGGACAGAAGTTTAGGGGTAACATGAGGGGGAACTTCTTTACTCAGAGAGGGGTAGCGGTGTGGAATGAGCTTCCAGTGGAAGTGGTGGAGGCAGGTTCGTTGGTATCATTTAAAAAGAAATTGGATAGTTATATGGATGAGAAGGGAATGGAGGGTTATGGTATGAGTGCAGGCAGGTGGGACTAAGGGAAAAAAAGTTGTGCCGGCACGGACTTGTAGGGCCGAGATGGCCTGTTTCCGTGCTGTAATTGTTATATGGTTAATGGTTATATGGTTATATGGACGCCATGACCAAAGCGAAGATACTGGAGCGGAGCCGGAAGACGGTTACGGAAATGGTGCTGTAGATTACCCATGACCTACTACTGCTTTTTCGTCGAGTGGACTAGCTTGTTCCACTCTAGTATCTTTGCTTAGAACTGCTCTCAATCCGGTCTGACCAGTTCTTTACAAAGCCTTAGCATGACATCCCTGCTTCGCATTGCATTCTGGGAGATCTTGTCCAACCATGAAGCTTTATCAACCTGTGTTCCATGACATCCCAAGCTCATCCTCCAAATAATGATATGCTTCAGATTATTCACATACCCCTCCCCGAACCCAATCTTCCACATTCTTCTCCTTGCTGAACACAAATGAAAGATAATGATCAAGGACCTTGCCATCATGCCCCGACTCCACATGTAATTGCTGAAGGGACCCACTCTACCCCAGCTACTCCCTTACTCCAGACACATATAATGTCTTTGGATTCTCCTTCATCATTGTCTCCAAGAATATTTCATGGCCCTTTTTGCCCTCCTCCTTTCTTTCTCTAGTTCTCATCTATACCACCATGGGAAGATTGCAACGTTCACGTGGTCCGCCCTGTTTCAACCTGGCGCGCACAATCAAATAAGATCAAATAGAACAAGTTGTACTACAACTTTAGGCTGTGCACGCCATACACAAGAAGATCTATACACCCCATGTGTGTTGAGATTCCCACGATTCATAGAAACATAGAAATTAGGTGCAGGAGTAGGCCATTCGGCCCTTCGAGCCTGCACCGCCATTCAATATGATCATGGCTGATCATCCAGTATCCTGTACTCAGTATCCTGTACCTGCCTTCTCTCCATACCCTCTGATCCCCTTGGCCACAAGGGCCACATCTAACTCCCTCTTAAATATAGCCAATGAACTGGCCTCAACTACCCTCTGTGGCAGAGAGTTCCAGAGATTCACCACTCTCTGTGTGAAAAAAAGTTCTTCTCATCTCGGTTTTAAAGGATTTTCTCCCTTATCCTTAAGCTGTGACCCCTTGTCCTGGACAGTTACTCATACCCGATACGCATCATTTTGAAGCTCGGCACAAAAAGCTGGAGTAACTCAGTGGGTCAGGCAGCATCTCTGGAGAAAAGGAAATGGTGACATTTCGAGTCTCGACCCAAAATGTGACCAATTCCGTTTCTCCAGAGATGTGGTCTAAACCGTTGGCTACTGCAGCTTTTTGGGCCGATCATCAGTTTAAACCAGCATCGGCAGTTCCTTCCGACACAACTTTATTTTATTCCGGATCAAACCTTCAATATCCTTTCTCGTCCAAAGTAACCTAATCTTGCCAGTTTTTGCTTTCATCTTTGCCAGAACATGCTGGCCCTGAATTCATACTCGTTTTTTTAGAAGAACTCCCAGAGGTTGTTTTACTGACAATCTTCTGTTCCCATTCTACTTTCACCAGGTCTTCAAAATTAAGCCTTACCTTTACCTAGTCTTTAGAAAACAGACTGAAACATTAAGTTCAACATTCAAGTTTTTGTATCTGAATAGTTATGAGAAATTCCTAGAAACATAGAAAATAGGTGCAGGAGGAGGCCATTCGGCCCTTCAGATTCAGATTCAATTTTAATTGTCATTGTCAGTGTACAGTACAGAGACAACGAAATGCATTTAGCTTCTCCCTGGAAGAGCGACATAGCAAACGATTTGAATAAATAATAATAAGTGTCCGGGGGGGGTGGTGATTGGCAGTCACCGAGGTACGTTGTTGAGTAGAGTGACAGCCGCCAGGAAGAAGCTGTTCCTCGACCTGCTGGTTCGGCAATGGAGAGACCTGTAGCACCTCCCGGATGGTAGGAGGGTAAACAGTCCATGGTTGGGGTGAGAGCAGTCCTTGGCGATGCTGAGCGCCCTCCGCAGACAGCGCTTGCTTTGGACAGACTCAATGGAGGGGAGCGAGGAACCGGTGATGCGTTGGGCAGTTTTCACCACCCTCTGCAATGCCTTCCGGTCGGAGACAGAGCAGTTGCCATACCATACTGTGATGCAGTTGGTAAGGATGCTCTCGATGGCACAGTGGTGGAAGTTCACCAGGATCTGAGGAGACAGATGGACCTTCTTCAGTCTCCTCAGGAAGAAGAGACGCTGATGAGCCTCCTTCGAGCCAGCACCACCATTCATTGTGATCATGGCTGATCGTCCCCTATCAATAACCCGTGCCTGCCTTCTCCATATTCCTTGACTCCACTAGCCCCTAGAGCTCTATCTAACTCTCTTAAATCCATCCAGTGACTTGGCCTCCACTGCCCTCTGTGGCAGGGAATTCCACAAATTCACAACTCGCTGGGTGAAAAAGTTTTTTCTCACCTCAGTCTTATATTACCTCCCCTTTATTCTAAGATTGTGGCCCCTGGTTCTGGACTCGCCCAACATTGGGAACATTTTTCCTGCATCTAGCTTGTCCACTCCTTGTATAATTTTATATGTTTCTGTAAGATATCTCCTCATCCTTCTAAACTCCAGTGAATACAAGCCTAGTCTTTTCAATCTTTCCTCATATGACAATCCCGCCATCCCAGGGATCAATCTCGTGAACCTACGCTGCACTGCCTCAATCACAAGGATGCCCTTCGTCAAATTAGGAGACCAAAACTATACACAATACTCCAGATGTGGTCTCACCAGAGCCCTATACAACTGCAGAAGAAATTCAGAATGTTTTCAGCTTTTGTTTTAAAACAATTTGCCTGCTCCACCCACCCAAGCCTGGAGTTGTAGTTTAACGGAATTCAAACTGTCTTCGATTTGGCAGGGTTAGGTTTAACATTCCCCAACCCCACCAATGTCAGCTGGGATGCTCCAACAGCACAAAGGGCCCATACATTACAGAAGGCTGTGCGTGGGGATCTAAAAGAGTCAACTTTCTCTTTACAAAACACGTCAGCCATGACTCTCTGCAATTATCTAATAATCAAATCTAGCACCAAGATGAAGCAACAAGATGCAGAACACGCAGCACAAATCTGCTCTTTGTTCCCAGATTGTCACTTTAAAACCAACTTAATCAAATACCAATCTATCTGCTGAAACAGTCATAAATTGACACCAGAAACAGAAATAAATTCCTATTTAAAAAAATTCCCACATCTGAAAAGCTCTCGCTTTGACCAGCTGCAAATCTGGCTCGGACTGTACAAACTATTAGAATTGGCAAGTATAGTTTAACATTCCTATGAATATCTCATTGGAGAAGAACATAATTGTGCCCGTTTGAAGAAATAAAAAGTCCAGCAAAACTATTTCAAGTAAACGCAAACGGAAGAACTGTGAGATTTCTACATCAACATGCACTGAATAATTGTTTTTAAAGATTGACGACAGAAAAGCTACAAGTATATCATTTTAAAAAGTGTTATTGGGAACAGTATACATTGAGCATCCACTCAAATGAGGTTACATTATTGTAATTTGCAATACAGAGATCCTCAAGTTATTAACTGTGGGCGACTGTAATTGCACTAGGATTTACAAGGGCACATCTAAGTAGAGTCTAGCTGACAAGATGAGAATCAGTCATCGCAATGAACGGTTTTACCCAAAGCAGAATACAGCTTTGAAATCTTGCTAAACTAGTAAACTCCAAAAGAATCAGCTCTAATTTAATCCTACAGTTGACATTGAGAAATAATAGTTTACTTGAAATAATGTGTTATTCTTTATAGAACTTAATGCATTGCGCATTACTCTACAGCTTGAAAATGTAAGATTTTATTTGACATTGGAAAACTGGAGATACGTTTTAAACGAAATGCAAATATCTAAAGCAAAGCTTCTGATGTTAATTAAAGGGAGGGTCAACCAGAAGGATGCTATGACCTTTTTGATGTTGGCAGGCCTGCTGATAATTGTAACCATTGGACAAGCCGTTCTCCAGAAACCATTGGGGATTTGGCAGCAATATGCTTATTCCAAAATCATAGTTTCCACAAGTGAGCTTACAAACTCAGAGTAACATTATTCGTTAATGCCATTAAGTAAAATGTCCACACACCTTCAACAAATTCAGCGTAGGGGCACAGGAGGTAATGCAGATCAGTAGCTATCTTCAGCAAGTAGAAAGTTTCATACTCCAGTCAATCTGAAGTCTACAGGAAAGGAACAAAAAGATACAAGTTAGCTCCTGATAGCTGTCCACTGATGTTTTTGTTTACAACAGGTTTCAAAGAAAGGAGTCCATGGTGTCTCATATGCAAAATATAGCTCTAATATCACGCAAATATGAAACACCACATTGAAGCAGTTGCTCCCTTCAGGCAAATTGAAAATGTCAAGATGCACTGAGTTTGCAAGATGAGACGATGGCAATACAATACATTTCTGCTATGCTCCCCCCCACCCGATACAGAATTGGCTCATACCAGAAATGCAGTAACTTTTAATAACAGCTTTCAGTCAGCTGTCAATCATTCCTGGATATTCCCCCTTCCTACTGAAACTCGGTGGAATGATCAAAAATCAACAAAAGCCAGTTACATATCCTCAAAGGAAATGCTAGAAACATAGAAACATCGAAAATAGGTGCTGGAGTAGGCCATTCGGCCCTTCGAGCCTGCACCGCCATTCAATTGGATCATGGCTGATCATCCAACTCAGTATCCTGTGCCTGCCTTCTCTCCATACCCCCTGATCCATTTCGCCACAAGGGCCACATCTAACTCCCTCTTAAATATACCCAATGAACTGTGTGGCCTCAACTACCTTCCGTGGCAGAGAATTCCACAGATTCACCACTCTCTGTGTGAAAAATGTTTTTCTCATCTCGGTCCTAAAAGACTTCCCCCTTATCCTTAAACTGTGACCCCTTGTTCTGGACTTCCCCAACATCGGGAACAATCTTCCTGCATCTAGCCTGTCCAACCCCTTAAGCACCATCAGGCCACCAATCCTGGAGACCCAACATGCTGCAAACAACTTATTTGGATCAGTTACTTCATGATACTGTAAGTATGTATAAAAATAAAGTATTGACAATCCCAATGGAAGATAATTGAAAACGAATGCAAACTTCAAGTGTGCTGAAGTGTGGACTGACCAAGCCACCCAGTATTGTGTACTGTGCGGTTGTGAACCATTGACTTGGGACGTTAAGAACTGTGCACCTCACGTTAAGCAGGGAACAAAGGATCGGCATGTACGGACAGCGTAGTGCAGAATGTGGAGGATAGTGCACATCACTCAGGGTCAAGGGCTACTGACATAAAACTTTTCATCCAACACCATTGACGTGTTTTTTTTGGGGGAGAATGGGGCCCCACCAGCAAGGCCAGCATTGCTCCTTAATTGCATCTGAGAAGGTGTTGGCGAGGTGCCCTCTAACGAAAGTGCTCACAATGCTATTGGGTAGGTAACGCCAACAATTGGGTAGCAGCCATGATAAAGGAGTGGCTTATGATAGTGGGAGGGAGAGTCCTTCAGGTGGTCCTTCACATGCATCCAACGTTCCTGCCCTGTTTGATGATAGAGGTCATGGGTTTGGGAGGTGGCGTCACAGGGACTGCAGTACATTTTGCCGATGCTACAAACCAGAGTCACCGTACACCAGAGGAGGAAGTGAATATGTTGTCTGTACTGACAACAGAACAATTAAATTCATACTTGCTGCAGCTTAATCGACCCATAAACAATAACACACGGAAATATTGCCAACAGAATCAATTGAATGTCCCCCACAATTAAAATGTGGATTGTGGAAATGTCGGAGACCGTACATCTAGAAAGAATTAGAAGCGTCTTAATGGACAAACAAGAACTTTTTGTTAAAATATGGGCTCCATTCATTAACTATTTGAAGGAATAGATTGGTCCAGCCCGAAAACCAAACTGAAGCTTGAACTCAGGATTAGATGAAATGTCATACTTTAAAATCTACGAACTTATAGAATAGAATATGTTTATTGTCATTGCACAAAACTGAGCAACGAAATTTCATTTGCTTCTCCTCCGTTAAAAGAAATACAACACGACACCAATGCACATATGTACAGTTAATAATAGAATATAAATACATTTTTAAAAGAGATTAAAATAATTTAGCGGTATTCCTCGAAGTTACTTCTTGCTTCCCAGTGTTCACTATTGGAGTTAAGCTCTTTTATCGCACAATGGTAGAAACTATTTTTTAGTCTACCAGTGCGAGCCTGCAGAGACCTGAATCGCCTCCCGGAGGGTAGCAGAGTAAAAAGGTGGTTGGCAGGGTGGGATGTGTCCTTCTTGATATTTATGGCCCTGCGCAAGCATCGGGCCTTGTATATGTCATCCAAGGAGGGCAGGTTAGCGTTTGTAATGCGCTGCGCAGTTTTTATAATGCCCTGCAGTGCCCTCCTCTCAGCCACAGTACAGCTGGCAAACCACACCAGGATTCCATAGGTGAGGATACTTTCCACGGCGCATCGATAGAAGGACAGCAGCAGCGGCTGTGAGACGTTTGCTCTCCGTATAGACCTTAGGAAATACAGCCGCTGATGAGACCTCTTCACGAGAGTGACGGTGTTCATTTGCCATTTGAGGTCCTGGGAGATGTTTATTCCCAGGAACTTAAAGTCGTTGACTCGCTCCACCATGTCTCCTTTGATGTATAAGGGAGCAGGTTCCTCTCTCCTCTTCCTCCTGAAGTCAATGACAAGTTCTTTTGTCTTTGATGGGTTTAGTACCAGGTTGTTTGTGGTACACCAGACGGTCAGTTTTTGGACTTCATCCCTGTAGGCAGACTCGTCATCGTTGTTTATCAATCCCACCACAGTCGTGTCGTCCGCAAACTTGATGATCCTGTTTGTACTGTGTGTTGGTGTGCAGTCATAAGTGTATATTGTATACAAGATTGGACTCAGCACACAACCTTGTGGCGCTCCTGTGCTGAGCATCAGGACTGGGGAGTAATTGGACCCCATCCTGACAGTCTGTGGGCGGTCTGTTAAAAAGTCCTTAATCCATCCACATGTGTTTGCATTAACACCTAAATCAGACAGTTTGTCCGCCATTCTGCTGGGGATGATAGTATTAAATGCAGAACTAAAATCTACAAATAACATCCGCACATACGAGCCAGGACGCTCCAGATGTGCCAGTGCAGAATGTAGAGCTGTGTTGATGACATCTTCCGTTGACCTATTAGCTCTATACGCAAAAGTCTCCAGGCGTATTATAAGTAATTCATTCCACCTTTCTCTTTTTTGATATTTGTAATTCTTTTTTTCTCTCTATCTATATATTAAAAAAAACACTAGAAGCAGAATTAATCGACAATTGAAAATTTTAATAATGTACGAGTGATGTATATGAAAAGTGTTTACTATAATATGTAACTATACTTTACCATAATATGTTTGCTTCTAATAAAAATGTTAAAAAAATAATAAATTGAATGAATGATTTATACTTCTTTTAATTAACAATTTTAATACTAGATAACCATAAGTTTATAAAAATTGTTTAGTTCAGTTTAGAGATACACAGTGGAAACAGGCCCTTCGGCCTTCTATGTTCTGGCCTGACCAACTGTACACCAGTTCTGTTATCCCAGTTTTATCCTACACATGATGAAGAATTTACAGAAGCCAATTATCCTATAAACCTGCGCATCTTTGGCTTGTGGGAGGAAACCTGGGCACCCGGCGAAAACCCACTTGGTCACAGGGAGAACGAACAAATGCCGTAGAGGCAGCAC
Source organism: Leucoraja erinaceus (assembly GCF_028641065.1). Taxonomy (NCBI): domain Eukaryota; kingdom Metazoa; phylum Chordata; class Chondrichthyes; order Rajiformes; family Rajidae; genus Leucoraja; species Leucoraja erinaceus. The sequence continues at coordinate 3,869,945 of NC_073378.1, forward strand.
CCACAGTCAGGATTGAACCCAGGCCTCTGGTGTGGTAAGGCAGCAACTCTGCCACTGTGCTGACCTCCGTAGTGCAACAAAGCACACAGCCCATAGAAGATGATAGTTGTCGCGGTTCGTGTTGCATAGCGTTCAACAGTCTGAATCTGGTGGTCATGGTTTCATAGCTCCTATATCTTCGTTCCGATGGTAGTAGTGAAATGAGAGCATGGTCACGTTTGTTCAATTCTGATTAAATGTACTGCCTTGAGGCACTTGCTCCTATAGATCTCTTTGATGGTGGGGATATCAGTACCTATGATGCACTGGGCAGAATCTATCACCCTGTAATTTCCTCGTTCCTGGGCGTTTGACTTGCCAAACCATGCTAAGGTATAACCAGTCAGTATGCTGTCTACTGCACACCTTTAGAAGTTTGACGAGTTCTTGTCGACATACCAAATCACTGCAGGTACACAATAATGCTGGAGAAACTCAGCGGGTGCAGCAGCATCTATGAAGCGAAGGAAATAGGCAACGTTTCGGCCCGAATAGATGCTGCTGCACCCGCTGAGTTTCTCCAGCATTTTTGTGTACCTTCGATTTTCCAGCTGCAGTTCCTTCTTAAATACCAAATCACTGAGTGGAGTCAATTTAAGACGGGGAATTTGATAATTTTGTAACGCATACGATGTCAAGCCAGATAGATGTTAGGATATTCCCAATATTATCAAAAAGATTTAACCATCCAGGGAATGTTCAGCATAGATACATAGAAAATAGGTGCAGGAGTAGGCCATTCGGCCCTTCGAGCCTGCACCGCCATTCAATATGATCATGGCTGATCATCCAACTCAGTATCCTGTACCTGCCTTCTCTCCATACCCCCTGATCCCTTTAGCCACATCTAACTCCCTCTTAAATATAGCCAATGAACTGGCCTCAACTGCCTTCTGTGGCAGAGAATTCCAGAGATAAATAACCATGTTTTAAATACTTTGCATTCCAACTTCAGGTAATCGTAAACAACCATTTCATTTTCTGCACCACATATTCTTTCAGAGATGGTCATGGAGAAGATGAAACCCCCAGAGAGTGTGGAATGTCTTTTGAGAAGCTTTTGAAAGGTTTCTGCAAAACAAGTTTTGAAACCCTGCATTGCACGATAGCTTAAAAATCCCAACTTTCTGTTTAAGTTTTAACTTTATATTAATTTAATCTATTATTAGAGATCGATCTCTGAACGTCAGTGTGTTCCAAACTTTATCTCTGACATCAGTGATGGAGCAGGACTGCATGGACAGAAGTTGAAGATCCTGCTTTATAATGGATTAACAAATACACTGGCAGTCTGGGCAAATTAAAAAAAAAAAAAAAAAAAAAAAAAAAAAATTTAAAAAGCAGCAAACATTCGAACATGTCTTTGTACTCTCTCCAGCAAGTGAAGAAAAAATATGTTTCTGGTTGCTTCATGAAGGTGATTAATTATGTATTAGCATATTCTATTCCGTTGTGGTTTTGCTGACCTTCAACAACTTGCAAGGGGATGCACGACAATTGTCTGCTCACTAGAAGTGGCTGACAGTTACAGATATTTTGCAACTTTAACCTTCACCTACAAGAGATTTCTTCCTCCTGTGCAGAGATTGTGCATCATTTTGATGCCGGGCACATCCACCGCAAAATACATTTTATTTTATGTCTTACAATTCTTACAGAGAACTACAAATTGACCACGTCCTTAGTTTACAGGAGTTGGTTCAAACAACCAGGTCCTTATCTGACACAATCAGTCCTCAGGTATTCCATTTAGAATTTAGAAGATTGAGGGGGGGTCTTATAGAAACGTACAAAATTCTTAAGGGGTTGGACAGGCTAGATGCAGGAAGATTGCTCAGGGGAAGTTGAGAACAAGGGGTCACAGTTTAAGGATAAGGGGGGAAATCTTTTAGGACCAAGATGAGAAAAACATTTTTCACACAGAGAGTGGTGAATCTGTGGAATTCTCTGCAACAGAAGGCAGTTGAGGCCAGTTCATTGGTTATATTTATGAGGGAGTTAGATGTGGCCCTTGTGGCTAAAGGGATCAGAGGGTATGGAGAGAAGGCAGGTACAGGATACTGAGTTGGATGATCAGCCATGATCATATTGAATGGCGGTGCAGGCTCGAAGGGCCGAATGGCCTACTCCTGCACCTATTTTCTATGTTTATCCCATATTCATTAATGGTTGAGCTGAGTTTTTTCCCCCCAAACTAAATACTGTGAAGATCAAAGCCATCATCTCCAGTCTTAATCAAAATGTTGTATGCTCATCATCATCATGCCATTCTCCCTGGAAAGCTTCAGGTCCAATTAGACTGAAGAAGGGTCTCGACCCGAAACGTCACCGTCACCGGCCTACTCCTGCACCTATTTTCTATGTTTCTATTTCTCCATACGGAAGCCTTGCTGGAGGTTCCAAACAAAATAGCATCCAGTTTATTTCCCATTCCCGACATAAACTGTGTCCGAAACAGATTACTTGCTTCTAATTTATTCCAAACCCATTTGCAAGCATTTTCTTTGGACTTTAAAAGTGTGGAAACAAGCCCATCGGCCCACTGATTCCACGCCGACCAGCAATCACCCATACACCTGCACTACCCGACACACTAGGTACAATTTACAGAAGTCAAATTAACCTACAAATCCTTGTCTTTGAAATGTGGGAGGAAACCAGGGCACCCAGAGAAAGCCCACGCAGTCACAGGGAGAACACAACAAACTCCGTACAGACAGGACTCATAGTCTGGATAGAACCCGGGTGTCTGACGTTGTAATGCAGCAGCCCTACTGCTGCGACATTGTGTCGCCCAAACAAAGCAAATTTTAGAGAACTATAATATTTGAATCTGCCACAAGGTAGTTATGGAAAGCAAATTGAATTGATCCATGATCACACAAGTGATTGGAAGTTAACAGTATAACAAAGACTGGGAACAATATTTTGTCATCAAAAAAATTCCTGGGCTATAGTTTCATCCAACTTTCAAAAAAGTTTGGAGCCGATATTGAAACCTGAACCAAAATCCCTTTTACCACTTCCTTCATCTGACTCCCCGAGCCCCTTCCCTTTCTTCCACCCAATCCCTCAATGTTTAAATTCTTTGTTTTACTACAAGATGTCAACCTTTCCCATCTCTCACTTCTTCCATCATTCCCTCTTTCCCTTGCCCATGCTTTGCACTGCATTGACATCAAAGCCTTGTTAACTAGGCTGAGGTTATGGGGAGAAGGCAGGCAGGCGAATGGAGTTAGGAGGGAGAGATAGATATAGATTAGCCATGATTGAATGGCAGAGTAACTTGATGGGCCAAATGGCCTAATTCTACTCCTATTCCTTATGACATGCATTATTGTATCTTTCAAATACAATTAATTTTAGGTTTAATTATTTCAGTGGTGGCAGGAACTCAACTCGGGGGTGAGCAGGTCCTCAACGCTGTGAGCAATTCTGTTTAGCAAGGGAGGGCGACAGGTAAGGTGACTGGGTTACCGAGTTTGTGTGGCAGGTCTCATCTTTCCAGTTCATCTCAGGAGAAAAGCACAACTCAAGAGACTTCATCAGCCAAGCTGTTTGCTACCAGAGACTGTAGAGGGACAAAGAGCAGTGACATTCATTCCAGCTGGGGACCCAAACACAGTGATGCGCAGACAGAATAAACATCAGAAACAACAGATGGGAGAAGGTGGCAGCCACCTGGTCCATCGAGCCTAAAACCCCTGTCCCACATTACGAGTTCATTCCAAGAGCTCTCCCGTGTTTGCCCCCGATTCGAACTCGGAGATTTACGGTAATGGACCGCTCGTCGGTACTCAGGGCTCTCGTGGACATTTTTCAACATGTTGAAAAATCGTCACGAGTCTTCCCGTGCTTGCCTGCCGTTAGCGAGTCTTCCCGAGTACCTGCCGTTAGCGTTACGAGCCGCTAAGAGACATCCCCGAGCTCCGACGTACCCGCTATGTTCATTCTCCGTGCTTACCACGAGTTTGATTTTTTTTTTAAACTCGGGATAGCTCTTGGAATGAACTCGTACCGTGGGACAGGGCTTGAACACATAATTCGTTAAAATCCCAAATAATCTGTCCAGGCCTCAACCCTTCTATGGCAGTCCCAAATAGCCCATAGTATCACATACATGGTTGCTAGTCTATTTTATATGGGATTTTACTGTCACCCAGTCTATCAAACTGACTATGGTTTTGTACAAGTGCACAAAAGGACACAAATGCTGGAGTAACTCAGCAGATCGGGCAGCATCTCTGGAGAACATGGACAGGCGACGTTTTGAGTTGAGAACCTTCTTCATTGTCACCATGTTTCCAAGTACAGGTGCACAACCTTTTATCCGAAGATCCAAATAACGAAAACCTCCGAATAGCGACATTTTTTCAGTCCTTGAAGAAAGGTCCTTGAAGACGTTCACCGAGGGCGGCCTGCAGAGGTGACAGTGGAACCTCTGGTCGGTCCTCGAAGAAAGGGGAACTAAATCCCCATTCATAAAAGAGAATGTGAGGGTATATTGCGCGGGGGGGTTAATAATTGACAATATGCTGCTACCTGCCCGCTGAGGTTAAAAACTTCCCACGGTAGACTCACGATACACAGTGTATCGTGAGTCTTGCGTGGGAACTTTTTTAACTCAGCGGGCAGGCAGCAGCAAATTGTCGCTCCCTTCAGTTTCACCCCACCTACACCCCTCTGCTTCCCGGCCATGTGTGTGACCCCTTCCCTCCCCTCTCCAGCTCCCCGCTCATTGCACCGGCGCGGGGGCTTTGCACTGTCTTCACGTCGGAGCTAGTGCCAGTCACCGGATACGTCAGGACCAACGGGACACCGACCCCCAGGCCCACTGCAAGCACGGAGAACCCAGAGACCCACAGCCAGCAGCAGCCCAGCCCCGTTCCAATTCCAGAGGAACACGCTCTCCGCTGTCCCCGTAGGGACAGAAGCTGATGGCTCGGGCTGTGACCTCTCCAGCGACCCCCCTGTACAGGAGCTGAGACTGGGAACTGTGGGGTTGTTTGCAGTTGCAGAGGGAGGGGGCAGGGCGGTACAGTTCCCAGTCTCAGCTCCTGTACAGGGGGGTGACCGGAGACGTCAGGACCAACGGGACACCGACTGCAAGCACGGAGATCCCAGAGACTCACAGCCAGCAGCAACTCTAGCCCAGCCCCGCTCCAACTCCAGAGGAAACCGGGTTGCGGATGAGGGGGCGCAGCTCGGGCTGTGACGTCTCCGGCCACAGGAGCTGAGGCTGGGAACTGTACCGCCCTTGCAGGTGAGCAGGAGAATGGGGTTGTTTGCAGTTGCAGAGGGAGGGGGCAAGGGCGGTACAGTTCCCAGTCTCAGCTCCAGTCCAGGGGGGTGACCGGAGACGTCAGGACCAACAGGACACCGACTGCAAGCACGGAGATCCCAGAGACTCACAGCCAGCAGCAACTCTAGCCCAGCCCCGCTCCAACTCCAGAGGAACCCGGGTTGCGGATGAGGGGGCGCAGCTCGGGCTGTGGGAGAACTGCCACTTGTCGCTGTAGCGGCGCATCGGAGAGTGGGTTCCTGTTGGTCCTGACGTCTCCGGCCGTCCCCGTGGACAGGAGCTGAGAGACGTCAGGACCACCAGAAGCCGCACCCCGATGGGCCGCTACAGCGACAAGTGGCAGTTCGCCCACAGCCCGAGCTGCGCCCCCTCATCGGGACACCGACCCCCAGGCCCACTGCAAGCACGGAGATCCCAGAGACTCACAGCCAGCAACAACTCTAGCCCAGCCCCGCTCCAACTCCAGAGGAACCCGGGTTGCGGATGAGGGGGCGCAGCTCGGGCTGTGGGCGAACTGCCACTTGTCGCCATAGCGGCCCATCGGGCAGCGGATTCCTCTGGAGGTGAAGGGACAGGGAGACACAGCGGCTTTTGAGAATGGTGGGCAATCACTTCCAAAGTTCTGCCCACACAGTCAGTACACCTCTCCTACACTTGTCTCCCGCACTAAGATCATCTCGCAGAGAAGGATCCCAGCCTAACCCTCCCTATTCTCTCCTATTCTGCAAGAAAAACCTACATTGAAGACTCAAACTCGCGATCGAGTAACTGCCGGGATCGAGGCGCAAACTCGCGACCTGACGGATACGAGCCGAGCACTCTACCACTGAGCCAGCCGTTAAAATCTACGCTAAAAATCTTCCATTCCGGAAACCGAAAAATTCTGAATTACGAAAAGTGTCTGGTCCCAAGGCTTTCGGATAAAAGGTTGTGCACCTGTACTTTACTTCAGTCTTACACAGATGAAAGCGGATTAAGCACATCTATCAATGTTATGGGAATGAACTGTGTTATTTAGGAAAACAAAGTTATTTTAGCAACAAGTTATCAGCCACTTAATTCTAAAAATACAAGGAAATAGAAGGTAGACACACATGGCTTGAGTAACTCAGCAGGTACGGCAGCATCTCTGGAAAAAAGGAATAGGTAATGTTTTGGGTAGAGACCCGAAACGTCACCTATTCCTTTCGTCTAGAGATGCTGCCTGCTCCGCCAAATTACCCCCAGCACTCCCTCTCCAATTGGATCCTCGACTTCCTCATCCACAGTCCACAGTCTGTCCGTATTGGTGGAAATGTGTCATCCTCGATAACAATCATCACGGGAGCACATCAAGGCTGCGTGCTCAGCCCCCTGATGTACTCACTCTTTCCTCATGACTGGGTAGCTGGTCATGGTGCGAACTCCATCATCAAGTTCGCCGATGACATCACTGTCGTGGGATGAATCACTGATGGCGATGAGTCAGAGTATAGAAATGAGATCGACCGATTGACCAAATGGTGCCAGCACAATAACCTGGCCCTCAACACCAGCAAAACCAAGAAACTGATTGTGGACTTTGGAAGGGGTAGGATGGGGACCCACAGTCCTGTTTATAATCCAGTGGAGTCTTTTACGTTCGTGGGAACCATCATCTCCAAGGACCTTAAGTGGGGGGCTACCATCAACTCCACAGTCAAAAAGGCACAACGTAGGATGTACTTCCTACGGCAGCTGAGGAAACACAATCTGCCACAGGCAATGATGGTCCAATTCTATACGGCTATCGTAGAGTCTGTTCTCACCTTCTCCATCATGGTCTGGTTTGGCTCAGCCACCAAGCACGACACCTGGAGGCTGCAGCAAATCGTCCGATCAGCAGGGAAGGTTATTGGCTGCAATCTTCCCTCCATTGATGAACTGTACACTGCACGGGCCAGGAAGCGAGCGGGCAAGATCATCTCTGACCCCTCTCACCCTGGCCACAAACTCTTTGAATCACTCCCCTCTGGAAGGCGACTCCGGGCTGGAAAAGCTGCCACAGCCAGACATAAAACGTTTTTCTCCACGAGTAGTTGCTCTACTCAACAGCCAAAAACCTGTAGTCTCCCTTTGATCTGGAATTTTTTTGGTTCACATGCTTGATCAATGGTGTTTAATCATTAATGTTTTATTATTATTAATGTTTAGTGTTTTCGGAGTGATTTGTAACTGTCATTGTATGTCATGTTGTTACTTGTGGGCTTGGAATGGGAACAGCTCCATCTGAGCAATAAGAAATTGCAGCGAATTGTGAACACAGGCCAGGCCATCACACAAACCAGCCTCCCTTCCATTGATTCCATTTATATCTCCTGCTGTCTCGGCAAGGCCAGCAGCATAATCAAGGACAGGCCACTCCCTCTTCCCTCTCTCATCAGGGGAAAGGTATAGAGTGTGAAAACACACACCACCAGATTCAGGGACAGTTTCTTCCCAGCTGTTATCAGGCAACTGAAACCATCCTACCACAACCTAAGAGCAGTGCTGAACTACTATCTACCTCTTTGATGTCCCTCGGACTATCCTTGACTGGACGTTGCTGGCTTTACCTTGCACTAAACGTTATTCCCTTATCATGAATCTATACACTGTAAATGGATTGATTGTAATCATGTATTGTCTTTCTGCTGATTGGTTAGCATGCAATAAAAAGCTTTTCACTGTACCTCAGTACACGTGACAATAAACCAAACTGAAGTTCCTACACTCCTGTTTTAAAGGACAGCCCCCAATAACAAAACCGTATCCCCTCGTTGGAGATTCAGCCACTACAGGAAGCACTGGCATCTACCTTGAGGAGATTTTGCTTGGGTAGTTTACACCCCAGTGGTATGAACATTGACTTCTCCAATTTCAAGTAGTCCTTGCTTTCTCCCTCCTTCCCCTCCCCATCCCAGCTCTCCCACAGCCTACTGTCTCCGCCTCTTTTCCTTCTTCTTCCCGCTGCCCCCCCCACCTCCACAATCTGAAGAAGAGTCTCGACTCAAAACGTCACCTTGTAGCGGCGCCTGCTAGCGCACGCAGATATCGAACCCAGCGTTCGGAAGCCGCGGTCACGTGACTCGGGAGGAGCTGTTGTTTTTGCGCGGTTTTCCCCTTTGTGCGCGTTTAGTTCAGCGCTGACCACCGATGTGGGCAGACGTGTCTGATAAACCTGTATGCTGCAACTTGAACTTTCGAATAAAGATCTGTTGAAAACTCCAGTAGTCGTTTCTCAGGCCACTAAAACCTATTCCTTCGCCCCGTAGATGCTGCCTCACCCGCTGAGTTTCTCCAGCATTTTTGTCTACCTTCTGACAATTCTGACCTTGTTATTTTTCTTTTCTTCTATCCTTTACATTTTTAGTAATAAACTACAAAGTATACCAGATACATTACATTTTAATTCTACAAAGTATACCAGATACATTACATTTTAATTCCAGATATTAAATATATATTACTTGTATTCTTGTATTCAAATTTTATATTATTCTGGTATAAATATATATTATTCGTCTCTACAGCACTACTGTGTGTCAAATAGCTTTCCCAGTCATATTGGCCCAATATCATGCATCGGAACTGGTGTTGGTTCACAGGAAAAGGAGGAGGTCATTTAACCCTCTGGTCTTTTTCTATCATATAATAACATCTTGTTGATGTACCATCTCAAAGTAAAGATCAGCAAATGACTGATCAGCAAATATCAACCATCGGCCGTTGGTAGAAATGCCAAACATCTATAACCTTTTGCATGTAAAATTGCTTCTCAATTTCACTCTTAGAAACATAGAAAATAGGTGCAGGAGTAGGCCATTCGGCCATTCGAGCCTGCACCGCCATTCAATATGATCATGGCTGATCATCCAACTTAGTATCCTGTACCTGCCTTCTCTCCATACCCCCTGATCCCTTTAGCCACAAGGGCCACATCTAACTCCCTCTTAAATATAGCCAATCAACTGGCCTCAACTACGTTCTGTGGCAGAGAATTCCACAGATTCACCACTCTCTGTGTGAAAAATGTTTTTCTCATCTCGGTCCTAAAAGATTTCCCCTTTATCCTTAAACTGTGACCCCTTGTCCTGGACTTCCCCAACATCGGGAACAATCTTCCTGCATCTAGCAAGTTTGAAAGATTGGGTGCTAATTTTTAGGCTTTGATCGCTGGTATTGGACACAACCAGCTGAAATAGTTTCCTCTTATCTAATCTATCAGCTCTTTTGCATTTCAATAATATTTTCATCAAAACAAACCAGAAACGCAACCAGCCTTCAGAATTTAACCCTTCCACAGTAGCTTTGCTCTCATTCCAAAACTCAAAAGATTAAATTCTCAGAAATCAACATATTCTTCCAACAATATTCAGTTCAAAACTGCTCTTTGGATTCCACGTACATTTTCACCAGCTACCCTTTTCAAGTTTAGTCCCTGGCTAACAAGCCCAGCATCTCCTTCGCCATCTCATATTCTATCCACAAAATCTTTACGGTTTTTACATTGCTTCATACTTCTGCTGTGCCTGACTTTTCACTGTTGCAATAATAAAATGAAATAGTAGACGCACGCATCGAATTGGTTGCCAGTTTTGCTGATTAATCTATTAATATAACTCATGTGTAGGATGGAAATGCAGATGCTGGTTTAAACCAAAGATAGACACAAAATGTTGGAGTAACTCAGGCAGCATGTCTGGAGAGAAGGAATGGGTGGGGTTTCGGGTCGAGACCATTCTTCAGACATTGTCTCTTTGAAATAAATGAGAATTAGAAAGACATTTAAAATAAACATACAAGTTATGCTGGTGTTCAATTAATTTTTTTAAACAAACTTCCTGCAACCAACAGGGCTTTTATGCATCAGCCCCAACTCATTGAACAAATGTGCAAAGGCTGTGAACTACAAAGATAATATCACCGACTAGTACATGAATTATACCCATGAGGCGCAATGGATGGTCTTTGGGCAATACACAGCCCAGAAGTCTTATATGAGTCATTGTGCATTGAAACATACTCTTCAGACCAACTCGTGCATACAGACTATGATGCCCCATCTAAACTAGCCCTATTTGTCCGCAACCCTCTAAACTGTTACTATCCATATACAATGCATTATATCCATAATGTTTGGGACAAAGACCCATCATTTGTTTATTTGTCTCTGTACTCCACAATTTGAGATTTGTAATAGAAAAAAAAAAAATCACATGTGGTTAAAGTGCACATTGTCAGATTTTAAATAAAGGCCATTTTTATACATTTTGGTTTCACCATGTAGAGATTACAGCTGTGTTTATACATAGTCCCCCCATTTCATGGCACCAGAATGTTTGGGACACAGCAGTGTCAGGTAAATGAAAGTAGTCATGTTTTAGTATTTTGTTGCATATCCTATGCATGCAATGACTGCTTGAAGTCTGTGATTCATGGACATCACCAGTTGCTGGGTGCCTTCTCTGGAGATGCTCTGCCAGGCCTGTATCGCAGCCATCTTTAGCTTGTACACTGCTGTAATTTCTACACGGTGAAACCAAAATGTATAAAAACGGCCTTTATTAAATCTGACAATGTGCACTTTAACCACATGTGGATTTTTCTATTACAAATCTCAAATTGTGAAGTACAGAGGCAAGTAAATAAATAATAGGTCTTCCTCCCAAACATTATCATTATCAACCTTTATTGTCATCTTGCAAAGCAGCAGTTGTACAGTGCAAAATGAGAAGACGTTTCCCAGGGAATACTGGAGCATTGCAAATAAAAACTTAATCATTTCACGCATAAATAAAAATGATTAAAAAAAAAACAATCCAGTTCCTGATAAAAACAGTACGAATAGTTCAAAAAAGTGCAGGTAAAAGAGCAACATTAAAATACAAGTAAAAACAGTTTTTAAATCCAGGGGAACTGGCCTGGAGACCCAACCTTTTTTTATTACTCAGTTTCCGTTGTCGTTGGGGCCGCAGTGAGGAGCGGCAACCATCAGGAAGAAGACGGGGACTCCGGTGCAAACGACTTCAAATGTTGTTACTGGACTTGCCATAATTACCTCCTCTGGAGTGGTGGAGGAGCGCTGAACATTGTCTGCTGCTGCTGCTGCTATTAGATTTTTCGGAGGCTCCAACGGCAGGTCTGTGCCCTCTGGCACCGGGAATTCCCGCGGATCCCTGGAGGGAGACCGCTTTTCAGGGCTCTCGCAACGGCGACCCCCCCGCCCGAGTTGCGGGGTTGAAGAGCTCCTGGAGAGCGGGGCCTTTACAGCACCCACCCCGCGAGGCTTTTCCATAATGGCTTTCATCTGCAGGGAAACCGCACGCACGGGGGCTCTAACAGCAACCGACCCGGTGTGCGACCTCGCATACACCCGGCATGGCTTTAATGGCCAAGTCCAATTGCCAGTGCCAGCCGGGGGTTTTGACTTTGAGGCTGACATTGTGGGGGGGGAGGGAATGTGCAGTGGAGACATTATGGGTCAGGATTTGGCCTTCCATCAGATGAATGTGATGGTCCAATATGTTCCCCAAGATACCCCCTGGTGTTGAAGTTTTCGAAAAAGCTTTCCAAAAAGATGTAATGGCTGCAGACAAAAATAGCATTTCGTTTGGACCTCAAGGGGTCCAAATGACAATTAAATGTATCTTGTATCTTGTATCAAAATGAGAAGACGTTTCCCAGGGAATACTGGAGCATCGCAAATAAAAACTTAAACATTTCACGCATAAATAAAAATGATAAAAAAAAACAATCCAGTTCCTGATAAAAACAGTACGAATAGTTCAAAAAAGTGCAGGTAAAAAAGAGCAACATTAAAATACAAGTAAAAAAACAGTCATAAAATGTCCAGGGCAACTGGCCTGAGCCAGTGCCAGAGTTATTACTCAGTGCCAGTTATTAAATTGTCAGTGCAAAAGCAGCAGAATCGGGTGGAGTGACATTGAACCTGTCCAAATGTCCTTCAAATGTTGTTACTGGACTTGCCATAATTACCTCCTCTGGCAGTGCCTTCCACACTGTGAAAACATTGTCTGCCAAATTCCTATTCGATTTTTCCCCTCTCGCCCTAAACCTATGCCCTCCAGTTCTCAATTCCCCTACTAAGGGGAAAAAGACTTTGCATGGTCAGGTCCTCAAGTCATGGCAACTTCCTCATAAATCTTCTCGCCTCTCTTTCCAGCTTAATGGCATATTTCATAAAGCAGGGAAACCAAAACTGAGCACAGTGCTCCAAGCACAACCGCACCAACATCGAGTACAATACACATCGCAGTTAAATATCCAAAACCAAGTCCTAATTACCAAAGTGCCAATGCAACTCAGCAGCTCAGGCAACATTGTCAGAGGGAATGGACAGACAACATTATGGGTCAGGATCCGTCAGGATTCTTCAGACTGAAGGTCCTGGTCCAATATGTTCCCCACAGATGCCCCCTGGTGCAAGGAAGCTTTTTGAAAAAGCTTTCCAAAAAAGCTCCTAATATCCGATACAAATATAGCAAATTATGCACCCACAACGTATGATGAGTTATGGGCTTTGTTAAAAGGTCACCCCCACCCACAGTTAGAAATAAACACTTACTCTCCCCTACATTAGTTGATGACTAACATCTTGATTTGCAGTAAAGATAAATCTATTTGCATTTAATATACTATCTGGAGGGATGAGTATGTGGACATTACAAGAAAGTCATACAAGCAGGAAAATACACAAATGCATTATAGAAAACAAATCAATCAGTAAATCTACTCTTCTATCAGATCAATCATTCCTCCAAACTGGTGCGAACATCCTCTCAGGCAGGACTTTCATATGAAGAAAGACTGGATAGACTCGGCTTGTACTCGCTAGAATTTAGAAGATTGAGGGGGGATCTTTTAGAAACTTACAAAATTCTTAAGGGGTTGGACAGGCTAGATGCAGGAAGATTGGTCCCGATGTTGGGGAAGTCCAGAACAAGGGGTCACAGTTTAAGGATAAGGGGGAAATCCTTTAAAACCGAGATGAGAATTTTTCCCACACAGAGAGTGGTGAATCTGTGGAATTCACTGCCACAGAAGGTAGTTGAGGCCAGTTCATTGGCTATATTTAAGAAGGAGTTAGATGTGGCCCTTGAGGCTAAAGGGATCAGGGGGTATGGAGTGAAGGCAGATGCAGGATACCGAGTTGGATGATCAGCCATGATCATATTGAATGGCGGTGCAGGCTCGAAGGGCTGAATGGCCTACTCCAGCACCTATTTTCTATGTTTATATGTTTCTGCAAATAGCTAAGAATCTCCACACCGCCCCACAGTCTGGGAAATTAGTTTTTAAAAAGATGAGTATGCAGCAGGTAACTGCTCAACAGGCTATTTAATCTTGGTAAGAAACAAACCTCATCTCAGATTTTAAATCCACCCAAAGTGAATCCACCCATTCTCACCTTATGGAAAGAGCAGGGGAATACAGGTGGTTCAATGGTCCAAGAGTCAAAGAGTATAATTGTCATATGTACCAAAAATGGAACAGACATTCTTGCAGCAGTATAACAGATTTTCTAAACAGTGCTCAAAATATATAATAAACAAAAAAGTTAAAGGAATTAAAAACTCAATAACTCGAGGAGGAGCCATCTTGGAGGAACGGCTGCTAACCAGCAGCCGTCCGTTAAACTCGCTATTTAAAAAAAATTTTTTTAGTTAGTCCTGTCTCGTCCGTTTGGAGAAATTGACTTTTTAATGTGGCGGGAAGGGGGCAATTTTATTTGGGTTTGGGTGAATTTGGGGTTGGGGACTGGACATTGTGCCTTCCCCCACAGTGGTATCCATTGTGGGGGGATGATTTTCTGTCTCTACGTAATCCTGTTAGTCTTTGTCCAAGATGGCTGCCGTGAAGAGAGAGTGGACGCTGGCGCGCTTTAGCTGCCGCTGCTCTCTCTTCACATTGTGCTTTTGACTTTCTGTTTTTGGACTGAATTCTGTTTTTAGTTTGTGTCTCTGTGATGTCTTTATTATTTATTTTACTCTGATTATATGTTTATATCCCTGTTAATCTATGTAAGGTGTCCTTGAGATGTCTGAAAGGCGCCCAACAAATAAAATGTATTATTATTATTATTAATAATAATAGTGCAAAACAAAAAGGCCAAAGTCCCTAATGCAACCAAGAGAGTTTGTAGTTCAAAGTTTAGTTGGTGCCAGAGTGTTCAATAGTCTGAAAGTCATTGGGAAGAATTTGTTCCAGAACATGGAGGTTATCGTTTTCAGATTCCTATACCTTCTTCCTGATGGCAGGAGTGAAATGAGAGCGTGGCCTGGGTAGTTCGAGTCCTTGACGATGTTCGCTGCCTTACCATTGCCCCCTTCGATGGTGGGGTGGTCAGTACCCATGATGCACCATGCAGTGTCCACCATTTTTTGTAATCCCATTCCGTCCTGGATGTTGGAATTGTCATACTAGGCTAAGATCCAACCAGGCAATATGCTCACTACTGTACACTTGTAGAAGTTCAAGAGAGCATTTGTCGACATGCCGTATTGCCTCAATCTTCTATGGAAGTAGCGGCATAAATGGACTTTCTTTACGATGCCTCAAAGTACTAGGTACAAATATCTCTCCACCATTGACCCTGTCAAAGGAAGGTGTGTGGCTCCTCTGTCTTCCTCTTGTAAAATTAATCAAGTCAAGTCACTTTTATTTCTATAGCACATTTAAAAAGCAACTCTCGTTGACCAAAGTGCTTTACATTGGTGGAGGTACTAACGTTATACAACATTGGTTCATAGATTAAGTACATACATAAATACATACATGTAGCCCTCCCTCAGAGGACGTCACGAAAGGCTTGAGAGTAAAGATGAGTTTTAAGTCTCGACTTAAAGGAGTCGATGGAGGGGGCAGTTCTGATGGGAAGAGGGATGCTGTTCCACAGTCTAGGAGCTGCAACCGCAAAGGCGTGGTCGCCCCTGAGCTTATGCCTAGACCGCGGGATATTCAGCAACCCCAAGTCGGCCGATCTGAGGGACCTGGAGGTGGTGTGGTGGGTGAGCAGACTTTTGATGTAGGCGGGGACAAGCCCGTTAAGGGCTTTGTAGACATAAAGAAGGATCTTGAAATGTATTCGGAACCGCACAGGGAGCCAGTGGAGAGAGGCCAGGATCGGGGTGATGTGGGCCCTTTTTCCGGTGCCCGTCAGGAGTCTCGCTGCGGCGTTTTGGACCAGTTGCAGGCGGGACAGGGAAGATTGGCTGATGCCTGTGTAAAGGGAGTTGCAGTAATCGAGGCGGGAGGAGATAAATGTGTGGATGATCTTTTCGAGGTCATCAAACTGGAGGAATTGTTTTATTTTAGCTATCGTCCGAAGCTGGAAGAAGCTAGCTTTCACCACGACATTGACTTGTTTGTCAAATTTCAATGCCGAGTCAAATATCACGCCAAGGTTTTTGATGTGAGGTTTGAGTAGTGGGGTAAGACTTCCAAGGCTGCCTGCTATTGTTTTGATTGAGTCCGAGGGGCCGAGAAGGATGACCTCAGACTTATTCTCATTTAGTTGGAGGAAGTTCTGGGCCATCCAACACTTTATATCCTCAAGGCAGTGGGTAAAGTTAAGTAGATTTTATCGGTTTTTGGGCTTCAGGGGGAAATAGAGTTGCGTATCGTCTGCATAGCAATGGAAGGAAATGTTTCAGCCTTGTGGAACCCCGCAGCAGAGGCTGGCTGGGGAGGGGAAAGAGTTGCCTATGTTAGTGGAGAAACTCCTACCTTTGAGGTAGGAGATGAACCAGCTCAAGGCAGTGCCATCAATACCAGGCCCGTATCGGAGACCGTCAATTAGGATGGTGTGGTCGACAGTATCAAATGCTGCGCTGAGGTCAAGAAGGAGCGGGATTGCACAGTCGCCGGAGTAAACAGTGAGCAGTAGGTCATTATGTACCTTCAACAAGGCAGACTGTGTGCTGTGGAGGGCCCTGAAACCCGATTGTAAAGTTTCCAAGATAATATTTGGTGAAGGTAGGGCATAATAATCAGCTCCTTGGTTTTACCGACTTTGAAAGCAAGGTTGTTGTTCTGGCATCATTCAAATCTGACGACCGATCTCCCTCCTCTACTCCGAGTCATTACCGGTAATTCGACCAACAGCAGTGGCGTCGTTGACAAAATTAAAGATCCAGTTGGAACTGTGTTGGACGACTCAGTGGTGGGTATAGAGAGAGTAGAGCAGGGAACTGAGCACACAGCCTTGAGCTGCTCCTGTGGTATTGGCTATGAAGGAGTTATTGGTGGCACAATGGCACATCACTTAGGCTGCTGTACTGCTCAAGCAGCCCAGGATTTGATCCCGACAACTAGCGCTGTGCGAGGTAAACATTCTTCCAGTGACTGCATGGGTTTCCTTGCGATCCTCTGAGTGTCCTCCCACATTCTAAAGATGTGCTGGTTAGAAATTAAGTTGGTGACTACAAATTGCTCCTTGTGGGGGTGGAATGGAAAGAATGTGTGGGGGAAATTAATGGGCACAAAAGAGACAGCAACCCAATTTGGAGAATGAGACGGATGGGAATGCTCTGGGAGTTGACAGCAATTTGATGGGAAAATGGCTCAAATACTGTAACAGTGATTATGAATATATACATACAAGCAGTTGGATTGTCATTTCTCGGAGTTGCCGCAGAGAGAACAATCGCCCAAAGAACTACCTTTGTGTCTTGTGGTTCCAAACCTCCTAGTTTTCGCTTTGCAATTTAAATGTTAGCCTTAAAGATTAAATTACTAATTCACCCACACACACACACACTTCACTTTCACAAAGACCCAAGAGAGTGCTGTTTGACTCATGTCAAACAGGAAGTGCCCAAATAAGTATCTGTTGGTTGGAAATCCCTGTGTCGGAAAACCCATGGTCAGTGAACGTAATAAAACTGGCACAAAAATAATACACATGACCAGTTCCATTCCTTTCATCGGGTATTTGGGTACATTCCCACTTAAATACCCTAGTAAACCGAGTAGGTACAGTCCTGCTACAATGATTTGAATATAAATAACACTGTCACACACACACACATTAGAAGCGCACCCCACTTTACAATGAAATTTAAAATCGGATGCAAAAAAACCTTTGCTTTTGTCTTTCAGATGTACATGGTTAGTTTGTTTGTCTCATTCAACACAAAATATGAATACTGAAAATAATCATGCTAAATTCTTTTCAAACCAAAATCGCACAGAATTCTGTCATTTTTGCTGTAACAATTGATAGAAATATATTCTACAAATGATATACAAAAAGATGTGACATTGTTGTTTCCATTTACATTTTACAACCAATACAGCTTCAAGTCATAGTAGTAAGAAAGAACTGCAGATGCTTGGTTTCTTGGTCCTCCAAAATATTCCATATGGAATTTAAACTGGAGGTGGTGGAGGGGGGACTTAAGCCAGAAAGGGTAACATTTTGTCGCCTATTTCCTTCGCTCCATAGATGCTGCTGCACCCGCTGAGTTTCTCCAGCTTTTTTGTGTAACCTTCGATTCTCCAGCATCTGCAGTTCCTTCTTAAACACAGGGTAACATTTTGTGTCCAGCTTCAAGTCATGATGTCAAAATGTACCCAGTTTTAAGAGAATTAAGAATAGGCTGTTCAACTGGAAATTTCCAGGGAGGAAATTGAGATATACTTACCAGCGATACTTTTTACTAATGTAACAAAATTATGTATCCGGCCCAATTTCTGGATCCCACAATGGAATGGGAGGACAAAGGCTTCGTTCCACCCCCATTATTACCCCCATGGTGATAACAAAGGAAAGAATCGTATGTTGCAATTCCATTCCATTCCCCCCTCTCTTGCACTCACGTTAAAGTCGGCTCCGCTCGCAGACTCCGTGCCTTTCCTCTCCGGTCACATTGAGCAGACCTCGTCCTTTGTCTCGCCCGCTGGTGGAAAGTCAAGCAGCTCACAGGATATTTGATGACATGTTTTTCTCTCTCTCTCTCTCTCTCCAAGCCCGACCCCCACGCTTACACCGCGGTGCCACCTCTCCCCGTCGCTACGTTGGTCTAATGCACGGAGTGTTTCATAAATCCGAGATACAGGGAGGGAGGGAGGAGCGAGGGAAAGAGGAGTCCGAAATACCGAAACCTCCTATCCGTGCTGCCGCACCTGGACTGGCGCAGCCACACTGCAACTGGATCAACACACACACACACGCACTAAGTTACATCTATTGCATTGTGGAAAGTCCCCGAAAGCATTGATTCTTTCGCACACTTAAAATTATCTATAATAATAATAATAATAATAAATACTTTATTGATCCCCTCAGGGAAATTCAGATGTCCAGAAGCCCCCAACCAACAAACCCACAGATTCAAAACGAACGCAGACAGAAAATACATAGAATACACCGTGGACACCAAAGATCCTATAGCTGCTATAGGATCTTTGGTGGACACTACCCGAGAGCAATAAATACTTAAAAAGACCAATAATTAACAATTAAAAAAACAAAACTCTGAGCTACAAGGACTTGTATCCAAGTCCTTGTCCTTGTCCTTCACAAAAAACTAAACAAAACTAAATAAAACACTAAACAAAACACATTAAAACATTAAAACACTAAAACAAAACTCGGAGCTACAAGGACTTGCTGCCTCTCAGTTCGGCTCATGCGTAGTTCTACTCCGTATAATTACATTATTTATGTATTCGAAAACAAATATTGACATTATTAATATGGCAAGTACATCTGCAGTTGTACAGTCCCCTGGTGAGACCACATCTGGAGTATTGTGTTCAAGAAGGAACTGCAGATGCTGGAAAATCGAAGGTACACAAAAATGCTGGAGTAACTCAGCGGGTGCAGCAGCATCTATGGAGCGAAGGAAATAGGTAACGTTTCGGGCCGAAAGTTTCAGTCTGAAGAAGGGTTTCGGCCCGAAACGTTACCTATTTCCTTCGCTCCATAGATGCTGCTGCACCCGCTGAGTATCTCCAGCATTTTTGTCTACCCTGGAGTATTGTGTGCAGTTTTGATCTCCTAATTTGAGGAAAGACATCCTTGTTATTGAGGCAGTGCAGTGTAGGTTCACCAGATTAATCCCCGGGATGGTGGGACTGCCATATGAGCAAAGATTGGAAAGACTGGGCTTGTATTCATTGAAATTTAGCATAAGAGGGGATCTTATAGAAACACATAAAGTTAAAAAATGACTGGACGAGCTAGATGCAGGAAAAATGTTCGCAATGTTGGGGGAATCCAGAACCAGGGGCCACAGTCTGAATAAAGGGGAGGTCATTTAATACTGAGATGAGAAAAAAACTTTTTCACCCAGAGAGTTGTGAATTTGTGGTATTCTCTGCCACAGAGGGCAGTGGAGGCCAATTCACTGGATGAATTAAAAAAAGAGCTAGATAGAGCTCTAGGTGCTGGTGGAGTCAAGGGATATGGGGAGAAGGCAGGCACGGGTTATTGATAGGGGACGATTGTGGATGATCAGCCGTGATCACAATGAATGGCGGTGCTGGCTGGAAGGGCCAAATGGCCTCCTCCTGCACATTTTCTATGTTTCTAAGTAAAACCACAACCTAGCAAGTGTCCCAGAGTTTTAACGGTCACATCCATTATCAATTACAAGACCTTCAACATGAAAGTCTTCTTTTCTTTATACTAACAGTTCATGTCCTCCAATGCCACAGCCTCTCCTTGCTCTGAAAGAGCTTTCTTTGGGCCTCGCTAATTGCTTATCCTCATTTCTTCCTCTATCTTTATAATTCATTCAATACTTCAATTAAGCATTTCAATTGCAGGCATGTTCAGGCTGATAACTTGATTCTTTTTTTTTTGTTTATTTTATTAGAAGTTAATACAGTACAAAACAGTACAGTGGAACCTAATTTTAGGTGCCAACTATGTCATACCGTAATCCATTCTATGTACAACCTCTAGTTTTATGTTATGAGAAGGAAGTAAGCAAGACAAGAAAAAGAAAACAATAAAAAGAAGAAAAAGTGGAAAAATAGATGGTAGAGAGTAGAAAAACGTGAAGTGTGTATATAAAAAATTAAAAAATAAAAAGTGGAAAGTAGAAATAGAAGAGAAGGCCCCTTAAAAGAGAATTTTTCAAATCTGTATTCGGAGATGTAGATCTATCCACGTCATGAACTGAAATCAGCAATCTTTACGGTACCGCTGCATCACATGATTCCAAAAAGTCGATGAAAGGAGACCAACTCCTTAAGAATTGGTCATATTTATCTATTAGTCTATTTATCTATTTATCTACTACTCATTTCTTCAAGGCATGGTAACTTGATTCTAAAAGAACTGTTTTCCTAAATAACACAGTTCATTACCATAACATTGTTGATGTGTTTCATCCTTTTTCATCTGTGTAAGACTGAAGTAAAATACCTGCAAACAGGTAAGAAGGTTCTCAACCCGAAACGTAACCTGTCCATGTTCTCCATAGATGCTGCCCGACCTGCTGAATTACTCCAGCCCTTTGTGTCCTTTTGTGCACCTGTGCAAAACCATTTAAACTAGTCAGTTGGGAAGATTGGGTGACAGTAAAAGCCTACATAAAATATAAGACTGAAATCTCTATCAGTAGGGACAAAAACAAACTGCTGGAGGAATTTAGCTACGCCAGGCAATTAGATGACATGTGGTTTCTTGAGATGATGTTAGGCTTAGGTGGAACTGTGTAGGAGGTCAAATTCAGAAAGGTAAGAGTGGGAATGGGATAGGTCACTGTCCTACTTGTAGACTGAGCAGAAATGTTTTGTATGTACTATAATGTCCATAATGTTTGACACCATCACTACACATTCTAGAACGATATATGGACAGTGATATGTTCTGCAAAATGCAGCCAATATTGTTCGTCCTATATCCTCTATATCCTCTGACTGACCCTCATGATCAGCCATGATCATATTGAATGGCGGTGCAGGCTCAAAGGGCCAAATAGCCTACTCATTTGCCTATTTTCTATGTTTTTATGTTTCTTAAACAATCAATGACCATTGTCCTGGCCTTACTGCAGTTTCTATATAAAATAACTTACATTGTATTCACATTGCAGCATCTCTACAGCTAACACTATGTATATTGTCATTATCAGTATCAGTATCAGTATCAGTATATCTTTATTGTCATTTCCTGAGTACTCACATACCCAGAGGAAACAAAAAAACGTTGCTCAACCAGTGTCCGTTCAGTGTGCAGTACAAATAACAACAAGTAAATAGAAATAAAAATACATATATCATGAACAATTTAAATTTAAACACTCTACTCTCTACTAAACATCAACAGGCGTTCCGATCGACAGCTGCTGCAGTGTGTCCAGGTTGATGGTTGGTGCGCGATACTTTGGCAGGGGGCTAAGTCCGTTTATCAGTCTTATAGCCTGCGGGAAGAAGCTGAGGAGCATCCTGCTGGTTTTGCAGCTAATGCTCCTGTACCTCTTCCCAGATGGCAGGATGGAGAATATGTGATGCGATGGGTGGTAGGGGTCTTTGATGATGGAGATGGCTCTGTTGATACATCTCTTCCTGTATATGTCCAGCAGGAAAGGGAGTGGAGCACCAATAATCCTGCTGGCGGTCTTCACAATCCTGTCTAGTTGGTGCCGTTCGTACGCCTTGCAGCTCCCGAATCAGGAAGTGATGCCGTTGGTTAATGTGCTCTCGATTGTCCCCCTATAAAAAGTTTGTTGATGTGTAGTGGGGAGACCTGCTTTATGTAGTCTTCGGAGAGGGTGTAGTCGCTGCTGGGCTCTCTTGACCAGTGCTGTGGTGCTGGTCGTGGACGTCAGGTCATCTGACGGGTGGAGTCCTAGGAACTTCACGCTGCTGACCCTTTCCACATCAGCTCCATCAATGTGCAGAGGTGTATGGTGTTGTTTCCCCGCCCTCCTGAAGTCAACCACCATCTCCTTAGTTTTTCCCACATTGAGAATGAGGTTGTGGGATTTGCACCATCATGTGAGCAGCTCCACCTCCATCCTGTACGCCGACATCATTGTCACTGATGAGACCCACCTCTGTTGTGTCATCAGCGATGAAGTTGTGTCATTACTTCATCCTATTGTATTTTCATTCATAAACGAAAGTCATCTTCAAATCCACACAAAACAGATAAGCTGGTTGGTCATGAAACAGAGCATTTGCAGCAATTGTGAAAAACATCTCAGGTGCATAATGCAGTGGAGATGTTTAGATACTGTTCCCTGACCTGCATCTTCCCATTTTATTCTTCGCCTAGCTGGCTCCAGCCAGACAGTGACGTTTGTGTGGAGCTTAATATTGTGCATTCTGTGACGAATGCTGCAAATCTCATTCAGACATTTGGGTTGGAATATTTGTTCACAGCTGTAAGGAGGAGTTCAGAGCCTGATGACCTGTATCCCACATTTTTAGAGGTCAGAAAGGAGATAGCAGATGGCTGGTTGCTATCTTTAAAAATTCCATAGATTACAGAATGGTTCCCTAGGACTGGAAGATGGCAAAAGCATGTCACTATTTATCAATGTCGAGTCACAATAGATAATGGACAATAGGCCATGCAGAAGTAGGCCATTCGGCCCTTCGAGCCAGCACCACCATTCACTGTGATCATAGCTAATCATCCACAATCAGTACCCCATTCCTGTATTCTCCCCATTTCCCCTGACTCCGCTATCTTTAAGAGCTCTATATAACTCTCTCTTGAAAGCATCCAGAGAATTGGCCTCCACTGCCTTCTGAGAAAGAGAATTCCACAGACTCACAATCTTCTGTGCAAAAACGTTTTTCCTCATCTCCATTCTAAATGGTTTACCCCTTATTCTTAAACCGTGGCCCCTGGTTCTGGACTCCCCCCCAACATCTGGAACATGTTTCCTGCCTCTAGCCTGTCCAAACCCTTAGTAATCTTATATGTTTCAATAAGATCCCCTCTCATCGTGAACCTACGCTGCAATCCCTCAAAAGGCAAGAATGGCCTTCCTCAAATTTGGAGACCAACACTGCACACAATACCCCGGGTGTGGTCTCACTAGGGCACTATATAACTGCAGAAGGACCTCTTGGCTCCGATACTTAACCCCTCTTGTTATGAATGTCAACATGCCATTTGCTTTTTTCACTACCTGCATGCTTACTTTCAGTGACTCACACCCCGGACACTCCTTCTTCCCCCCTCTCCCATCAGGCAAGAGGTACAGAAGTGAATAAGCATACCTCCAGATTCAGGACAGTTTCTTCACATCAGGCAGCTGATCCATCCTCATTGGAGATCCTCGGGACTATCTTTAATCGGACTTAACTAGACTTTATCTTGTATTAAACATTTATCCCATATCTGTACAATGTGGGCGGCTTGATTGCAATCATCTACAGTCTTCCCACTGACTGGATAGCATGCAACAAAAACGTTTTTCACTGTACCTACACATGTGACAATAAAATAAACTAAACTAGGAACAAGTCCTTTGGTCTACAATGCCCATGCTGAACATGATGCCAAGACTAACTCTTATCTGCCTGCACATAATCCATATGGCTCCATTCCCTACATATCCATGTGCCTATCCAAAAATCTCCTAAATATCACCTGACTTTCGAAGGGCATTCCTGGCACTCACCACCCTCTCTGTAAAAAAAACAAACTATCCCTCACATCTCCTTTAAACGTTGCCCCGCTCACCATAAAGCGAGGACCTCTAGTATTTGATATTTCCATCCCGGGAAGTGATTCTGTCAATCTGATCTACACCTCTCATAATTGTATATAATATAACCATATAACAATTACAGCACGGAAACAGGCCATCTCGACCCTTCTAGTCCGTGCCGAACACATAATCTCCCCATGTCCCATCTACCTGCGCTCAGACCATAACCCTCCATTCCCTTCCCATCCATATAACTATCCAATTTATTTTTAAATGATAAAAACGAACCTGCCTCCACCACCTTCACTGGAAGCTCATTCCACACAGCTACCACTCTCTGAGTAAAGAAGTTCCCCCTCATGTTACCCCTAAACTTCAGTCCCTTAATTCTCAAGTCATGTCCTCTTGTTTGAATCTTCCCTACTCTCAGTGGGAAAAGCTTTTCCACGTCAACTCTGTCTATCCCTCTCATCATTTTAAAAACCTCTATCAAGTCCCCCCTTAACCTTCTGCGTCCAAAGAATAAAGCCCTAACTTGTTCAACCTTTCTCTGTAACTTAGTACTGCTTTCAGGCCCCATCACAAGCTGTAGTGTTCCAAAGAAAACATCCCAAGTCTGTCCAAGCTCTCCTTGTTGTTAATAACCCCTAATAGAGTTATCATTCTAGTTAACCTTCTCTGCACCCTCTCCAAAGCCTCCACATCCTAACTGTAATGGGGATACCATAATTGCCATAATTCTCCAAATGTACTCTAACCAAAGTCCTATCAAGCTACATCATGACTCCCAGACTCTTATACAATACAATACAATACTGTTTATTTGTCATTTGAACGTTATATTCAATGCCCTAATGAATGAAGTCAAGCATACCAACTAAGGCACAGTGTGTGACATGGAGAGCACTCAAAAGGGGAGCAAGGCAGGATGAATAAGGACATAGCAAGTGGAAAAATGTCATAACGTCATAAGTGATAGGAGCAGAATTAGGCCATATGGCCCATTAAGGCTCCGCCATTCAATCATGGCTGATCTATCTCTCCCTCCTAACTCCACTCTCCTGCCTTCTCCCCGTACCCCTGCCACCTGTACTAATCAAGAATCTATCTATCTCTGCCTTAAAAATATCTAGTGACTTGACCTCCACAGCCTTCTGTGGCAAAGAAATCTACACCTTTATTCCTACTACCAAAATGCATGACTCCGCACATTGCTACACTATATTCCATCTGCCACTTCTCTGCCGACTCTCCCAATCTGTCCACGTTTCTGCACAGTCCCTGCTTTCTCTACACTACCTGCCCATCCATCTATTTTTGTATCATCCGCAAACTTTGCCACAAAGCCTTCAATCCCATTGCCCAAATCATTAATATTCAACGTGAAGCGCAACAGTCCCAGCACCGACCCCTGCGGAAATCCGCTTGTCACTGACAGCCAACCAGACAATGCCCCCTTTATTGCCTGATCATCCACTTTGGTCAAGAAAAAATAAAGTATGTTTTTAAACGATGAGAGATCGAAAGGTATTCCTGTTCAAAGGGACCTGGGTGTCCTTGTACATGGATAACTGTAATATGCTGGTAATGCAATCGATCAGTTAGGCCAACCATCGATTGGTCTTTATTGCATGAGGATGTGGGTACAGGGTGCAATGTCACACTGGAATCATATATGCCTCTGGTGAGATTCTACCTGGAATATCGTTTAGAACACAAAATGCTGTAGTAACTCAACGGGACAGGCAGCATCTGTGGAAGGATTGGATAGGTGACGTTTCATGTTGGGACCCTTCCGACTTCATTCGCACCATTTGGCTGCACTAGGGGCAATTACAAAGGCCAATTAACTTACAAACCAAAGGACGCAGAAAAAACCAAGCAGTCATGCAAACTCCACACAGATGATAGCCAATGTCAGGATCGAACCTGGGTTTCAGGTGCTGTGAGACAGCAACTCTACTAGCTATTCCACTGTGACTTGCGAATCAATCTAACAAAAACACAGGCATGTGGAAGATCCAATGCCCCTTCTGAAAATGTACTGAAAGAATTGAAAGATATTTTAAATTTGGTTTGTCTGTTACTCTGTTGTCCATAGAATTAATGTCCATATAAATGACAAATAAGTAACATGGGGCATTTTAACTGCTCGTAACCAGGACCGTGGTGTTAACATTCGTTCCTTTCCCGTTCCAACATTCTCCAACTCAGTATAATTGTAATTTAATGATACGGGATATTTTCAAGACAGGAACAGAGAAACACTAATAGAGTGGTGAATCTGTGGAATTCTCTGCCACAGAAGGTAGTTGAGGCCAGTTCATTGGCTATATTTACGAGGGAGTTAGATGTGGCCCTTGTGTCTAAAGGGATCAGGGGGTATGGAGAGAAGGCAGGTACAGGATACTGAGTTGGATGATCAGCCATGATCATATTGAATGGCGGTGCAGGCTCGAAGGGCCGAATGGCCTACTCCTGCAACTATTTTCTATGTTTCTATGTTT
This sequence comes from Leucoraja erinaceus, assembly GCF_028641065.1. NCBI lineage: Eukaryota > Metazoa > Chordata > Chondrichthyes > Rajiformes > Rajidae > Leucoraja > Leucoraja erinaceus. The sequence goes on from NC_073378.1 coordinate 3,896,437, forward strand.
TCTTTTTAAAATATGCTTTCACTTGGTACTGGAATTGTTTCTCTGACACAGAACTGAAAAGTGCAATGACAATAAATTGAATCCAAAACTAGACGCACACAAATTATGGAAGTTAACACTACTTTCTGCAACGGCCTGAGGGGAAAACCTATGGTTGACTCATTGTAGAACAGTGTAAGTTTACTTTTGGTTTTGAACATTGTGGCCCAGAGGCAGCAGCCTCAAGGCTGCATCTAATGTATCGCCCCCAGATGCACAACACCAGTATCTGCAGCCAGATTCAGCCACAGTTACTGTGTAACCCTCACAAGATGAACCAAAAGACCTTAAATAATGTTCTCCCTCAGGGAATTGCTCTTTTCAAACTTCACTCCAAACTGGAGGATGAGACAGATGTTCGGCAGCTGTGGCGGGGCCTGAATGCAATCACCTCCTACACGGCGAAACCAGGAGGCAGCTCGAATGTCGGTGAAACATCACTCCCTGACGAGCTCAATGCGTTTTACGCACGCTTTGATAGGGAGAATACTGATGTGCCTTCCCGATCCCCCATTCGCTGTGATGGCATTTCAGTCTCAGTCACAGAGGCCGACGTCAGGAAATCCTTCAGAGGGGTGAACCCCCGAAAAGCACCTGGACCTGATGGTATACCCGGTCGTGTTCTAAAAACCTGTGCGGATCAACTGGCTGGAGTTTTAACGGACATTTTCAACCTCTCACTTCTGAGGTCTGAGGTCCCCACTTGCTTTAAAAGGGCATCATTTATACCAGTGCCCAAGAAGAGTAAGGTGAAGTGCCTCAATGACTATCGACCAGTGGCACTAGCGCCGGTGGTGATGAAGTGCTTTGAGAGGTTGATCATGGAGCAAATCAACTCCTACCTCGACAAAAACCTGAACCCACTGCAGTTTGCTTACCGCCACAACAGATCAACGGTGGATGCGATCTCGCTGGCCCTCCACTCCGCTCTGGACCACTTGGACAACAAAAACTCATATGTCAGGCTGTTATTCATCGACTACAGCTCGGCATTTAACACAATCATCCCCTCCAAGCTGGTTACCAAACTCGCAGAACTGGGTCTCTGCGCATCCCTCTGCAACTGGATCCTCGACTTCCTCATCCACAGACCACAGTCTGTTCGTATTGGTGGAAATGTGTCAGCCTCGATAACAATCAGTACGGGAGCACCTCAAGGCTGCGTGCTCAGCCCCCTGCTGTACTCACTCTACACTCATGACTGCGTAGCCAGTCACAGTGCAAACTCCATCATCAAGTTTGCTGACGACACCACTGTTGTGGGACGTATCACTGATGGGGATGAGTCAGAGTATAGAAGAGAGATCGAGCAACTGTCCATATGGTGCCAGCGCAATAACCTGGCCCTCAACACCAACAAAACCAAGGAACTGATTGTGAACTTTGGAAGGAGTTGGAGAGGGACCCACAGCCCCATTTATATCAACGGGTCGATGGTTGAAAGGGTCAAGAGCTTCAAATTCCTGGGCGTACACATCTCTGAAGATCTTTCCTGTTCCGAGAACACTAATGCAATTATCAAGAAAGCTCATCAGTGCCTCTACTTCCTGAGAAGATTACGGAGAGTCGGTTTGTCAAGGAAGACTCTCTCTAACTTCTACAGGTGCACAGTAGAGAGCATGCTGACCGGTTGCATCGTGGCTTGGTTTGGCAATTTGAGTGCCCTGGAGAGGAAAAGACTACAAAAAGTAGTAAACACTGCCCAGTCCATTATCGCAGTCGCTGCCTCAAAAAGGCTGGCAGTATCATCAAAGACCCACACCATCCTGGCCACACATTCATCTCCCCGCTACCTTCAGGTCGAAGGTACAGGAGCCTGAAGACTGCAACAACCAGGTTCAGGAATAGCTACTTCCCCACAGCCATCAGGCTATTAAACCTGGCTCGGACAAAACTCTAAATCTGAATCTGAAGTAATAACCCATTTTCTGTTATTTGCACTTTATCAGTTTATTTATTCATGTGTGTATATATTTATATTATGGTATATGGACACACTGATCTGTTTTGTAGTAAATGCCTACTAAGTTCAGTGTGCTGAAGCAAAGCAAGAATTCCATTGTCCTATACAGGGACACATGACAATAAACTCACTTGAACTTGAACAATAATTATAGAAGTGAATTTAAGAAGGAACTGCAGATGCTGGAAAATCAAAGGTAGACAAAAATGCTGGAGAAACTCAGCATAATTATAGAAGTGATATGCCTGCTATTTTTGCACATACCTATGAATTGGAAGAAATCACAAGAGCACCGTGTGGCACGGTGGTGCAGCGGTAGAGTTGCTATCTTACAGCAGTAGAGACCCGGGTATGATCCTAACTACCGGTGCAGTCTGTCCGGAGTTTGTTCGTTCTCCCCGTGACCGCCTGGATTTTTCCGAGGTCTTCGGTTTCCTCCCACACTCCAAAGATATACAAGTTTGTAGATTAATTGGCTTGGTACAAATGTAAATTGTCCCTAGTGTGTGTAGGATACTGTTAATGTGCAGGGATCGCTGTTCTGTGCGGACTCAGTGGGCCGAAGGGCCTGTTTCCATGCTGCATCTCTGAACCAAACTAAAAAAGCAAGGCCTTCTGTCAAAATTGAATACACGGTCACACCCATCTTGTCAGTAATGTTTCTACAAGTAGAAACTGCAGACAAATCCAGTGACATCTGTCATCTTATCATTTAACCTCAGTCACCACAAGCACAAAGTTATCTTGGTTTTGTGGTGAGAAAGTAAATGTAATCCAACCCCTACTCACCTAGTTGTGGCACTTGACTGCATTTTAATACTCTTAATCAATGCTGAAGAACTGTTAAGACCGAATGAACAAAATGTGAAAACTTGTCACGACGTTGATGATAGGTGCTAAATCATGAGTAGCCGACACCTGTTCAATTTTGCAATGTAAGATGATCTGCATCAACTAAATGATTATGTACGTTCATATGTTATGGAAGCAGAATTAGGTCATTCGGCCCATCAAGTCTATTCCGCAATTCAATCATGGCTGATCAATATTTCCCTCTCAACTTCATTCTCCTGCATTTTCCCCGTAACCACTGACACCCTTCATACAGAGGTCATCCAAGTGAACGATAAATCAGGCTTCTATATTCATATAGTCAAGTCAAGTCAAGTCAAGTTTATTTGTCACATACACATACGAGATGTGCAGTGAAATGAAAGTGGCAATGCTCGTGTACTTTTGTGCAAAAGACAAACAACCAAACAAACTATAAACACAATCATAACACACATATTCTTTTACATAATAAATAATGGAAGGAAAAACGTTCAGTAGAGTCAGTCCCTGGTGAGATAGGCGTTTACAGTCCGAATGGCCTCTGGGAAGAAACTCCTTCTCAACCTTTAACAACTCTCCCTGCTCATCTTTTGATTACTAAGAAACCATCGAGATGACACTCCCAAATCTCTGTGATGTATGGTCATGCAGAAGTTTGGAGGGACGTGCGGAATGAAGCCAAAATCCAGAGTAAATATTTAATCTCTGACCTCTTTGATCTACTTGTAAAAATTGCAATGTTCTAATTGGGATTCAAGCAGGACATGATCACGGTTGTAAACAAAAGGTTTGTTCAGAGTCCTGGTCTTCTTCTTGCGTTTGAGGCAGCAGAAGTCTGCAGGAGGGTGATGCCATCCGGTTCGACATCCGTAGATGCCCACCCTAAAAAGGGCGCATGCTCTGGGCTGGCGCCGAGCTGCGGTGCTGCTGCTGTCTCCGTTTGTTGTCGTTCGCCTGACTGAGGTCAGTTGACAGGGCTCACCACGTGGAGGTCGACAACACGAGCCCCAGAGTCCTGGTGTATGTGACTTTGTCAATCCTGGTCAAACCCTGAATCACAAATCAGCATATGCCCTCTCTGCAAATTTAATAATAACATTATGGATTACATACACTCTATTCGGGAACAATAGATTGCTTAACTAATCTTAAAACTAGATGTACAATTTTTACTCTGTCAACCGCACAAAAGACAAGCAGCAATAGACTGAAATGTGGAATTGGCAGATTGTTGGAAAATTACATTCATGATTAATCTTCAGAAAAGGCTGTATAAAAGCACCTTAAAGAATTAAAAAATAAGGAGTGGTTGAAACTATAATCCTGAATAATTCTGCCTTGATTTTAACTTTCATAATTTAGGTGTAAAGTCCTCACCATCTTTAACTGCAATTGCATTTGCTGCATTTAGTGGTGGGAGCTGTTAGCCATTGTAGTATCATACTGGATCTGCCTGTTAGCTGCTGGTGGAGTTTTGTACTCAGCAGTTTGATCTGATTTTGTTTTGCCGGGTATCCATTTTGATTTCAGCCACAAATCTCTCATTCACATTCAACTTTTAATCATTAATAGTTCCTCTCTCTATTTTATGTCTGACTCGCTCAAATCTACGCAGAAGGACATCATGTGCATCATAACAATGCTGGCTAAAAATTGATATAGTTACTCCCACTTCATAGTTTATTGGTCCAAAGATTTGTAGATTACGTGTTTCAAGTGTTTTCCGCTTTTAATGTTTAATGACTTCATATAATCCCCTAGAAATACTGTATGATTTTATCAGTTAATATCTCTGTAAAGTTCTGTTAGCAATTGGCAATCATCTGTGCAAAAATGTAGGCAGGATGTCTGACAGGATTTCACCTTTGCATGCGGGCTTTTTCACATTTAGTCAACATTAACCTCAGAAATGGAATGCTGAGTTTTTGAACAGTCCGTCAGTGGAATTTGTCCTGTTTGCCAAAACCAGGAGGCTTTCACATTAGTGGATACCGTGCCTTTGCTGTGTCGGCACCCAAATTATGGAACCATCTGCCTCTCCACATTAAACAGGCCTTTTCTCTGTCTGTTTTTAAATCACTTCTTAAAACACATCTCTTCTCCGTGGCCTTTGATACCCAGTAAGATTTCGACTTAATTTATTTTTTTAATTTCTTATTTTTTGATTGCTTTTATTCCGTGGCTATTATTTTTACTCTTGTTTTATGTCTTTTAATTTATTGTTGTACAGGTATTTCATATGTAATTTTTGCGCTTCATGTGAGCTGTTATGGTGTTTGTTTATGATGTCTTGTTTATTCTTCTGTACAGCACTTTGGTCAACATTGGCTGTTTTAAAGTGCTTAACAAATAAAGTTGGATTGGATTGGATACTAAAAGAATGGATTTGAGTTGTCAGATTATCAGACATCCTGCCTACAACTGATGGGTAAACATTTCCTGTATTGGTGCCTTGGTCAAAACCCAGCAATAAATGTTGGTTAAATATTCCACCAAGACAATAAGAGAGCCAGAGTGTGTGATATAGGTATCTGGCACAAATATTGCTCAAATACCTGGGTGTAAATTTCAATCTGAGATGCTTCTCTAATATGTATCTAAGTGCTTATGTATAGTGATACTTGTACGGAACTGTATACGAAAATGGATTTCACTGTAACTCGGTACACGTGACAAATAAAATACCATGCCATACCATACCATATCATTTCATAAAGTACCATATTCACCAGATTTTACAAGGATCTTGAAGTCTTGGCTTCAAAAATAAATTTGTAAATCTATATCTTCCGAAAAGTTAGTTGGTTTAAATGGGAGAGCAACAGCTGAAAATCCCCAGATTTCTATTTTTCCTTCATATAGTTTACCGTACAGTACCAGGCTGGAAGGGCAATGCAAACAGGGGCTTACACTATTGGCAATAAAGTGAACTATACTACATTTGAGGGCAGCACAATGGTGCAACTAGTAGAGCTGCTGCTTCACAGTGCCAGAGACCAGGGTTCGATTCTGACCTCGGGTGCCGGCTATCTGAATTTTGCACGTTCTCCCTGTGACCATGTGGGTTTCTTCCGTGTGCTCCGGTTTCCTCCCACATGCCAAAAATGTGCAGGTTTGTAGGTTAATTGGCCTCTGTAAATTGCCCCATGTGTAGGGCAAGATTGTGTGAACAGATGATTATGTACTCCTGGCTCGAAGGGCCTGTTTCTATACTGTATCCCTAAAACGAAAAAAAAAAATGAAAACAAGGAAGTGATCCCAACTCCAATCTCCTGCATAGATCTGAGATAAAATAATCTTAATTGTATGTGCGTCGTGAAATTTAAACTATCCCATACAATGATCAGAATATTATTTTGAAACTGAGCTCTGCCATGTATCTGAAAATGCTACACTTTAGCTAAGTAAGTTAACATTTCAGTTTTACCATTTTGAACTTATTTGTTAGTATCTTGTTCATCTAATCCTGTGGAGAACAAATATGTAGTTGTTTGACTGATCCTTTGTACTTGTTAGCTGGAAACAGGACAGATTCCCTGTGTGTTCTTTTTCTTCTTTTTATTCGGATTCTATGTAAGTCTATTTAATTTTTCCAATTCTGAGAAGGAACTACACATGAAATGGCAGTGAGCATACTGCTTCTACAAGCACAATCTGTCCTGTTCACCGTCCCCAACACTTGTGTCTTTTTTCAGGGATCTAATCTTTGCCATTGCTACAGTATGTATTTCACCTTTAACTGCTAGAATTATCAAATACAATGACAATGTATTCTTAGAAAAATAATTCTCAGAATTAAAAAAACAATGATTTGGTAAAAATCCCCAGATGAACTTTCGGGATTGATAGCCCTCTAGTGGAGATAATGTGTAATTCACTTTTCTCAATCTTCGTGTTGTGTGTGGCATGCACAGCCTAAAGTTGTAGGACAACTTGTTCTATTTGATCTTATTTGATTGCGCACGCCAGGTTGATTGCATTCGTCGAAACAGGGTGGACCACGTGAAGGTTGCAATCTCCCACCCCACTTTTCTCAATAATTGCCATAGTTCTTTCTATATTTTAATTTTCAAGGAAAATTTAATTTGAGAGGTTTCACTGAAATTTGTAATTGACACTATCTGGGAAAGATGAAGCTATCTTGAAATGGCCTGGTTTAGCAACTTGAATGTCCAGCAACAAAGATTACACTGCCCGGTCCATCACAGGCACTGATCTCCTCACCATCAAGGGATTCTATAGGAGGTGCGGCCTCAAAATGACATCCAATATCACCAAAGACCAATTTCACTCCTACCAACGGGAAGAAGGTTCAAGAATGGCTTCTTCCCAACAATGAACTAACCTCAACAATGGACTTCTATGGACTGTCTTTGTTTGCATTAAGGACTTGGGGTTTTGATTGGCACCAGCACTGTACTTTTTAATATATTGAAATTTTGTTTATTATATATTACCCATGTGTGTTGTGTCTGCAGGCCTGTTGTGCTGCTGCAAGTTAGAATCTTATTTTTCCATCTACTCTTTACGTTGCTTTGAAAAAGCAGCCAACATCATCAAATAATTTCCCATTCCGGCCAATCCTTTATCTCCCTTCTCCCATCCAGCAGAAGATACAGAAGCTAGACTCTGGAACAGCTTCTTTCCTTCTGTTATCAGGCTTCTGAATGGTCTTTCCATAAGCTAGGGTACTATTTGATTCACCTCTACCACATTGATGACATTGGACTTTGTCTATGGAACCGATGCACTACAATGCTGAGAGCTACAGTATATTCTGCATGCTGTATCTTCCCCTTTGCTTTATATATCATGAATTCTAACTGATTATATCTATGCATGATATATCTGACCTGTTTAGATACCATGCAATACAAAGCTTTTCACTGTACCTCGTTACATGTGACGATAATAAACCTAAACCTAGACCTAAACCCAAATGTGTAGGAAGGAACTGCAGATGCTACTTTACACTGAAGATAGACATAAAATGCTGGAGTAACTCAGCAGGTCAGGCAGCATCTCTGGAGAAAAAGGAATTGGTGATGTTTCATCAGACGGAGAGTCAGGGGAGAAGGAAAATAGAGAAATTAGAAAAGGTGCAGATCAAACCATAGCCGGCACCAATGGCCCAGGAAAGGTGGAACCCACCATGGTCCATTGATGACTGAGGAAGATATGATAACGAAGGGATACAAACAGTAAAACTAGCAGGGTGACTATGGTGGGGGAGGGATGCAGAGAGAGGGAATGCAAGGGTTACTTGAAATTAGAGAAATCAATATTGGTACTGCTGGGCTGTAAGCTGCCCAAGTGAAATATGAGGTGTTGTTCATAGAAACATAGAAATTAGGTGCAGGAGTAGGCTATTCGGCCCTTCGAGCCTGCACCGCCATTCAATATGATCATGGCTGATCATCCAACTCAGTATTCCCGTACCTGCCTTCTCTCCATACCCTCTGATCCCCTTAGCCACAAGGTCCACATCTAACTCCCTCTTAAATATAGCCCATGAACTGGCCTCGACTACCCTCTGTGGGAGAGTTCCAGAGATTCACCACTATCTGTTTGAAAAAAGTTCTTCTCATCTCGGTTTTAAAGGATTTCCCCCTTATCCTTAAGCTGTGACCCCTTGTCCTGGACTTCTCCAACATCGGGAGCAATCTTCCTGCATCTAGCCTGTCCAACCCCTTAAGAATTTTGTAAGTTTCTATAAGATCCCTTCTCAATCTCCTAAATTCTAGAGAGTATAAACCAAGTCTATCCAGTCTTTCTTCATAAGACAGTCCTGACATCCCAGGAATCAGTCTGGTGAACCTTCTTTGCACTCCCTCTGGCAATAATGTCCTTCCTCAGATTTGGAGACCAAAACTGTACGCAATACTCCAGGTGTGGTCTCACCAAGACCCTGTACAACTGCAGTAGAACCTCCCTGCTCCTATACTCAAATCCTTTTGCTATGAAAGCTAACATACTATTCGCTTTCTTCACTGCCTGCTGCACCTGCATGCCTACTTTCAATGACTGGTGTACCATGACACCCAGGTCTCGCTGCATCTCCCCTTTTCCCAGTCGGCCACCATTTAGATAATAGTCTGCTTTCCTGTTTTTGCCACCAAAATGGATAACCTCACATTTATCCACATTATACTGCATCTGCCAAACATTTGCCCACTCACCCAGCCTATCCAAGTCACCTTGCAGTCTCCTAGCATCCTCCTCACAGCTAACACTGCCCCCCAGCTTAGTGTCATCCGCAAACTTGGAGATATTGCCTTCAATTCCCTCATCCAGATCATTAATATATATTGTAAATAGCTGGGGTCCCAGCACTGAGCCTTGCAGTACCCCACTAGTCACTGCCTGCCATTGTGAAAAGGACCAGTTTACTCCTACTCTTTGCTTCCTGTTTGCCAGCCAGTTCTCTATCCACATATCCATATATAGAAACTTACAAAATTCTTAAGGGGTTGGACAGGCTAGATGCAGGAAGATTGTTCCCGATGTTGGGGAAGTCCAGGACAAGGGGTCACAGCTTAAGGATAAGAGGGAAATCCTTTAGAACCGAGATGAGAAGAACTTTTTTCACACAGAGAGTGGTGAATCTCTGGAACTCTCTGCCGCAGAGGGTAGTTGAGGCACAGTTCATTGGCTATATTTAAGAGGGAGTTAGATGTGGCCCTTGTGGCTAAGGGGATCAGAGGGTATGGAGAGAAGGCAGGTACGGGATACTGAGTTGGATGATCAGCCATGTTCATATTGAATGGCGGTGCAGGCTCGAAGGGCCGAATGGCCTACTCCTGCACCTAATTTCTATGTTTCTATGTTTGTCAACCGGGAGATCGCATGGCCAGGGTGGACTAAGTGTAGGTGTACAGCGAAATGATCACCCAGTTAGTCTTTGTCTCATCGATATATAGGAGCCCACACCGAGATCAATGGATACAGTCGCTGTGGTTGGAGGAGGTGCAAGAGAATCTCTGCCTCAATTGAAAGGACTGAGACAGGGAGCTGCAGGGGGGGGGGGGGGCTGCAGGGGGGGGGGGGGGGGGGGAGGGGGCTGGATGCCGTCGCCCCGTTCCCGACGCGTGTGACAATGAACCTGTGCTGACCTGACCTGGGCCGGGCCGGGCTGGCTTGTTGCCAGGGCAACGCGCGCAGTCGCCGTCCGTGGGAGGAGGCGGTCCCAGCCCCGGCCCCGGTCCGCCCGGGTTTATCTTCCCTCGCCCCTGTACCGCCGCCAATTCCCTCCGGGCTCCCTGACGGGAGAAAGTCTTGGTGCAGCTTCACGTTGATTGAGTTTGATGAGGCGCACTTTGCTTGACTTTGCTTGACGTGACCGGTTGAGCCGAAAGGATCAAGTTTTTATTTTAATTGAGGGAGGGAGGGTGGGGGATGAATTAGCCGGTCCTCCCGCCTTTCCCCGGAGATTTGTTCCGCCGGTGGGTGCAGGCGCCGCAGCCACAGCGGCCGGAGACGCCACTGACCCCGGCGGGTGCAGGAGCCACAGCGGGCGGCCGGAGACGGCACTGACCCCGGCGGGCGGAGACGGCACTGACCACAGCGGGCGGAGACGGCACTGACCCCGGCGGCCGGAGACGGCACTGACCCCGGCGAGCCATGGGGAACCAGCTGGCGGGCATCGCGCCCTCACAGATCCTGTCGGTCGACAGCTACTTCTCCGACATCCACGAGTTCGAGTACGACAAGAGCCTGGGCAGCACCCGCTTCTTCAAGGTGGCCCGCTCCAAGCACCGCGAGGGGCTGGTGGTGGTCAAGGTGTTCGCCGTCCAGGACCCGTCGCTGCCGCTCACGGCCTACAAGCAGGAGCTGGAGGAGCTGCGCCACAAACTGCTGGGCGCCCCCAACTGCCTGCCCTTCCTCAGGGCCGGCTTCACCGAGAAGGCCGCCATGCTCTTCCGCCAGTACGTCCGCGACAACCTGTACGACCGCATCAGCACCCGGCCCTTCCTCAACAACATGGAGAAGAAGTGGATCGCCTTCCAGCTCCTGAGCGCCGTGGAACAGGCCCACCGGGCCGGAGTCCGGCACGGAGACATCAAGACGGAGAATGTGATGGTCACCAGCTGGAACTGGGTGCTGCTCACCGACTTTGCCAGCTTCAAGCCCACCTACCTGCCCGAGGACAACCCGGCAGACTTCAATTACTTCTTCGACACCTCCCGCAGGAGGACCTGTTACATCGCGCCCGAGCGGTTTGTGGACGGGACCATGTTCAGCACCGAGCTGGAATCGGCGAGGGATTCAACTACCCCACTGGTGGATCTGACTCCCAACAGCCAGAGGATGAGGGGAGAACTCAAACCGGCCATGGACGTTTTCTCTGCAGGTGCACTTGCTAATGTGGTCTGTTAGTTGGAAAGTGCGTGGATCATAGAATTGGAAAGTCATTATTGTGTGGACGTAGGTTTCTTGGTCCTCCAAAATATTCCAAATGGAATTTAAACTGGAGATGGTGGAGGGAAGACTTAAGCCAGAAAGGGTTTTTGGGAAGGAAGAGCTACCTTAAATTTAGTTGTATCTGGTTGGGTAACTATGGTAGGGTGAAGATTATTCCATGCTTTAATTGTGCGGGAAGAACGAATTGTTGTACACATCTGTCTTGGTAGCTGGAATCACAAATTGGATCAAATGCCCTCGTCTGCTCCTAATTGGTTTGGTTATAGGTTGTATTAGAACTCTGATCTTTCAGGTGAGAGAGGGCCTTCCTCCGCACTGAGACTCTACAATCAGTTCAAAAGAGTCCTCGGGCCGGGGACACTAATTCTATCAATTTTCACCCTCTTCCCCCACACCCCCACGTCCACTCAACTGGGTTGTAGACCCACTTCCAGGCTGGTACCAAAAACTTAATCTCCTGCCCAAAAGAACCATTGCTTGACCAGGCACAAAGTGGAAATCCCATAGCTGTAAAAGTCATACCTACTTTGAATCCGAGGTGTAAATCTGAGAATGTTGAAAATCTAAAATTGAAAACAAAAGTTTGTCTTGACACTGAATTTTTCTAAAGATTCCCAATGGAGGTACCAGTCTGCAACAACTTTAAGACAACTTTTACATAGACAATAGGCACCACCATTCAATGTGATCATGGCTGATCACCACAATCAGTACCCCGTTCTTGCCTGCTCCCCATATCTCTTGATTCCACTAGCCCCAAGAGCTCTAACTCTCTTTTGAATGCATCCAGTGAATCGGCCTCCGCTGCCTTCTGAGGCAGAGAATTCCACAAATTCAAACTCTCTGTGTGAAAAAGGTTTCCTCATCTCAGTTCTAAATAGCGTATTCTTAGCCTATGGCTCCTGGTTCTGGACTCCCCCAATATCAGGAACATGTTTCCTGCATCTAGTGTGTCCAATCCCTTAATGTTTCTATAAGATCACCTCTCATCCTTCTAAATTCCAGTGAATACAAGCCAAGTCGCTCCATTCTTTCATCATATGACAGTCCCGCCAGAGCGGGAATTAACCTTGTGAACCTACAATGCACTTCCTCAATATCAAGAATGTCCTTCCTCAAATTAGGAGACCAAAACTGCACACAATACTCCAGGTCTCACCAGGGCCCTGTGCAAAAGGACCTCTTTGCTCCTATATTCGACTCCAATCATTATGAAGTGCCACATACCATTAGTTTTCTTCACTGCATGCAGTATCCCCACTACAGGTCCAGGTAGTGAATTTCAGATTCCAATTGCATACTATGTAAATATGTTCTCCCTATAATATTCTTACTTATTTTCCCCTTTATTTTATCCTGTAACCTCTCGTCATTGTCCCCTTAACTAAATAAAACAACCTCCCACTGTCCGCTTTATCAAGGCCCCAAATTATTTTATATACTTGTAACAAATCTGTCCTGTGCCTTCTACAAAACTCTAATCCCTGTGCCTCTAATATACATTGTCCTGGGATAAGAGGCTACAGTTATTTTCAAATCTGTTCTGCACCCTCTCTAATGCCTAGTAGTGCTTTGAACACTGCACTGCAGTTGAGGCTTCACCAGAAGGTTTAGCATGATTTCACTCTTGTCACACTCTCTTGTCACACACTTTGAACATGTCCTGCCACTTTCAGTGACCTGTGCACCTACATCTATACAATACAATACAATTTATTTGTCATTTGAACCCCATTGAGGTTCAAACGAAATGTTGTCTAATGTTCCTCTGTTCCACATTCCCTTTTAGTATCCTTTATTCTTCTTTGCATTTTTCTCATTCAATTATATAGCATTTCTCTGCATTAACCTTCACCCTCCATGCATCTACACTTTCAGCCAGTCTATTTATATCCTGCTGCATTCTATTACCGTCCCCTTTGCAGTTACTGCACAGTACTGCCAATCAGATTAATGCAAGCGAGTGGTTGATGGTTGGGTTATTTCAGTTTAGTTTATTGTCATGTGTAAGGAGGAGTGCATTTAGTGGGCTAGCAAGCCTTCTTCCAAGCTGCATCTCTCTGATACCCTCAAATATAAAACAATTGTCAACTGCACCTGCAATTTGAACCATTAATATAGACTTTGATATATGTTAAAAAAAAAACAATGATCCCCCAATGTTGCTCCAATCAGGTGAGTGCCATTATTTTACCTCATTTGATTGACAGCAGTCATTCACCACAACCCTCTGTGATCTTTTAATAGTCATCTTCATATCTGTACTAACCGTGTCCATTTTATTGCATGTGCCTCAACTTTGTTCGTAAGCCAAAGTGGCTTTTCATGAAAAGCTGCTTAGAAGTGCACATACAATCCATTAACTTAAGTACCTTTATCAGCACTCTCTGTTATCTCGTCAAAAAAATATTTCAATTTGATTAATCATGATTTGTTCTTAAAGTCGTGCTGGATTACCTTAATCCATTCAATAAATATGATGAATGATGATGGATAATATTACAAAAAAAACTCTTCAAGAAGTTACATGGGAACAATTGATCAGTTTCATAGAAACATAGAAATTAGGTGCAGGAGTAGGCCATTTGGCCCTTCGAGCCTGCACCGCCATTCAATATGATCATGGCTGATCATCCAACTCAGTATCCCGTACCTGCCTTCTCTCCATACCCTCTGATCCCCTTAGCCACAAGGGCCACATCTAACTCCCTCTTAAATATAGCCAATGAACTGGCCTCAACTACCCTCTGTGGCAGAGAGTTCCAGAGATTCACCACTCTCTGTGTGAAAAAAGTTCTTCTCATCTCGGTTTTAAAGGATTTCCCCCTTATCCTTAAGCTGTGACCCCTTGTCCTGGACTTCCCTAACATCGGGAACAATCTTCCTGCATCTAGCCTGTCCAACCCCTTAAGAATTCTGTAAGTTTCTATAAGATCCCCTCTCAATCTCCTAAATTCTAGAGAGTATAAACCAAGTCTATCCAGTCTTTCTTCATAAGACAGTCCTGACATCCCAGGAATCAGTCTGGTGAACCGTCTCTGCCCTCCCTCTATGGCAATAATGTCCTTCCTCAGATTTGGAGACCAAAACTGTACGCAATACTCTAGGTGTGGTCTCACCAAGACCCTGTACAACTGCAGTAGAACCTCCCTGCTCCTATCCTCAAATCCTTTTGCAATGAAAGCTAACATACCATTCGCGTTCTTCACTGCCTGCTGCACCTGCATGCCTACTTTCAATGACTGGTGTACGATGACACCCAGGTCTCGCTGCATCTCCCCTTTTCCTAGTCAACCACCTTTCATTTGGTTTTAATTTGTAACACTTTGTCTAATTGCGTAAAGGAAATCGTCATGAGAAAAGAAACGTTAAGAAAGCAAAAGTTTCATAGTTGGCTACTAATTTTGCACAGTTGGTGCATAATATACATAATGTTCAAATCGCACTAATAGATTATTTTTCTTATTGTAGGGTGTGTTATTGCAGAGCTATTCACAGAAGGAGTACCAATGTTTGATTTATCCCAATTGCTGGCTTACAGAAATGGCCATTTTGCCCATGAACAGGTGCTGAATAAGATTGAGGATATTACCATAAGGGGTCTGGTAAGCAAATGGTTCCAAATTATTATTTTAAAATATAATATGCAGCCATAAATATAGTGCATTTTGCAGTCTTTAAAATGATTATTCAATATACGTATGTTGCTCAAGTGGAGATGGTAGGAATGCGTATACCATGTTGTAGCTCAGCAAAAAACAAAGTGCTGGAGGAACTCAGCGGGCCAGGCAGAATCTGTAGAGGGAAATGGACAGGCAGAATTTTGGGTTGGGACACTTTATCAGACATTTTCTCATATTCGACTTTTTTAAATGAAATGTTACCACTGTTTTGTATGAAGATGTGTGATTCCATCAATGACATAGTATAAGGAAAAAGACATCCCTTATTGTCCATCTGTAGTTGCTCTGGCAACTGCATTTCATTTTCCAACTCATGGCATTAATGTCAAGTTAATGGTGAAAGATTTGTTTCATTGTGTGAACCCTATTGGATTTGTGGCAGTTTAGGTGGTGGTTTTTCTGATTGTTGGCCATCTTCTTCTTCTTGCGTATGGCGTGCACAGCCTAAACCCCTAGGACAACTTGTGCGAAACATAGAAATCCAGTGCAGGAGTGGCCATTCGGCCCTTCGAGCCTGCTCCGCGATTGTTGGGAGTCGACGGCCACATCATCCGGAACTCCGCATCCCGTACCTAAGCCATCTGCCCATCCCCCCTGATCCCCTTAGCTGCAAGGGCCACATCTAACTCCCCTTAAATATAGCCAATGAACTGGCCTCAACTACCCTCTGTGGCAGAGAGTTCCAGAGATTCACCACTCTCTGTGTGAAAAAAGTTCTTCTCATCTCGGTTTTAAAGGATTTCCCCTTTATCCTTAAGCTGTGACCCCTTGTCCTGGACTTCCCTAACATCGGCAACAATCTTCCTGCATCTAGCCTGTCCAACCCCTTAACTAATTTTTAAAGTTTACCCCTTCACCCCCCCCCCCCTCACATCCCCTCCAAACTATTTGACTCTTATTTGAAAGTGCACAGATGTTTTGATTGCATTCGTTGAAACGGGGAGGACCACAGCCGTTTACAATAGTACACCCCAATGGTTGGCCATGGGTAATGGATTTTGAAATCATTTTTGAGGCAAAAACAGCTTTGCCAGGAGATTACAATAATGTTTCTAGAAATATGATAATATAGCATATAAGATCCTAATTGCTTTACACTGCGAACAAGCTTTGGAATCACCTCACCGTCGCGTAGCTGCAAAAAACCAGTGCGGGTGGAACTCGGCGGGCCAGGCAGCTGCTGTAGATGCTGAAATGGACAGGCTGCAACTTTGGGTTGGGACGGCGGCATCAGACAGTCCTCATATTCCCTTTTTAAAAGAAATTTTACCACTGTTTTCCTGCAACGGCGACTTCTCCCGCCCGAGTTGCGGGGTCGAAGAGCTCCTGGAGCGGGGCCTAACATGCATCCCCCCGCGCCATCTTGGAATTGCTCCGCGGGACTGCATGCGAGCGCAACTCGGGGGCTTTAATGTCAAGTTAATGGTGTGCGAGTCGTGCTAAGTGGCAGTTTGGCTGGTGGTTTTGGCCGATTGTTGACTAATCGCCATCTTCCAGCCAGGGGTTTGGCTTTGACAGCCTAAAGATGTAGGGGGGAGATTTGATCTTAGTTGAAGTGATAAGTTTTGATTGCCTTCATCACAGAAATGTGGTGGACCACGTGAATGTAAAATGTAACCCCAATGGTGTCTGGGGTCTATTTGATATTTGAAATGTATTTTGGAGGCAAAAACGGTTTGCCAGGAGATTTCAATTTGTTTCTAGAAAGGGGTCCAAATGACAATTATGATCCTACTCTTTACACTCTCTCTCTTTGGAATCATAGTTCATTGATGATTTTAACATTGTCCATTTATCATTTTTGGTTTTGACGATGACTACGAATTCAGGTTCTGTTACGACTGTGATGGCTTCTTGGAAGCAGCATTATTCATTGAAGAGCTAGAGAGGGTTAGCAAAGCTATAATTTTTTTTTTCACACTTTGCATGTATTTTTGCTGTTGGATAGTGATTAGCGACCAGGAGCCTTGATTATTTCTCAAAACATGCAAAACTAAAAGCAGAAGATACTGGAAATCTGAAATGAAACACACATACTTCTGGAAATATCAACATCTGTGGAGGGAGAATCGGAGCTAATGTTCAAGATTGATGAGAATTTCACCAGTAAGATTATGGACCTGAAATGTGTACTTGACTACTCTCTCCTCAGAAGCTTGTTAACATGCAAAGTATTTAAAGCATTTTCCATTTTTACTCGATATTTCCTTTCCAATTATTTTAGCTCGTGTAAGTTATGGTTGATTACTGTACAAAACAAAAATGACTGTACAGAGGTGCAGTGAAAAGCTTTTGTTGCATGCTAACCAGTCAGCGAATAGACCATACAGGATTACAATTGATTACAAAAGATACATGATGAATGGAATGACATGAATAACGTTTAGTGCAAGACAAAGTCCAGTAAAATCCAATCAAAGATAGTCTGAGGTTCTCCAAAGTTGTATATAGTAACTCAGAACTGCTCTCTAGTGTTGGAAGGATGGTTCAGTTGCCTGGGAAGAAACTTTTCCTGAATCTGGGGTTGTGCACTTTCACACTTCTATGCCCTTTGCCTGATGGGAGGAAGGAGGGAGTGACCGGGGAGCGACTCGCCCTTTAATACGTTGGTGATCTTGCCGAGGTAGCGTGAGATGTCAATGGAAGGGAGGTTGGTTTGTGGAATGGTCCAGGCTGCATCCACAATTCTCTGCAATTTCTTGCGGTCATGGGTGGAGCTGTTCCCAAACCATGATGTGATGCATCCTGATAAAAAGCTTTCCGTGGCACATCTGTAAAAGTTGGTGAGAGTTGTTGGGGACGTGCCAAACCTCCTATGCCTTCTAAGGAAGTAGAGGCGTTGATGTGCTTTCTTGGCTGTGGCTTCAATGTGGGAGGTCCAGGAAAATGTTGCAGGTGATATTTATTCCTAGGAATTTGAAGCTTTCAACCATCTCTTCTTCGGTGCCGTCAATGCAGACTGGGATATGTGTACCACTTCGCTTCCTGAAGTCGACCACTATCTCCTCTGTTCTGCTGACATTGAGAGAAAGATCGTCGTCGTGACGCCTGGTCACGAGGTTCTCAATCTCCTCCTTGTACTCCGCCTCAACATTATTTGATATCTGGCCCAGAACGGTGGTGTTGTCTGTGCATTTGTAAATTGAATTGGATTTGTACTTGGCTGCACAATTGTGGGTGTACAATGAATGAATGAATACTTGATTGTCACATTCAACAAGTCACATGCCTTCTCACAGTCACAGGGAGTAAAGCAGAGGGCTGAGAATGCATCCTTGTGGAACACCAGTGTTGAGGATTATAGTAAAGGATAATTTGTCCCCTATTCTCACTGATTGGAGTCTGTGGGTCAGGAAGTCAAGGAATTAGAGGATTCCTGAAATATAGTTACTTGCTTATAACCATGAATTTTTAGTCTCAAACTGTTTGCTACAGATGGCATTTTGTTGCTTGTAAATCAGGCGGATAAACAAATTTGTAAGATTTGAAGCCCCTCTAGGATATTGATCTCGCAATCCACATTTCCATGTTTGCTTGTGTAATTACATGATCAAAATATAATTTGCTCCTGTCTGCTTTATTTTAAAGATTAGAACATTGATCTTCCTATGTTGCAGGTTGTTCAGATGATACAGCGTGACCCTGAAAAACGTTTAACAGCTGAAGAACATCTTAAACAACAGAGGGGCAGAGCTTTCCCAGAGTTGTTTTACAGTTTTCTGCAACCTTATATGGCACAATTTGCAAAAGAGACTTTCCAATCTGCTGATGAACGCATCTTGGTAATAAGGAAGGACTTGGAAAATATTCTACAAAATGTGTGTGGAGAAGACCAGACGGATAAAAACAATGGAGAAACAAAAGAGTATGGTTTGATTATTTTAGTGTCTGTTATCACCTCTTGCTTGCAGACACTCCAATTCTGTGATTCTAAATTAGCTGCTTTGGAACTAATTCTCCACTTAGCAACCAGACTAAGTGGTGAGATACTACTTGATCGAATAACACCTTACCTCTTACATTTTGCCAATGATTCCGTACCAAGGGTCCGAGCTGAAGCAGTCAGAACACTGACAAAAGTCCTAGCCCTTGTCAAAGAGGTGCCACGTAATGATGTCAATATTTACCCCGAGTACATCTTGCCAGGTATTGCTCACTTGGCTCAGGATGAAGCAACTCTTGTCAGATTAGCATATGCAGGTAAGGAACGTAGATAAAATAAATAATTCTAATCTGTACCCGGTTCATAGGGTGAACCAACTGGATATGAATTGAAACCCCTCTCTTTTTGCCTCTTTCCCGTCCTTGCCCCATTGCTCCACTGTTGGGATTGCAGTTGTCTCTTGTCTCCATGACTTGGCAAGTTATAACCTACCATTAAACTTTGTATGGTAGACACAGAATGCTGGAGTAACTCAGCGGGACAAGCAGCATCTCTGGAGAGAAGGGATGGGTGATGTTTTGGGTTGAGACCCTTCAGTCTGAAGAAGGGTCTCAACCTGAAACGTCACCCATTCCTTCTCTCCAGAGATGCAGCCTGTCCCACTGAGTTACTCCAGCATTTTGTGTCTACTTTCGATTTAAACCAACATTTCTGACACTATTCCATTTCTTTAATTGTCTGAATATTATAACATGGCAAACGCCGAACTACAATTTATTTCAGTAAAAGATACTTTTGGTGGCCTTGGGTAAATTGTCTTGTGTAGGATAGTGTTATTGTGTGGGGATCGCTGGTCGGCACGGATTAGGTGGGCCAAAGAGCCTGTTTCTGCGCTGTCTCTCCAAACGATACTTTCTGAATTGCTAATCATAATTTTCTATTGTATTTTAACAGAAAACATAGCACTTTTGGCTGAGACAGCTCTCCGATTTTTAGAAATAGTCCAGTTAAATAATTTAAACGTGGAAAGTGAGCTCAATGGAGAGGAAACAGAAGAAATACTACATCCCAATGAAAACTACGACTCTGGTAATCTCTCACATTATAATCTATTTTCATAGCAACTTAATATTATTCACAAGGTAATACAATTATTCACTCTTCTAACTCAATTCCGCAAAATCCTGTTAACTAATGAACTGAATCCCATGTTTGTAGAATTACAAGCTCTCCATGAGATGGTTCAGCAAAAGGTGGTGACGCTGTTGAGTGACCCAGAAAATATTGTGAAGCAGACCTTAATGGAGAATGGGATAACTCGACTTTGTGTGTTCTTTGGTCGCCAGAAGGCAAATGATGTTCTCTTGTCGCACATGATCACCTTCTTGAATGATAAGAATGATTGGCATCTTCGAGGTGCCTTCTTTGATAGTATTGTTGGTAAGTACAGTATGAACATTTTGATAACTTGCTATTGTGCTGCAATTGTGTCCAATGTTATATCTTACTGTATTAATAGGAATAGTAGAGATACCCAGTTGTCCAGGTAGCAAATATGAATGGAGAAGAGTTAACTATTCAAGCTGATGACTTTTTCCAGAACTCTGAAAAGGAGAAGATGAGTGTGTTTACATTTCAGAGTAGGGTAATGTTTAGAGACCAAGATTGTCCAGTTGACATAAATGCTTTGGTGTTGTCAAAGATGATACATGCTTGTTAATCATGGCTTGTTAATGGGAAATGTGTAAATAGAGGAAGATAAATTAAGGCCGCTGAGAGACAAAACAGTGCTGGACCTGAGATGCTGATAATTGTTTTTCAGAAAAATGTAAGTCAAAAATATAAAGCAAACTTAATCTACTGCTTCATATTTCAGGTAGTCTTTGCTTTCTCTCTCCTTCTCCTCCCATTCCCAGCTCTCCCACAGCCCCCGTCTCCACCTCTTTTCTTCTTCCCACCCCCACATCAGTCTGAAGAAGTGTCTCGACCCGAAACGTCACCTATTCCTTCGCTCCATAGATGCTACCTCACCCGCTGTGTTTCTCCAGCATTTTTATCTACCTTTTAATCTACTGCTGATCACTATACCAAAAATAAATCGCATTTATCCCACAATTTGACTAGGGTAATTCAGTGTTCTGGAAAGATTACTTGAAATTCCTCTTGTTTACATGTGCTAAAATACTTTGTATTGAGTTTCATTTTATTGTACATTTGAGCAGGTACATAGGTAGGAAAGGTTTAGAGGGATATGGACCAAACGCGGGCAGGTGGGACGAGTGTAGATGTGGCTTCTTGGTCAGCATGGACAAATTGGGCTGAAGGACATTGGACTTGTCTGTGCAACGGATGTCCTACAAAGCTGAGAACTGTATTCTGTATTTTACCCTTTGCTCTACATATTGTATTTGAATTTGGCTTGAATGTGGGTATGTTTTGTATTATTTAGTTTGACTGGTTAGTGTGCAAAACACAACTTTTCAGACTGAAGAAGGGTCTCGACCCAAAACTCACCCATTCCTTCTCTCCAGAGATGTTGCCTGTCCCGCTGAGTTACTCGACATGCAACATTTTACCGTACCTCCGTACACGTGACAATGATAAACCTAAATTATCACTTGTCTGGGCCTATTGTAGCCCTTGGGACTTATTATTAAATGTAACAATTACAATTCACCATCTTATTTTTCTCTCTACTTTTGGAGATTTAAATTTCAGTTTTATCCTGTTTATTTGTTTTCTATATTTCCCTCTTCTATCTCAATTGCCAGTATTTACGATGGCACAGTGGTGCAGTGGTAAAGTTACTGCCTTACACCACCAGAGACCCAGGTATGATCCAGACTACTGGTGCTGCCTGTACAGAGTTTGCATGTTCCCCCTGTGGGTTTTCTCCAGATTCATCCCATATTCTCTACAAATGTTTTAATACAGATATTTTTAAGGACGATAAGCTCAGAGATAAAACAATTTTTTGCTTCACTATCATTGAAGTAACATTTGGTCTCATCCACTATTTTCAAACAAGGACTTCTTATTTCAACACTTTTTTGACGTATTATATTTATTGTGTACAAGACTAGCATTATTTTCCATCGGGTTGTTTGTGCTTTTGGTTCAGAGGTGAAAACATGTCTAGAAACAGCTAATTACAGGTGGCCACACGAGGAGCATGCCTTTTGTTTAAGAATACTATTATCTTGAGAGTAAGAGGAAGGATATGTTTAGTTTAGAGATACAGCGTGGTAACAGATCCTTTGGTCTACCGAGTCCATGCTAACCATCAATCATCGGTTCCCACTAGTTCTATGTTATACCACTTTTTCAACCATTCCTTCCACATAAGGGGCAATTTGCAGAGACCAATTGGCCTGCAAATCTGCATGACTTTGGGATGTGGGAAGAGACCAGAGCACCTGGAGGAAGCCCTACATTATCACAGGGAGAATATGAAAACTTCTGTAGTCCGGATCGAACCAGGCTCCCGGGCACTGTAGGAGGGCAGTTCTACCAGCTGTGCCATCATCATATTGAAAAATATGAATAGTCTTAGATTTTTTTGTAATGTATTTGTGCTAACAAAATAATTTTGTGTGTTTCAAAAGCATTCATATATATTTGCTTGTTCATTCTAAAGTAGTTCATTGGTTTTGCTAAAGTCGACCACCAGGTGGTACAATAAAACCTCCTTTCAATGATTTGAGAAAGGCTCCTCGCACCAAAATGAAAATTGAAAAGCACATAGTCATAATTTAAATCTGTGTATGAGCACTGAAATTACCATCTACCAATTGTTCAATTTTTTAAAATGTAATTTTTATATTTCAGGGAGTCATTTTTCTTTTTTAATTTCTCTAAGATATTAAAAGAATATACGGAAATTCAAATTTATTTACTTCAAATTTTTTGTTGTCGGGATGAAAGAAAATTGCTCCATGTCAATTGCAAAAAAACGTAATCATTTAAATTACTCAGCAGGAACAGTTAATATTAAACGGGTCTCAGTCTCGACACAGCCCTCTCTCTTTTATACTAGCCATCTTCCCTCTTCACTTCTAGTCCTGAGGCAGGGTTTCATCCTGAAGCTTAAACACATCCTTCACCGCACCCAGCAGATGCTGCTTGACCTGCTGAGTTCCTCTAGCAGATTGTTACTCCAGATTCCAGCACCTGCAGTCTCTTGTGCCTCCCAATTAATTTTAGACCTTTCTTCGCACTTGTTCAACGCAAATTGTATGTTATATATGGGTTTTGAATGTCAAATGACTAACTTTTGTCACTTTTATAGCAAAATGTGACTGAGATAAAGTAACTTTAACCTTTCAGCATCCTGCTTCTGATGGTGGCAATGTGTATGCTCATCACTTAACTGTAAGACAGCTCTACAGTGTGTGCATGCCAAAATCAATGTAAACTGAGTTTATTTACGTTGGGCCCAATTGAACACTATTCTGTCCCTGTCTGCTTGTACTTGTGTGGCTGATGCAGATGCTGAATCTGCTGACTCTCTACATTTGGGAGGCATCTGGCAAGGTGCTGAAAGGCCTTGATGAGTAGATCTTACGCAAAATGTGGCTGAGGCCCCAGCCCTGGAATGCCTCCATAACGTTTGACGGCACAAAAATGCAATGCAGCTTTAGTTTCTTTAATAGCATTTGAGGGTTTGTTTAAAAAAAATAATTGAAAAAGTTAATTCTAATTTAATCCAAGCATGAAAAATTAATTCTATACTTTAAGGTAAAAATTAGTTTCCTTCTCAAGACTCTGGAGGGATTTGGACAGAATCAGGCAGGTGAGACTAGTGTTGATGGGGCATCTTGGTCGGCATGTGTACGTTGGCCAAAGGGCCTGCTCGGTGTCATGTACGACTCTTCTTAATATCCATCTTGGGAATTCTTATTCAAACAAAGAAGGATTTATCTGCCAGTTTTGACTAGCTTAGCATTAGAGTGTTAGATTCCTGAGTACTGGAGAATTGCTGTGTGGTGGGTCTTGTTGAACTTAATGTGTCCAGCAGAAGATCTTAGCGATAGGTGCCCTGGCATCTGTCTCTTGAAGTGTATCCAGGCTTTCTAGTGAGCAAGTGTCATTTTGGAATGAACATGCCTGGAATAAGCTGAATGACATTAGTTCCCCTTGGAACTATTGTCTATAATTGGTGTAGTTTGGTCCACCATAAAAGTATATATACAGTACTCAGTTCACACGGAGACACAAGGAACTACAGATGCTGGTTTACAAAAAACCCCACAAATTGCTGGAGTAACTCAGTGGGTCAGTCAACATCTCTGGAAGTCCTGAATAGGTAAGCTTTCACTTTCACTGTACATGTATAGTGACAATAAATGGCATATCTAGCATCTAGCATATCTAGGTGACATTTCAATTCAGGACACCTTCTTCACCCTCTGTTCATATCCTCTTTGGAAGCATGAGGCATATAATTTCTTCTGGTGGAATAGCAATACAAGTCAAGCTTTCCGCAAACTTAAGCCTGATGAAGAGCCTCGACCCAATACGTCACCGTGTAGAGGCACAAACATCGTGAATAAATGGATTCTTTATTCAGGCATTGTGGGTTAGATATACATGCATGTTTAGCACTCTAACATAATAGTTATCGTTGTTGCTGAAAGGCTGTAGCCTTGTGGCGTCGGTTGAGCTCCTGCTGAAGTGGCAGGACACTCTCATGAAGAGAGAGGAAGAGCGAGAGAGAGAGAGGAAAGGTCAGTTCTTATATACCTGGGCACCACTCTATATCCCGTGACTGCCGAGGATTTGCATAGCAAAAGTGGCCTAACCACTAGGTGCCGCTACAATCTATTCCGTTTCTCCAGAGATGCTGCCTGGCCCGCTGAGTTATTCCAGCATTTTGTGCCAAATTTATTTGACAAGTCTAGTCCAGTTCCTATCGTTTACCTTAAAGTAGTGTATAACAACAGCACATATTGTTTATAAAGTGCCTGTTTGGTGCTGTGCAGGAGTCGTTTTCCTACAGAAAAGGAAAGCTAATCCCCATCTTCAATGAAGCAGATTATTTAAAAAAAAAAATTGATTCTGACTTTCCTGTTATTTAAAAAAAAAGGCTTAAATATATGATATAATTCACCAATAAGAAAGAAATTCCAATAACTTTTTGTTATCAGATTCTGAAAAACTTCACATGGTTACCATTTGGGTCCTGATAATTATTTGATGCATTGTTCTTGATTAAGGTGTTTTTATTTTTTTAGGTGTGGCCGCTTATGTTGGATGGCAGAGCTCATCAATCCTCAAGCCCCTTCTTCAACAAGGACTCAGTGATGCTGAGGAGTTTGTGATCTATAAAGCCCTCAATGCGATGACATGCATGTGTCAGTTGGGACTTCTGCAAAAACCTCACATCTATGAGTTTGCCAACGATATTGGTAAGTTTTACATTTGTTAAGAGGGATATGTTTTCTTTTTCCTTATTGGAATATTTATATTAGTCATAGTCACTATCTGTAATGGTAATCAGATGACAAAAACTTTGCATTTATGTAAGACGGTCCAGCTCAAACATGCCTGTCCTCATTCAGATACATATTGAATGGAGGATGATTATTAGGCTATTTATTGTATGCAACATGAAAGCTAATTTCTATCTCCTATTAATTCTCATAAAACCACTATTAACCCTGTGTTTGGGAACAAAAGGTCCATCCACTCCGTATTACCTCTTGTGTTGAGTTATCTAACATCCTTAACCCTTAACAGGGTAGTGGGTATATGGAATGAGCTGCCAGAAAAGATGGTTGATGCTGGTACTATAACAACAATTAGAATGCATTTGGAGAGGTACATTGATAGGAAAGGTTTGGAGGGATATGGGCCGGATAGCATATATAAAAAGTTGGATGGTGAGGTCTTGTACAACTAAGAAAAATGGTGGTGGAAAATCAATACAGATTAAAAAAAAAAAAACCCACAAACAAACAGGAATTTAAATCTCTAGGATATAAAGTTTTATAGCAACATGTAAAAGCTCCCTTTTAATATTTAATGTCTGTGTGAGAGGATTAAGTTTGTATTTGCCAAGGCAGCAATGCCAAGGATGTCTGAGTGAATTAATAAACAATTGTATTGGGGCTCCAGTATTCTCTTTCTCAAGTGGTAAGGTATACACAATGACTTTTCAATTGTACCCAGAAACAATATTGTAGAGTTTCCTGTGAAAAGATGATGTATTTGTTGGAAGGATCATTAGAATCCTGAGTATAGCTTTCCGTAGAATATAACTAAAACAATGATGTACTTAATGGTATTTGTGTATTTCTAATTACCTTACTAATGTTGTTAAAATATGGAATGGTTTAAACTAACTAAATCCATGCAAAGTGCACAGGTAACTGCCTGTCTGTGTTAACATTTGTGGACTTTATATTAATAAATAAATAAATAAATCTTGTTCCTTTTTCACATTAGCACCGTTTTTGTGCCACCCAAATCTCTGGATCCGTTATGGAGCTGTGGGATTCATAACGGTGGTTGCACAGCATCTGAATATTGCTGACGTTTATTGCAAACTGATGCCATTCCTCAATCCATTCATCTCCCAACCAATAATACAGGTACGATTTGTGTTACCTGACTTGTTCCATGGTTAAATAGAATGCAGTTGATTGTCTTTTGATGTAGTTAAAATGTCTCCATTTATTTTCTTTATTGTAATGTTTAGTACAAATAATAGTGCATGAGATAATTGTTACAGTTTTAACCAGTTTTCGCAACATACCTTAAAGAATTTGGAGATTACAATGTGGGATTTGTGCTTGTACTTTTATTTTTCCCTGGTTTCTATTTGATAACTTAATCCATCTTTTAGGAAAAAAGATACAAATTTGGCGCCTATACAAATTGCATTTGTACTTAAGTACTTTTTACTTAAGGTTTTTATTTTACAGTAACATTCCCTTAATGACTGGGAACAAGAATAAACGCTATAAAACTACAAAAAAAAATAGTGATAGAAGCCAAAGTCCATTAAATCCATGCCAGTCCAATGCACAAATGATCAATTTAGTCCCTTTTCTCTGCCATCTTCTTATTGCTCATCATTTTGTTTTCAACTGCTCTTGAACACCATATTTTGATCTCCCTCTATGACAACTCCTGTTGTGGCAGAAACTAACCAATCATGGTTGGTTACACAGAAAAGCTGGAGAAACTCAGCGGGTGCAGCAGCATCTATGGAGCGAAGGAAATAGGCAACGTTTCGGGCCGAAACCCTTCTTCTGAAGAAGGGTTTCGGCCCGAAACGTTGCCTATTTCCTTCGCTCCATAGATGCTGCTGCACCCGCTGAGTTTCTCCAGCTTTTCTGTGTAACCTTCGATTCTCCAGCATCTGCAGTTCCCTCTTAAACCAATCATGGTTCTTTGGTTGTCTACAGAATTTGATGCTGTTGGTTTTTCAGTCAATTAGCAATGAGAACATTTCTGTCTACCATCTCAATATATCATGTTTCAGT
Source organism: Leucoraja erinaceus (assembly GCF_028641065.1). NCBI lineage: Eukaryota > Metazoa > Chordata > Chondrichthyes > Rajiformes > Rajidae > Leucoraja > Leucoraja erinaceus. The sequence continues at coordinate 3,923,749 of NC_073378.1, forward strand.
ACCACCAGAGATTACTTTTTGTTCCAAGAAAAGTAAATGCAGTTTCTCTAGTCTATTCGCTCAATTAAAGACCTCATCACTGCAATTAATTTAGTGAAGGCTTCACATATTGATGAAAGTGAGTGGCCATGTCATGTTGATTGTACTTGTTGTATGGATTTCGAAAAGACACAGATAAAATACCGCACAATTGGCCTTTCTCCAGGATTGAAGCACGTGGGGAAAAAGGGTAATGGCACAGGCAGAAAACTACCCAAGTTGCAAATAATGGAGAATAGCAATGAATGTTTGCCAGAGGGAAATACACAGCAGAACACCCCAGGATTCAAGGCCAGAACCATTTGCAAAGTGTGGCAAATGTAATAAAATGAAATAAGAGAGGGAAATAAACAAATGAAAAATGCCTGTTTAATATCCTGGTCTCTCATTCAAACACATCACTTTTCTGGTGATTGCGGTAAAGATGCAACGTGCTGAAGAAGCTCAGCGTGCCATGTGGCATCTCTGGAGAGCATGGAGAATACCAGTGTTTGAACATGGAGAACTCAAAAGATGCTTTCTGACCCTCTGAGTTACTCCAGCATTTTGTCTTTTTTTTTTTGTAAACCAGCATCTGCAGTGGCTTTAGTCTAGAGATTATGGTGTTTGTTTTTATGTTTATTATCGTATTTGTTTTTATTAGAGGTATTGTATGTAAATATTAGTCTAGTATATGTTTTTCACTGTCTTTTTGGGGATTGTCTTCCAGATAGACAAGGAAATTGTGTTGCTGAGCGTCCTCAAAGAGCCAGTCAACCGTTCCATATTTGACTATGTATTGCGATCGAAGGACATAATGAATCTCTACAGGCATTTGTACTTGCGCCAGAAAATACGAAATGGACTTCTGCTGGAATGCCCAATCCCCGAGGACCCAATTATTGCCCAGTTGTTAAAGAAATTGCTTTCCCAGGTAATACTTAACATACAAGTTTAACAACAAATCTTGAATCTCCTAATTTCTTTGTTATTCACTTTTGACCAATCTGTCAGGGACAAAATTTGGCTCATTGTACTTTTCAAGTCATCAGGGCTAAATGACTAAATGCTCAGTAAGACGTTTGCTCAGCCTACATTTAATTATCTAACAAGGGATCTTCAGTGAATTTTAGTTTCAATACCAATATTGGGCTTTCTTTCTGTTTCTACAGATTGTTTTGTGTTGGTAGTAAGTTACAATGTAAGTAATAAGGCAGACTTGGTCGGTTATAGACGTATATGTTGAAACCATTACAAAGATCCAATAGGTCACAACACATATTGTAGATATCATGCGTATCATATTGAATGGTGATGCTGGCCTACTCCTGCACCTATTTTCTTTGTGTTATTTGCTCTGGATAAGATTTCCCTTCCCAAAATTAGTCCTCTCAATAGATTCCATACAATTTGGATATAAATTGATAATGTTAATCTAAACTTTTCTAGATGGATATATCAAGCTGTGAGGTGCTTAGATAGTGAGAAATCTTTCCTTGTGATGGAGATGTTAAACAGGCAACAAAAAGGCATATGGTGAGGAATGAAGGGTTAGATGGGCGGTGAGGATTTTTTATTCTACCCAGAAGATGACGGGAACCTGGAATACACTTTGAAAAGCTGGTGGAGGGTGGATTTGATGGCATGGTTTTATGATGTTCTGAAGAAGATTGCTATGAAAATGGTGGGTACATTAGCTTTTATCTTCTAAAATTTGGAAGAAAGTAAAGATAACCCACTATTTAAGAAATTATCTGCAGAGAAAATAGTGAACTGCAGTCAAGTTACTCAGACTTCAGTAACTGAAAGTTGCTTTAAACTATTGCTAATGGGACTGTGCAGAGTCAACATAGATTTATGAAAGGAAAATCATATTTGATGTGCCATTTAGAATTGTTTAGGAGTGTAGTTAGTAGAATAGATTGGGGCAAATGAGACTGATAAAATGCCACGCAAAAGTTATTAATAAGAAAACAAAATGTGTACTCAGTTGAGGACTGGTTAACAAATCAAAACAGTAGTTTTTTAACAGAGAAAAAAATAATTGGGATGGGAGATTCTGACTGGTGTGTTGGTAATTGGTTCCAACTATTCACAATCTAATCAATGATCTCATTGGGTGTAACGCCGCGGATGTAAAATAGGGATCCGGCCTGTATAAACCAAACCTCCCGGCTGGGAGGTCCAAAATGTAGGTATCGTCAGGGAGACCGCGTTGAGGTCGGCCGCATAGGCGGCAGCGGCAGAATGCATTTTCTTTTCAAATCTCCCTTCCAGGATTACACTCCTGGGCGTCGAGGTCACAAGTGTGGCGGGCACGCGAAAGAGTCCAGCCAAAAACTAATCGGACACGAGTTGCATGCACTGGACATGTTTATTCTCTCCATTACAGCTCCCTGCTCCTCCAAGGTTACGGGCGTTGCCCGGCCTTAAATACCAACTCGGGTACCGACCCTGTGACTAGCGCCTCCCACACCAAGACGCTGTCCTGTAGAGTCGATGGTTTATTGTGCCCTTGGGTTGCCACCAGGTGCCGCCACAAAGTAATATTTATAGTCGTACTCGGAACACAAAACTATTTGTATGTATTCTGAGTATTTGTATGTATTCAAGGGGCTTGACATTTCTAAGTTAATAAGCATGGATCAGGCAGATGAATATAACATGGAAAGTTAGCAACCTTTCACGGGCAGAAGAAATAGGAAAATGAAGCACTATTTAAACAATGAGAAACCTGGGTGTTCTCATATACGCATCACTGAAAGGTAATGTGAGACTATAACGTGTTAGGAAGGAATACAGTACTTTGCCTTTCCTGCAAGAAGAACTGAGTGCAGCACAAGAACAGGCCCTTTAAGTAGACCAGGCCGATGCAGTCTAGAATTTAGAAGGATGAGAAATGATCTACCGTAATTGAAATACAAAAGAGCATTTTGTGGCTTAAGAGGTTTGATTCAGAGATGGCTGTCTTGGCTGAAGTATCCAGAATCGGGTATCTCAAATAGTTGATAATTCAGAAAATGTTAAATGGGTATGTAGAAAGGAACTGCAGATGCTGGTTTAAACTGAAAATAGACACGAACAACTGGAGTAACTCTGTGGGTCAAACAGCATCACTGGAGAAAAGGAATAGGTAAGGATTCTCGACCCAAAATGTCACCTATTCCCTTTCTCCAGAGATGATGTCTGACCCGCTGAGTTATTAAATTTAAAATGGACTTCTTCATCTAGAGATTGCAAATGTTTGGAATTCTGTGTCAAAGACGAGTATGAATCTTAGACGCTGTACGTAAACAGAAAGTGATAGATTTGTGGATAATAGGGGATCTGGAGTTAATGCACTTAAGAGAAAGGATCAGTCATGATCTTGTGAAAGGGTGGAGTTGGACCGAGGGGCGCAGAGTGCTCTGTTGAATCTATTTCTCATGTGCTCCAGTATAAACAGAGAAGTAATTGAACTTGAAAAGTGGTCGTAATGGATTGTTCAGCCAACATTTAGAGATTTGTTATAAAAAGAATTATCTTAATTTACATTGGTATAGGCTATTCTCCCGCTAACACATAGTTTGTGGTACATTTAGTGAGCATCCAGGGAAATGAAACACGATTTCCTTGCCCAGAAATGCAAATGTACTGAAGCTTGTAAGAAACTAACCATTTATTGCAAGAAAGTTAACCAGTCAACATTTATATATGCATAGAAAAGGGTAGAATGAATAGAATTGAATTGAATTTATTTGTCATTCAGACCTTTCGGTCTGAACAAAACTTTGTTTCCCTGCAGCCATGCATGTAATAAAAAATGACAAAAACACACAATCAACACAAATTTAACATCCACCACAGTGAGTTCACCAAACAACTCCTCACTGTGATGGAAGGCAAAATCTTAAAGTCTCTGTCTCTTCCCTCTTTGTTCTCCCTCTGCGCCGAACAAATTAATATATAGAAATGGGATATTGATTCATTAACTACAGAGTTTTCAAGAGAGAGTTAGATTTAGCTCTTAGGGCTAAAAGCATCAAGGGATATGGGGATAAAGTAGGAATGGGGTACTTATTTTAGATGACCAGCCATGATCATATTGAATGGCGGTGCTGGCTCGAAGGGTCGAATCGCCTACTCCTACACCTATTTTGCCATGTTTCTATGAACACCGATTTTCCAGCACCAGAGCCTTTCTGCATTATCTGTTTTTCTGGACCATCAGAGTTCACGAGATAATGAAATGACTATACATCCCTGGCCCACTAATGACACTGCTCCCATGACTTGGAGGCACCATGGAGTCTCAGAAATGTAAATAAATATAAATATAAAATATAAGCAGAATGTGAATGGAATGACCCATCCCTGGCTCTCACCATCTCCATGGCCGTTTAGAGCCCCGGCTTCTGACTCCACTGCTGACTCGTAAAATGCACCAATGAGCCCTTCTTCACCCACCCAAAGGACACAAAGCGCTGGAGTGATTTAGCGGGTCAGGATCTCTGGACAACACGGATAGGTGACATTGGGACCCTTCCTCGGACTGATTCAGTTGGTTGTGGAGTATATGAATATGCAAGGGCAGATTGAGATTAAGAAAAATGAGGTTTTGGGGCACTTGAAGAGCATTAAGGTGAATATATCCCCAGGACTGATGGGATTTATCACAGGTTATTGAGAGAGGCAAGGGATGAGATTTAGGGACCCTTAATAAAGATTTGAAGGGCCTGTCCCTCTTGGGCGACCTAATCCGTGAGTTCTGGCGAGTTTGCCCTCGACTCGTACTCACAGCATGGTCGACACAAGGTCGTTGGAGGTCTTCGTTACTCTTCTTCATGCTCGAGAGTAGTCAAAGGAGGTCTTCAACATGTCATTTTTTTTTCTCTTTCAAACTCTTCTAAACTAGCCAATTAGGTCGCCCAAGTGGGGCAGCCCCTTTAGCATCTTGTTTTCTGAAGTTCATTTAGACAATACCAGCCTACCTTCATCAATCTTAATTACCTCCCCAATCCAATTAGTGAGGCAGATAAAGCTGTGCGGACTCTGCATGCAGTCTTTCTAAATGTACATAGATTCTAACCGCTTCATAGCTTCCTGTATATGGACACAAACCTCACTGTGTCCATAAATCATGAAAGAACATTAACTGTCTCCATCTTCTGGCACCTCTCCTGTGGCTAATAATGGTGCAAAAATCTTTGTCAGAGCTCCAGCTGCATTCTTGCTTGCTTCCAATAGCATCCTGGAATATATTTAATCCAGCCCCGTGGATTCATCAACCCTATGTTTTTTATTTATTTGATCAAAAGATACAGCATGGAGACAGGAGCTTTGCCACACCAAGTCCACGCCGATCCTCATTCGCCCATTCACACTAATCTTTAGGAGATCCAATCATTCCGTGGGTACCCTTTACTCCTGATAAACTTGGAGAATGTCATAAATCTTACTTGCCAAGGATACTTCATGGCCCCTTGTGGTCCTCCTTTCTCTTTCTTAAATTCTCTCCTCTGTACAAGCCTTCACTATCCTTTGTCATCAGGGCTTGCTAATCTTGCCATCTTTTCCTTTCTGGAACATGCTAGCTCTGAATTCTCTTTTAAAAGACTTGGCGCCTGCTCATAATCTACTCTCATGATGTCCTTTATGCTATTGAAATCTGCTTTTCCTCAAATTAACAACCCAAGTCGTGAGATCATAACCCTAGAGGCCGGCCAGCTCCCTACACCCACTTTTCAGGATTCTGATCCTCTTTCTACCTATGTTGTTCTACCTATGAAATATAGCGCTTCTCCCCACCCCCCCCTCTTTCACTCAGAATATTCTGCAACCGGTCCTGGCAATAACAAGGGATGAATGAATGCACAGGTGGGGAAGGCAAACTCTAGGTGAGCTGTAATAGTGGGGGATTCGAATACGAGGGGAACTGTTCCTTCTGTGGCTGAAAGTGAGACTCCAGAATAAGTTCCTAACGCTACCATGATACTTATTTTTCTCTTTGTATCTCTCGCATGCTGGCATTCCCAAAGGTGCTGCAGTCTCCAAGTGTAGGCTTTGTTGATATAAACTCATAGCTGTCATGTTATTATACAATTAAGCTTGAACTATATGGAATTGGAATATTAATTGTTTTACATCATTCTTCCCTGGTCCAAATATTAGTTTGGCTTTTATCAACCTGAAACTCAAAGTCAACATTTAGGTTTCACTATGACCCGATCTGTCATGTGGCTCATTTGTTTTGATGTAGGGCATGAATGAAGCAGATGAAGACAAACTACTCGCTCTGAAGGATTTCATGCTGAAGTCAAACAAGGCCAAAGCCAATGTGGTGGACCAAAGCCACATGAATGACAGCGCTCAAAGTGGCGTGATTGATCTGGCTGCATTAGGAATCCCTCGAAGGCACATTGATCTTGTGAAGACAAAGCAAGAAAATGATGATAAACGAGGTAGTCCTCTTTATCTTTCCGTTTTTCCGTTTTTCGCTGCCTTGATTATAATTGTCAAGTAGTATATACATAGTGAGAGCTTTGCCACAGCTGTTTAGTCATTCGCCCAGTCGAAACATAGAGAACAGGATTATGTAGATACCTTTAAAATTTTGTACTGGCAGAACTAAAGATGCAGATCTAATCCCCTTGTGGTCCTCCTTGGACATTATACTTTTTTTGGGGGGTCATCAGGGCTTGCTAATCTTGCCATCTTTTCCTTTCTGGAACATGCTAGCTCTGAATTCTCTTTTAAAAGACTTGGCGGTCTGCTCATAATCTACTCTCATTAAATGTCCTTTATGCTATTGAAATCTGCTTTTCCTCAAATATAATGGCCATTTTCTTCGTGAGAAAATAAATTTTAAAATTGGTGCTCCAGCTCCCTACAAACCCACTTTGAGACTGCACTCTTTCCAAGGATGTTGTTCTAATGACATAGGACAAATGTGGAAAGCAGGAAATTGTTGGCTAAAACAATGCTGCACAGGTTTTACGAGCTCTAGGTTGTTTTGTGGATTCGAATAATTATTAATCCTTTGTGGCTGAAATTGACTATAAGTTCCTAAGAACCATAGAAATTATTTTTCTCTTTTGTACCTCTCGCATGCGGGCATTCCCAAAGGTGCTGCAGTCTCCAGTGTAGGGTTTGTTGATATAAACTCATAGCTGTCATGTTATTATACAATTAAGCTTGAACTATATGGAATTGGAATATTAATTGTTTTACCATTCGTACCTGTCCAAATTCTTTCCTTTTATCCCCTGAAACCCAAAGTCACCATTTAGGTTTCACTATGACCCGATCTCATGTGGCTCCTCTTATGTAGGGCATGAATGAAGAGATGAAGACTCAACTACTCGCTCTGAAGGCATGCTGAGTCAAAGAAGGCCAACCACAATGTGTGTGGAAAAAAGCCACATGAATTCTCATCTCGATTTTGGCGGATTGATCCCCTTATCCTTAAGCTGTGACCCCTTGTCCTGGACTTCCCCAACATCGGGAACAATCTTCCTGCATCTAGCCTGTCCAACCCCTTAAGAATTTTGTAAGTTTCTATAAGATCCCCTCTCAGTCTCCTAAATTCTAGAGAGTATAAACCAAATCTATCCAGTCTTTCTTCATAAGACAGTCCTGCCATCCCAGGAATCAGTCTGGTGAACCGTCTCTGCACTCCCTCTATGGCAATAATGTCCTGCCTCAGATTTGGAGACCAAAACTGTACGCAATACTCCAGGTGTGGTCTCACCAAGACCCTGTACAACTGCAGTAGAACCTCCCTGCTCCTATACTCAAATCCTTTTGCAATGAAAGCTAACATACCATTCGCTTTCTTTACTGACTGCTGCACCTGCATGCCTACCTTCAGCAGAATTAGGCTATTATGCACATCAGATCTACCCTGCCATTCAATCATGGCTGATCTATCTTTCCCTCTTAACCCCTTTCACCTGCCTTTCCCCCATAACTCCTGACACCCGTACTAATCACAAATCTATCTATCTCTGCTTTAAAAATATCCATTGACTTGACTGCCACAACCTTCTGTGACAATGAATTCCACAGATCCTCTGACTAAAGAAATTCCACAGATCCTCTGACTGAAGAAATTCCTCCATCTCCTTCCTAAAAGAACGTTATTTAATTCTGAGGCTATGACCTCTGGCCCTAGACTCTCCCACTAGTGGAAACATCCTTTCCACATCCACTCTATCTCGGCCTTTCACAAGACCATGCTGAGTTCGGCCAATTTTATTATGAACTTCTAAGTGCGCCGTAAACCTCATCCTTTATAATGGACTCCAAAATCTTACCAACCACTGAAATTAGACTAACTGGCCTATAGTTTCCACTCTTCTGCTTTGCTCCCTTCTTGTACTGTGAGGTAATGTTTCCAATTTTCCAATAATCTGGTTCTAGTGATTCTTCTGATTCTTGAAAGATCACCACTAATGCCTCCACAATCTCTAAAGCCACCTCTTTCAAAACCCTGGGTGGGGTGCAGTCCTTCTGATCCAGGTGACTTATCCACCTTCAGACATTTCAATTTCCCACCTTGTTGATGAGAACAATTACGTAGCAGTGGAAATGTAATAATTGTTGCAAAATCCACAGATTGAAGAAATACATTGTTTGTTATTGCTGTCATTCCCTTAATGCTCATTCTTTGCATTTTGTACATGACTTTACATGGAATAAAATATTCTAACTTGCACTTTCTGGTTCAGACTCTGCATGTCTGAAAGGTTCCTGAGCTCTCTGTAAAGGTACATTGCTAATTGCCATCATTTGTTCTGAAAAGCCTGAAAGAAAATTTGGGGGAATAATAGGCATAATAAATGGAGTATTTCTTTTGATTGCAATATCTCAACATAAGCAAAGACTTGGATCTCTAAAGGTGTCCATAAAAATGTTGTAAAGTCATTTTTTCGGATGCAGTTTCAGCAGAGAATCCTCATATTGAGTGGATATATCAAAAATAACTTTCTCAATTAAAATGCTTTAACCTTGATAGAAAGGTTAAATCAAAATATGAGCAAATTTTGAAGACACCAGAAGCTGCAGATGCTGTAATCTAGAGCAAAAGTCAAACTGCTGGAGGGACTCGACTGGTCAGGCAGCATCAGTATGAGGTAAATGGACACACAACATTTTTGGTTGGAACCCTTTTTTGCGACTGTAGTAGAGGGGAGATAGCTGATAGAGAGAGGTAAGGGGGAATGGGTCGGGGCAAGAACTGACAAGTGCTAGGTGGATCAAGGTAAGGAGTTATCCTTGATTAACAGATAGGTCAGGTGGGGGAGGGAAGATGTGAGGCAGACTATCCACAGACATCTACTGCAAATCCACTGATTTCCATAGCCACGTATACTATATCTTCTCCCATCCCTTTCTCTGTGTCCGATGCATCTGCTTTAAGGTGAGGCTTTCCACTTGGATATCTCATGTGCCCTGTTTCTTGAGGAAATATAGTTGCTCCATTCAACCCCCCCCACACCACCACTGTTGCGGATAGAACCACCGTCTGTGTTTCCTCACCAAAGCATTGTCTGCCCACGTCCCATTGAGCTCCTCCAGCAGTTTATTTTTGGCTACCAGCAACTTGTTTTCTGGAACAATGTTTGAAGTTCAAAAAGTTCTCAGTAATTTAATAGATTTTAGATGACTACAGGGTTTGCTGAACTCGATGTTTTGGTATTTTACAGCACGAAGACATGTTAAACAAGACTCTAGTTTAAATGAAGAATGGAAGAGCATGTTTGGCTCTCTTGAGCATTCAAATATTGTTCAGCTGAAGGTCCTTGCAGCCCCTGGAGACCAGGAAAATGCCACTGGGAAAAACCTTAGATCGGAGTCTTCACCTGGAATGATGACCGTAACCAACTCGGCTTTGCAACAGGTTAATAAAAAAATAATTGCGATAAAGAGCGGTCCGTTTGGCAGAATTTTAAAACATTAAGAGATTTGAAAGCAATCTCATAAATACAATAATTGGAGAGTTGGTCAATGTGACTGGAGAGATGATAGAGGGAATGTTTTCAATTTCCCAAGCACTTGGCTTGGTTTTGTGGTATCTGTAAATGGTCTGGAGTTGGTCCACTAGGACCACCCATTTTCATAATTCAATTTAGTTTAGATGTACAGCATGGTAATAGCCCTTCGGCTCACTGGTTCTCAATCACTCGTTCACACTAGTTCTATGTTATTCCACGTCCGACACACTGCGGGCTAACAGAGGCCACTTAACCTTCAAACCCACGCTTTGGCATGTGGTAGGAAACCAGAGCAAACCTACTTGTCAGAAGGAGAACTTGCAAGCTCCACAAACACAGCACCTGAAGTCAGGATTGAGCCCGGGTTTCTGGCACTGAGGCAGCTGCTCCTCTACCAACTGCACCACTGTGAGAAAATAGGGCACAATTTCCCAATACAGAAATGATACAAAACCTGTAAGGATCATGAACTGTGAAGAAGTTAGCAATAGGAACACAGAAAAATAGGTGCAGGAGTAGACCATTTGGCCCTTCGAGCCAGCACCGCCATTCAATGTGATCATGGCTGATCATCCAAAATCAATATCCCGTTTTTTTTTTTTTTCTCCCCATATCCCTTGATTCCTTTAGCCCTAAGATCTGAATCTAACTCTCTCTTGAAAACATCCAGTGAATTGGCCTCCACTGTCATCTGTGGCAGATAATTCCACAGATTCACAACTCTCTGGGTGAAATCTCAGTCCTCAATGGCCTACCCCTTGTTCTTAAACTGTGACACCTGGTCCTGGAATCCCCCAACATCGGGAACATTTTTCCTGCATCTAGTCTGTCCAATCCTTTAAGAATTGTATACGTTTCTGTAAGATCCCCTCTCATCCTATTCCAGTGAATACAAGCCCAGTCGACCCATTCTTTCATCGTGCATCTGTCCCGCATTCTTGCACTGCACTCCCTCAATAGCAATAATGTCTGTCCTCAAATTAGGAAATGAAAATTGCACACAATACTCCAGGTGTGGTCTCATCGGGGCCCTGAACAACTGCAGTATGACCTACTTGCTCCTATACTAGGGTTCAAGAGATTTAAACAGGTGGTGAAAAGAAATATGGCAGGTGTCATTTTAACTTTCAGGACATGGATGCTGCTAGCAAAATTAGTATTTATTGCTAATCACTAATCACCAAAACATGCAATATTTTTCTGTGGGAAGAATATCACTGCTCTTTTGCTTCCAACAGGAAAAGATGAAATGTTGCATATCCATTCAATGAATGCCACTCTGTTTTGTTGTTGAACACTGTACAGTATGATCCATTGTATGTGCTGGAATTATTTTTTTCAGAATGGTAGAAGTAAAATTTAGATATATCAAATATTAGGGGTGTCAATAGGGAAGATATATTTCCTAATATAGAGAGATCAATAATTAGGAGACATAGATTTGAAACAAGTTGAGAACTTTTTCTCCCATCTCCCTACTGGTTCTGTCTGCAATGCACTGCCTGAAAGGGTGCTGTAAACAGAAAACTTCACCTTTAAAGTTTAAACATTGGGATTAGGCTTGATATCCCTTATTGGCTAGCTTAAACACTATGAACCATAAATGTCATGGTCAGCTGTTTCTTCCAGGAATGTTATTGCAATGGGACTGATCGTATTTATACCAAATGACCTAGCTCATTGCCCATGGTTCCTGTAAACTATGCTGCCAATTGATTTACATTTCCCAAGGTCTCCTATAAATGAAGCATACCAAGCCTTGAATAGCGATTTAAAATTGGGCAATTGTAGCCTGAAGGTCCCACCCTGGAACACAGTAAAGCTTCCAGTCATATTTCTGATGTCAATTTGAACCATGTTTGACCATTAGAAATAGAGTCACGCAGCTGGGAACAGACTCTCTGTTCCAACTTGTCCACGCCTTGCAAGTTCTATAGCTGAGCTACACAAAAAAGCTGGAGAAACTCAGCGGGTGCAGCAGCATCTATGGAGCGAAGGAAATAAGCAACGTTTCGGGCCGAATCCCTTCTTCAGACTAGCTGAGCTAGTTTGCCTGGGTTTGGCCCATACCCCTCTAAATCATTACTATCTAAATGCCTTTAAAACAATTACAATACATTTAAATAATTAAATAGAATTAAGTAGCCTGAATCCTAGAAATTGATTGAAAACATTAAAATAAGGAATCCGAGTGAATCATTGAAATCTATTTTTCCTGGGCAACAACTACATTCAGATTAATGGGCTAATGCTACTTTCACCAGCAATTTTCTGCATAAAGATAAGGAACAAAGTGCTTTCTCACCACAACATTCCCTGTATTATTCCCTAGTAGTAGTCTAGGAGGTCAAATGCGATGGCTTATTTTTAACTTTGGCATTTGATTGTGCAGGTTCAGAAGTTGAAGGGAAGCTGACCAGCAAGGGAGCAGATAGTTGTGAGAGGGGGGAGGGAGGAGGAAATGTTACTGAATTTGTGCCTTGAGCTGTTCAGAATGATTCTGAATTATTATTTTGAATAGCTTGAGGCACATATTGCTGGGAAAGATGTGCACAGAAGATTGAGGGGGGATCTTATAGAAACTTACAAAACTCTTAAGCGGTTGGACAGGCTAGATGCAGGAAGATTGTTCCCGATGTTGGGGAAGTCCAGAACAAGGGGTCACAGTTTAAGGATAAGGGGGAAATATTTTAGGGCCGAGAGGAGAAACCTTTTTCACACAGAGAGTGGTGAATCTGTGGAATTCTCTGCCACAGAAGGTATTTGAGGCCAGTTCATTGGCTATATTTAAGAGGGAGTTAGATGTGGCCCTTGTGGCTAAAGGTATCAGGGGGTATGGAGAGAAGGCAAGTATGGGATACTGAGTTGGATGATCAGCCATGATCATATTGAATGGCGGTGCAGGTTCGAAGGGCCGAATGGCCTACTCCTGCACCTATTTTCTATGTTTCTATCATCATATGGAATCGGGTATGGATGGATAATTGAAATACAAGCTTAATTTGAGAAAGAGAACAATGTAGAAAACAACAAGATTGTAGTTGATAACATTTAGTGGGACTGTCAGTTTCAATGGCAGGATGAATCCATTTGGGACAAATTTCTAACCTATTAACCCACAGCCTACAAGTTCTTTGTAGCTGTCCTTTATAAACTAATAGCTGCTTTTAATGTTTATATTACTCTGATTTAAAATTGGAAAATCTAGTATCCTTTCATTCTTCTTAATATTATTAAAGGTAGCTGAAGGAACTGTGGTCCCAACAAGGAAACCAGCTGCCTCCTTGCCAGTTCTGCAGAGTGGAGCTGTGCCATTGTTGCCCTCCACGTACCAGAGACGTATTACTACGTGTGTCACTGAGCTCCAACACCTGGTCCAGCAGAAGCGAGAGCAGTGCAATGCTGAGCGAATGGCCAAACAACTAATGGAAAGTGCTGAATGGGAGAGCAAATCGCCACCACCAGGTACACAAAGATAACACACTGAAATTAAAAAAAAAAAAACAGAAATTGCAGGAAACACTCTATGGACCAGGTAGAATTTGTGGAAAGCAATGCAGAGTTAATGTTCCAGGTTGACAACTATATGTCAGAACCAGAGAAGAAAGAAAACAAATATGAAGGGAGGGCAGCATGATTGTATAGGAGAGGGACTATCTCTGATAGAATGCGGTCAGGGTTGCTTTTTGAAGTTATTTGATTCGCAGCATCTCAATGTTATTTCTACGAACTGATTGATGACATAATTGAGCAATGATTTAACGTGATGTTGGATTCATTAAAATGTGTACCTTTTTATAGATGTATAGACATTTGCTCAAAAAATATGCACCAGTTTGGGTGTAGTTACCGAATTAAGACCTTTTGTCCTGAGGTGTGAATTGCCCACTGGTTCAATTCAAACATACCTTCTGATTTTGAAACAGAAACTTGGTGAAACAACTTGAAACAATGAAGTCAATGTGTATTGTACAAGTAATGTAATAACATACTTTTCAGTCTTTAAACTGCATTTGCTTCAAATATTTTTCAGTTTTTCTTTAAAAAATAATGGTTTCTTCAGTTTCCAGCTGTTTTCTGGCATGTTCATGGACATATGTTCATGTTAGTTGAGTATTTGCAATTATTTTGTGACGAGTGTATACTGATTTTTTAAATTTTGCTTTTCAACGTAAAATTTGTTTTCATATACTGTATAACTTTTATTAATCATGTATCAGAGGTTATATTAAATGGCATTATTCACATATAATGTTCATAGTGCTGTGCCAGTGTAAGGATAAATGCACTGTAGGATTGTAACTCATTGCAACTAAAATGAGTGATTTCTACTATCTGTCTAGGCTGGCATCCCAAAGGGCTTTTGGTTGCACACCTTCATGAACATAAATCGGCAGTGAATAGAATCCGAGTGTCTGATGAACATTCAATTTTTGCCACTTGCTCAAATGATGGGACTGTGAAGATTTGGGATAGTCAGAAGATGGAAGGAAAGACAACAACAACAAGGTATTGTTGAAATTTTTCAGGGCAGGGCTTTTGATCGTACAGGATTGTTTTCGGGTCTGAACAGGCCAATGTTGGCCTGAAATGTTGACCACACCACCTTGTGCATAATGCTCTCACAAGGTGTCAACTATGCAAGTGCATTTAGAGCAAGCCGTGTATTGCATTTGAGACAGCAGACGTTATGTAAAGCCCGCCAGGCGCTGTAGCCAGTTCAATGTGCTGTTGAAATAAATAAATGATGGGTCTTTGTCCCAAACATTATGGAAGGCACTGTATATTTACATTTATAATTTGCAATACCTCACACTTGCCAGAGTTAAAATTCCACATCCTGTTCCTTTATTTGCCTTCCCAACTGATCTGGTTCATGTTATGAACTTGGATATCTTTCCTTACTGTCCATTACATCACAAATTTTGGCGTATGCAAATTAATTACATTGTCATTTAAGTCATTAATATTGATATCAAACAACAGAGGATCTCTGCAGCACTCCACAGGTCACAGATCTCCAATCAGTAAAACAACCTTCTACAACTGCCCATTGATTGCTTCTTCCAAGCCAATTTTGAATCCATTTGGCTGGCTCACCATGGGTTTCATGTGCCCAATCTTTCCAGGCTAGTGTGCCATACGGGGGACTCTGTCAAAGGTATGCCAAAGTTAATAGACAAACTCCACTATCCTGCTGTTGTGAATCCTCTTGATGACATGACTTCTTCAAAACAAGTTCTATCAGATTTGTGAGAGACTATTTCCCAACCACAAAGCCATGCAGACCGTCTCTAATCAAGTATACAATAATGCATTCCAAAATCATTTGTGTTTTCCATGCTTTGAAGTCAAATATCTTAAATTACTGGCCTCATTCCTTCTTTAATCATAATGAGCAAACCATCTCTGGAGAGCACTTGCAAATGGTTGGCCTTTGTGCAACCATCTGCCTATAAAAAAATTACCCCTCACCTGTATCTACCTATCACTTGTTAGGCATTGTCCTGCTGCTATTCTTCCATTTTTCTCCCCACCACAATCCGTCTGAAGAAGGATCCACTTGTGTCACCTATCCATGTTCTCCTGAGATGTTGCCTGACCTGCTGCTTTACCCCAGCACCTTGTCTTTTTACATAAACCAGCTTATGTAGATTTGCAGTTGATCCTATCAATCACTCCACTGCAGTTCAGAACAGCTTTTTGGAGAAGTTTGTTGCATTTTCCATTTATGGTTTGTGTGAGGAGTGCTTTTTTCAGACATGAAGCTCAGCATGAAAGTTTCTGTATCATGAAGCAAATTAGCAGTCATTGATAGAGTTGCTGCTTTAAATAAAAAACATTACGCCAAACATTTGATGCGATTAATTTTCCTTTTCTGAATTTGTCTTTATTTTGCAGATCAATTTTGACTTATTCTCGAATAGGAGGAAAAATCAAAACTTTGGCATTCTGTCAGGGCTCCCATTATTTGGCAGTAGCTTCTGATAATGGTACGGTCCAACTCCTGGGAATTGAAGCGAGCAAACCTCCAAAATCTCCAAAAATACATCCCCTCCAGAGCAGGTAATTTCATTTGAATATGAACTGATTTTTATCATGTTAATTTTCTCTAGGTCAGTTTTGTTTTAGATTTTGAACACTTGAATGTTTTTTTAAATAATCTGATTTTAAATTAAAATTACTGGTCCACCACCAATTTTCTGGCAACTGGTAGTCCAACTTCCCTTTTAATCCGGACAAAATCCATCCCCTCCCTCTGCTGAAGTCCACCCTGAAAATGTGGTATCTAGGCCGGGTGAGCTGTCGATCTTTACCTCATCGGGACTTCTATGTCTATCGGCAGATCCACTTCCATAACCGACTTCCGCGGCCAACATTGCGGGCCGGTATCTCGCCCCCTCCCAAGGCCATGACCTCTATTGATCTGGCAAAATGGATAATCAAGAAAGACTCTGGAAGCACGGCTGCCGAAAAATAGGTGGTGGACCCGTATTTGAAATCATTTTTGAGTTGGTTTTGAGTATCTTTTATCAACTGTAGCAGCAAGATCTGCAGTATATTTGGACCCGCAGGATTGCAAGTACTAATGTTGGTTACAGGGATAGCATGAGGGTGGGCTGGCTCCAACTCAATCTGGTTTATATGCTTCATTGCAAGCAATCTAAGTGAATTCCTATTGACTTCCATAAACCATAATTATGAATTATCCAGCTCGGCACAATAAAAAACATGTTATGCATCTGGATCTTGTAAATTTCTGTGATAATTGTGTAATGTAGCATTCAACTAGTTTGTAATGATGGCTGACAGTTACCCAAGTCTCCTTGAGGTGATGCCTGATGCCATAAGAAGTCAAAGTTGGAAATCTATGCCACGAAGACTAGAAAATCTTTGTGGACAACTTTCTTTGTGGTTGGCATCAACATTGAATGTAAAATCCCCACCGGTTGCTTTGCACTTGTCCATTTTTAATAAATCTTATAGCAATAGTCTTGCAGCGTGAAAACAAGCACTTTGGCCCAACTTGCCATGCCAACTTGTCATGTACACTAGTTCCACCTGGTTGCATTTGGCGCATATCCCTCTAAACCTATCCATGTACCTGTTTAAATGTTTCTTAAACATTGCAATAGTGCGATTATGATCAATGATGAAGTGTAATTGGAAGATTAGAAGTTCCTTGTGCTAGTTAACAATGTTGCATATTTTTGTTAATAGTACTGCAGTTAACTGTGCAGCCTGACTTCCTTGTTGCAAATATTTGAAGTAAAATAAATATCTGAAAAATAATTCGCAACATGTTCACCACTAACTTCCATCCGGCACTCATACACCTGGACCATTTCCGACATTTCCCTACCATTTCTTGACCTCACTACCTCCGTCGCAGGTGACCGACCGACATCCACTATAAACCCACTGATTCCCATGGCTATCTGGACTAGACTTCTTCCCACCCTGCTTCCTGTAAGGACTCCATCCCCTACTGCTAATTCCTCCATCTACGCCGCATCTGCACCCAGGATGAGGTGTTCCACACCAGGACATCGGAGTTGTCCTCATTCTTCAGGGAACGGGGGTTCCCCTCTTCTACCATAGATGAGACTCTCACCAGGGTCTCTTCTATACTCCGTGACTCCGCTCTCACTCCCCATCCCCCCCCCCACTTGTAAAAAGGGCCGAGTCCCCCTTGTCCTCACCTTCCACCCTACCAGCCGTCACATACAAGAAATAATCCTCTGACATTTTCGCCACCTCCAACGTGATCTCACCACTCGCCACATCTTCCCATTCACCTCCCCTGTCTGTTTTCCGCAAAGACCGCTCCCTCTGTAACTCCCTGGTCAATTCGTCCCTTCCCACCCGAACCACCACCTATCTGGCCACTTTCCCTTGGAACCGCAAGAAATGCTACACTTGTCACTTTACCTCCCCCTTGACTCCATTCAAGGACACAAGCAGGTGCAGCAGAGGTTCACCTGCTCCTCCTCCAACCTCATCTATTGCATCCGCTGCTCTAGATGTCAGCTGATCTACATCGGTGAGGCCAAGCGTAGGCTTGGCGATCGCTTTGCCGAACACCTCCGCTCGGTTCGCAATAACCAACCTGATCTCCCTGTGGCTCAGCACTTCAACTCCCCCTCCCATTCCGAATGCGACCTCTTTGTCCTGGGCCTCCTCCATAGCCAGAGTGAGGACCACCGTAAATTGGAGGAGCAGCACCTCATATTTCGCTTGGGCAGTTTGATTTGATTTAATTTATTATCATTGTCTTCAATGAAGAGACAACAAAATTATTTTTCCTATGCAGTCATACAAAAAAATAAAATAAAAAAAACACAAAACACAGAACGCAGTAGTCCACAACACAAACATCCCCACAGCAGCACCAAAGTTCCCCACTGTGAGGGAAGGAACCAAAGTCCAGTCAACCTCCTTGCGGATGGACTCGACCTCCTTCCCGAGCATCCCGTAGTCGCCGCTACGGGCGGCCCGATGTTCAGGCCCTCTCGCCGGAAACCTCTCGTCGGCCACCTTCCACCGGAGTCCGCGGCTCCCGATGTTCGCGCTGGCGACCCCCGCCAAAGGGTTCCGCGATGTTAAAGTCAGCGCCGCCCTCGTTGGGAGCTCCGCATCCACCGCTCCGCAATGTTGGAACAACGGCCCAGCACTCCGGAGCTCCAAGCGGTGATCCCAGGAAGGCCTCGCCCGCTCCGCGATGTACCCAGTGCTGCGCCGCCGCTGGTGAAGCTCTGGTCCGGTCCCGGCAGGAAAGGCCATGCCAATCCAGCTGGTAGGCGGCGGGGGGGGGGGGGGGGGGGGGGGGCGAGGAAGCGACTCGGATAATAGCCGCATCCTCGCCCCAGAGGTATGAACATTGACCTCTAATTTCGGGCAGTCCTTACTTTCTCCTCCCCTTCTCAGCTCTCCCTCAGCCCTCTGGCTCCATCTCTTCTTTTCTTCCTCCACCCCCCCACCCTCACATCAGTCTGAAGAAGGGTTTCGACCCGAATCGTTGCCTATTTCCTTCGCTCCATAGATGCTGCCTCGCCCGCTGAGTTTTTCCAGCATTTTTGTCTACCTTCGATTATCCAGCATCTGCAATTCCTTCTTAAACACGTTTTATCAAGTGCCTGGTTTCTAAATGTTAAAACATGTAAATGTTACATAGAAAATAGGTGCTGGAGTAGGCCATTTGGCCCTTTGAGCCAGCACCGCCATTCAATATGATCAGGGCCAATCATCCAAAATCAATACCCTGTTCCTGCTTTCTCCCCATATCCCTTGATTCTGTTCGCTCTAAGAGCTATAATCTAACTCTCTCTTGAAAACATCCAGTGGAATGGCCTCATTGACTTCTGTGGCAGAGAATTCCACAGATTCATAACTCTGGGTGAAAAGGTTTTTCCTCATCTCAGTCCTAAATGGCCTACCCATTGTCAGATGTTGTCGAAACTATATTTGTGCTCCTGGTCTTCGTTTTGGCACAGTTTAATTTACCTTGCATGGGCTACATAACATACTTCTTTGGTGTAAAGTGGTCTACAGCCTTTACTCATTTCATTGAAAAATAATCCTGGCCTATTCCCATTGTCAGATTTTCTCAAAGCATAAACTGATATTTTTCTAAATATGCTCAAACTAGAGGACTATATCCTTCATTTTGGCAGCAGGATTTAATCTACCTTGCTTGGGCTACATAACATACTAAACTTTGATCCGTGAAGTGGTCTACAGCCTTTACAGGAATATAATATTTCATTGAAAAATAGTATCCTAGCCATGATTCTTTTTTTTTTTCTCAAAGCATACAAGCCATCGTTGATATGTTTTCTAAATATCATCAAACTAGAGCAGACTATATCCTTGTGTTTATCCTCTAGCAGGATGGTTTCTACATATTGTTTAAGAAGGAACTGCAGATGCTGGAAAATCGAAGGTCCAGAAAAATGCTGGAGAAACTCAGCGGGTGCAGCAGCATCTATGGAGCGAAGGAAATAGGCAACGTTTCGGGCTGAAACGTTGCCTATTTCCTTCGCCCCATAGATGCTGCTGCACTCGCTGAGTTTCTCCAGCATTTTTCTGGACCTTTGGTTTCTCTATATGTTCTGAAAGTTATTAATTTCATCAGCACAAATCAAAAACTTTCTTGTTTTGTCTGCCATTAATGGAACAAATAGATAGATATTTTATTCCTAACTGCTAGATGTTTGATATAGAACACCATGAGTAATTGACCTTTGATGCGGCAGATGACCCTGTGTAGCAAAGCTAAGGTATTGGTGGTGCAAGATTTGGGCTATTATGTTTTGATGGTGACCTTTTATCTTTTTCTCCACAGAAAGGAAGACCATTGCATCTGTAATGTGTATGCTTAATTTTATTTTCAGTCATTCATTTGCTAAGTTTTTATACATATTTAATACGATATTAAAGCCCTGATTTTAGCATGATTAATCTCTTCGACTTGCATTTATGTCATTGTTATATGTGCATTTCGTTTTTGTTTCAAGACATGAGGAACTAATTTCCTCTGCACTAAAATAGGAAACAATGATGTATTATTTAACTTTAGAGATGAAAATGCATCCTTGAGATAAATATCCCTAAGGCAATTCACACAATATGCTCCTTTCTTTAAAGAAACCCTTAGTATCATTATAATTAGGTTTTAACATTAATCATGCACATTACCCAATGTTATGTACAAACTTTTTTTCCTGTTAAGAAGAAACTGCCAATTATTTGCTACTTTCTTTTATATGATTGATACAGATGAAGGCAATAGTATTTCCTGTTTTCTAAGGGAACTAGTGACCTTTGATTTTAAAACATCCTGGAACTGACACAATTGAATGAGAAAACCATGTTAATATATACTGATCCTACCCCCTTCAATGTGGTTATTTCCTAAAAGCTTTGTTAACAGTGCTGGAGCTAACAGTGTGGGATGGTTTCCTTGTCACTAACATGTATTCCTTTTTTCTAATTTCAAATTCTGTGAAGTTTGCATGTGGTATTAATAATTAGGTGTATTTAATTTAATATTAAAGACGCTTGCTTTCATATTTGCAAGCTAGATATTGAATGTGAGAATGTGGTTGGAATTTTGCATTTGATTATTCTTAAATACTAAAAATGGAAAACAGTTTGTTATCAGCATCTCGTCTCAAATCGGTTCCCATTTTTTGTTTTGAATCTGTTAATCTACTGGTACTAATGCAACTTTTACATTTTATAATTGCATTAATAAGAACAATAATAATTTTCTTAATGACATTAAATTTATAGCTATTCTTGATGAAAATATTAGGTCATATTTTACTTGACCAGATACATTTGTTTATAAAAGATAAAATTATTATCTTCCATCCATCGTAGTTATTGCCATGCTAATTTATTCCATTTATGGAATGCATGTAATTATAAACACATTCCACACATATATTTCTAATTCAAAATCAATTCTTGGTAAGTATTAGCAGGTTTTTATGTATCGCATTGACCACATGCAATTTGTGTTCATATTTAAATAAATACATCTCCCTTTTCTTTCCCCGAAGGATTTTGGACCAGAAAGAAGATGGGTGTGTGGTGGATATTCACCACTTTAATGCAGGTGCTCAGTCTGTTTTGGCATATGCAACTGTAAATGGTTCTTTAGTTGGCTGGGACCTGAGGTCATCAACAAATGCCTGGACATTAAAGCATGATTTGAGACTTGGACTCATAACCTCATTTGCTGTAGATATACATCAATGCTGGCTCTGTATAGGTATGTTTGATTTCCTATGGCTATTTATCTTGTGTCTGCTGCTTTTGCTACACATTTTTCAATAATCTTTAATTAAGAAAAATATCATTATCAGCAAAATTTGATTTTGGCATTAAGTAGTAAATCTTTACAGCAAAAATGAATGTGGCTTATTTGCCATTCAAACACAATCAGACCAGTTGTTTTTGCAGTAAGTATTTTTTTCTGGAAGCACTACATGGCATTTGCTGTATTTATATTTAGAGTTGGATTATTTTATTTTATAAAGGAACAAGTAGTGGAACTATGGCTTGTTGGGACATGAGATTTCAGCTGCCCATTTCAAGTCATTGTCACCCAGCCAGAGCTCGCATTCGACAGCTGCTAATGCATCCTCTCTGCCAGTCATGGGTCATCGCAGGTACGTACATTGCTTCACTTCAATTACATGGTGTAATATTTTTGGCTTCATTGCCCCTGCATTTGCCATCCTGTCTCCTCCAAACAATTTGTCGTTTAACACTTTAAAATTCAGCATTGCTGACCTTATCAGGGCTCTTGGTCCTCTCTGTCTATGTTATCTGCTGTTTGATACTAATTAATGCCATCTCTCTGTACAGAGCAAAATCTTCCATTTATGCAACATATCTAGTATATTGATGACATCCTAGTGCATACTCTCAGAGAGAGAGAGAGAGCGAGAGAGAGAACGTGAATTTTATTTTGTTTGACAAACATATTCGGGCAGATAAGAACAATTAGTGAAAGAAGACATTGTAATAGTGAAAAGATTTTTGGGAAGTCATAAGGAAGGAGGGAAATTCAAGAGTTTAGTAATTTGGCAGCAGAAGGTGAAACCATCAATGGGGATGTGAAGGAGTTTAGATATGCACAAGAATACGGAAAGAGCTTGGAGCATTAAGCATATGAATTAGTCTGTGATAAGATTGCCATGAATCTTGGAAACTGCAACGCTGCAGAGCCGGACAATGTTCCTCCACAATTTAAAACTAATTAATACTGTACTGAATTGGTCTCCATTTACAGGCATTTGGATGGACAAGGGCCGATTAGGGATAGTCAGCATGGTTTTTGTATGTGTGAGGTCGTGACACACAAATCAGAGTTTTTTGAAGACTTGACCAAAAAGGTCGATGAGGGCAGAGCTGTGGATGTTGTGTATATGGACTTCACCAAAGCATTCAACAAGGTTCTGCATGGTAGGCTGCTTCGGAAGGTTAGATCGCGTGGCATCCAAGGAAAGATAGCTGAATGGATAGAAAATTGGCTTCACGGAAGAAAGCAGAGGGTGATGGTGGAAGGTTGTTTCTCGGACTGGATGCCTGTCACTAGCGGTGTGTCTCAGGGTTCGGTGCTGGGCCCTTTACGGTTTGTCATCTATTTCAATGATTTGGATGAGAACATATAGGGCAAGTTTGGCGATGATACAAAAGTGGGTAGTTTTGCAGATAGTGAAGATGGTTATGAAACATTGCGGCAGGATCTGGATCGATTGACCAGGTGGGCTGAGGAATGGTCGATGGAATTTAATACAGAGAAATATGATGTGTTCCATTTTGAGAAGTCTATAGCATGGGCAGTGAATGGTAGGGCGCTGGGGGAGTGTTGTAGAGCACAGGGATCTAAGTGTGCAGATGTAGTTCCTTAAAGGTGGAGTCGCAGTTAGATAAGGTGGTTAAAAAGTCTTTTGGCACATTGGCCTTCATCAGTCGGAGTATTGAGTATTAAAAATTGGGAGGTCATGTTGCAGTTGCATAAGACGTTGGTGGGGCTGCATTTTGAGTATTGTGTTCAGTCCTGGGCACCATGTTATAGGAAAGATGTTGTCAAGCTGGAAAGGTTGCACAGAGGATTTACGGGGATGTTGCCAGGACTGGAGGGTCTGAGCTTTAGGGAGAGGTTGAGTAGGCAGGGATATATTCCTTGGAGTGTAGGTGGATGAGGGGTGATCTTATGGAGGTGTATAAAATAATGAGAGAAATAGCTCAGATGCACAGAGTCTCTTGCCCGGAGTATGTGAATTGAGGACAGGTTGAAGGGGAAAACATTTAATAGGAATTTGAGAGGTAACTTTTTCACACAAAGGAATGGAACAAGCTGCCAGAGGAGGTAGTTGAGGCTGGGTCCATTCCAATGTTTAAGAAACGGTTAGACAGGTACATGGATAGGATAGGTTTGGAGGGATATGGACCAAATGCGGGCAGGTGGGACTAGTGTGGCTGGGATACATTGGCTGGTGTGGGCCGAAGGGCCTGTTTCCATGCTATATCAGTCTATTTTCCAATGGAGCTGTAGCAGGAAATCTACAGTGTTCCTCCTCACTGTTTCGATTCAGATTTTCCAAAATGAATGTCAATGGAGTTTGAGTGAGATGTAAAAATGTGTATAGTACAATTGTTGAAGTCCATGGTGTTCCCTTTAATAGCCTCACCCCTCCATGTCCTCCACCACCATGGGTCCAACACTGCACCAGCAAGTTTCCAAAAGAACAAGTCAGATACCGGCAAACTTAGAGTTAAACATTGTGTAATGTTACTTTAGAGCTCTTTGTTTTTGATGAAGTGCTACTGTAGCTAGTACATGATCCAGCAATAACACTTCCATTGTTTTCTTACTTTGTAAATTGCAATGTCAGTTATATGATATTGAAGAAGGATCTCGACCCGAAACGTCACCCATTCCTTCTCCAGAGATGCTGCCTGAGATGCTGAGTTACTCCAGCTTTTTGTGTCTATCTATATGATATTTGATAGAAACATAGAAATTAGGTGCAGGAGTAGGCCATTCGGCCCTTCGAGCCTGCACCGCCATTCAATATGATCATGGCTGATCATCCAACTCAGTATCCCGTACCTGCCTTCTCTCCATACCCCCTGATCCCCTTAGCCACAAGGGCCACATCTAACTCCCTCTTAAATATAGCCAATGAACTGGCCTCAACTACCCTCTGTGGCAGAGAGTTCCAGAGATTCACCACTCTCTGTGTGAAAAAAAGTTCTTCTCATCTCGGTTTTTAAAGGATTTCCCCATTATCCTTAAGCTGTGACCCCTTGTCCTGGACTTCCCTAACATCGGGAACAATCTTCCTGCATCTAGCCTGTCCAACCCCTTAAGAATTTTGTAAGTTTCTATAAGATCCCCTCTCAATCTCCTAAATTCTAGAGAGTATAAACCAAGTCTATCCAGTCTTTCTTCATAAGACAGTCCTGAAATCCCAGGAATCAGTCTGGTGAACCGTCTCTGCACTCCCTCTATGGCAATAATGTCCTTCCTCAGATTTGGAGACCAAAACTGTACACAATACTCCAGGTGTGGTCTCACCAAGACCCTGTACAACTGCAGTAGAACCTCCCTGCTCCTATACTCAAATCCTTTTGCAATGAAAGCTAACATACCATTCGCTTGATGATTGATTCCTCTTGGTAATTAATCATAGTTTTACATAACCTTTAATTTGAAGTCTCAATTCTATTGTTATTTCACTGCTTGCTTTATATCTAGAATGCAACATTTCTAGGCATAATGGACAAAGTCATGTTTATTCGTCACATACACATACGAGATGTGCAGTAAAATGAAAAGTGGCAATGCTCGCGGACTTTTGTGCAAAAAACAAACAACAAACAAACTACAAACACAATGGAACAGAATCACATATTCTTTTACATATTACATATTGTGGGAGGAAGGAAAA
Organism: Leucoraja erinaceus; assembly: GCF_028641065.1. NCBI lineage: Eukaryota > Metazoa > Chordata > Chondrichthyes > Rajiformes > Rajidae > Leucoraja > Leucoraja erinaceus. The sequence goes on from NC_073378.1 coordinate 3,949,214, forward strand.
AGGAAAAAAAAAAACCCCAGCATTTTAAAAAACAGTAGAATGGTACAGTAAAGTTAGTCTCTGGTGAGGTAGGAGTTTACAGTCTGAATGGCCTCTGGGAAGAAACTCCTTCTCAACCTCTCCATTCTCACAGCATGGCAACGGAGTCGTTTGCCTGACCGGAGCAGCTGAACCATCTCCACTAATCATACACCTTATAATTTCATTGTTAAAGTGACCGTCACACTTGGGGTACTGATCTGAAATGTTACCTGTCTATTCCCTCCAAAAATGCTGCCTGACCTGAGTCCCACCAGCACTTTTTTTGTTTTTTGTTGTTGAAGATTCCACTCCACGTTTTCTGAATGTTTATTTTGATATTCCTCCTCAGCTGTGCAGGGAAATAATGAAGTTTCAATGTGGGACATGGAAACTGGAGACCGGCGATTCACTCTCTGGGCCAGCAGTGCACCACCTCTCTCAGAAATGCAGGTTGGAAGCTATATCTTCAATGCTTAGGAAGTGTTCTACTCGAGTTGTTATTCATGCCTCATTGCACCCATGTCTTTGAGACCGAAGACTGAGTTCAAACTCTGTTCTGGAGACGGTAGGCGGCGCGACTCTGGTCAGCAGCGGCCTCTGCAGCCTGTCCGCGTTTTAATTATTTTTTGTCTGTGTTTTTATGTAGTTTTTGTTATTTTATGTTGGGGTGTGTGTGTGGGAGGGGGGGGGGGGAAACTTTTGAATCTCTCCCTGCACTGGAGACCCGACCTTTTCTCGTCTGGTCTCAGTTGTCGTTGGGGCCGCAACGAGGAGCGGCCTCCAACAGGAAGAAGCCGGGGACTCTGGTGCTACGACTCACCGTCGCCGTCGCGGAGCTGGCCGAGACCGGAGCGGGTGGAGCGGTGGAGGAGCGAGCTGCTGCTGCTGCTGCCGCTGCTGCTGCTGCTGCTGATGCGGAGGCTGCTACTGCGGGTCTGCGGACGGCGGCACCGGGAGCCCGCGGGTCCCTGGAGGGAGACCGCTTTTCGGGGCTCCTGCAACGGCGACTTCTCCCGCCCGAGTTGTGGGGTCGAAGAGCTCCTGGAGCGGGGCCTAACACCACTGCCCCGCGCGGCTTGGAATGGCCGCGGGACTCTGCGAGCGCACACCGGGGTCTTTAACACCAAGACCCGGTGTGCGACCTCGCACCACCCGGCGTGGCTTTAATGGCCGCGGGACAATCGCCATCGCCAGCCGGGGGCTTTGACTTTGACTCTGACATCGGGGGGGGGGGGGGGGGGGGGGGAGAGTGCAGTGGAGAGATAAGTTTTTTTGGCCTTCCATCACAGCTATGTGATGGATGTTTATGTAAAATGTAATTATGTTGTGTCTGGGGTCTATTTGTGTGTAATGTATGGCTGCAGAAACGGCATTTCATTTGGACCTCCAGGGGTCCAAATGACAATTAAATAGACTATTGACTATTGACTATTGACTTCAGTATAAAATATAGGTTAACACACTACTGCAGTGCCAGGAAGATAGAGAAGGGTAGGTGACTTTTACCAGGAAAGAAATTGAGTCCATTCTTAAGTAGATGATAATAAGACACACAGAAAAACACAATTTCATATGGCAGAGACAGCATGGTTTTATGACATTTTATCAGCCACTGAAAGCAGAGAACTGGAGTGGAAGTAATTCCTCTTGAACCCCGAGGAGCTGCCAAAGATGATGAATTAAGGAAAACTAGTGGATGTATCTTGATTTGTTTTTTTAAAACATTCAATAATATGCCTCAGGAGGTTGGTGCATTAGTGAGGATTCATTAGTTGGGAACAACTAATGGACAGAGAATTTGTTAATGGGCAGAGAAGAGAAAGATTGAACTAATCATTTTGGTCAGTAACTTGCTACTTGGCACAAGGAGCATCATTAGGATTTCAGTGTAAAGATCTCATTGTAAAATGTTTTGACATCTGTTATTTACAATCTACACTAATGATTTGGATCAAGTGATCCATTGTAACAGCTGGTAATGATCCCAGGTCAGTTAGGACATGATTAATAAATCGTTGGGCAGGCATCTATTTTCTGTCTGCATATATGATTACTCACGCTTGGGATTCCTCATCTGTGATTAGTGTTTCTGTCTTCACTATTGAAGGCATCTTTACAATTATTATTGCATAGAGATAAAATTAAGGCTTGTTGCGTTAGTAACCAAAGCAAGTTTGAGGTCCAATTGATTATATTTACTTTTTAGCCTTCAGCGCATAGTGTTCATGGAATCTACTGCAGTCCAGCAGATGGGAATCCTCTATTGCTAACAGCTGGATCAGACATGAGAATAAGGTATTGTACATTTTGAATTTTTTTAAATTAAAATTGGGTGAAGAACATATTTGTTATTATCTGAAGCAGTATTATTTTTGCTATTTTTAGCAGCTAGAGTACAGATCCACAAATTAAATGTGTCGTCCACACTGAGTGTTGGACTTCGTGATCCGGTATCTGTGATACCATTATTATGACTCTGGAATGACCACAAGTACACGTATTTAGGGGTTTGAAGCTGAGCATAAATCAAGGCTCTGTTTATTTCGAGGCCATCTGCAACCAGAGTGCCGTGCCCATATTATGTCATTCCCACATATACATGTTGCTACACGGGCACACAAAGTAGCCCTTGTGATATAACAAACTAGTCCTTGCAATATCACAGCACATAGTAGGTGAAGTTCCTGATTATCTTTGCTCCTGAACTTCTAAACTATTGTAAAGTTCTTTGTTTCCCAATCAGGGGACTATAACAATGAGAAGAAAATTAGAACATTTATTGGAAATTTCAATTTGCTTGGTATGACTTTAGAATGTTTATTGACAAGATTTTTGTATTTTTATTGAAAAATAGATCAAGTGCAGACCTGTTGAGTCTGCTCCCCCAACACAAGATTCCACCACTCGCCCGTTCCCCCAACGCAAGCCGTTTCCGCCAATGCAATATTGCAACACTCACGCATAGCCCCCAACTGCACAGGCACGGCTCATTTCTCCTAATCCCCCAGCACTCCCTCCTCTTCCTCTTCACCCTCCCTCTTCAATCCTTGGGGAGGGAAGGGTGGTAGAGAGGGAGAGGGAGGGGGGTGGAGAGGGAGGGGGGTAGAGATGAAAGGTAGAAGGCGGGGAAGGGGGGGGGGTAGAGGGAGGGCAGAGAGGGCAAGGGAGAGTTAGGGGGTGGGGGTGTTTCAAGAGAGGGAGTTATTTGAAACAAGATTGATAGAATTCAAACTATAATGGCAGAAGTGAAGTGGCAGGATATCACTGGCCCAAACCTTTCAAGTGTATATATGTCAGTGAGCTGGTTGTCGTGTTTTATGAATTGTGAGTTTGCTGGCCACTTTATTGATGACTTCTATTTCCGCATTATTCCACTACAAAGCTAGTAAATTTCCCATGTTGCATGAAGAAAGTATTGTTCACACTCAAGTTGGGGGCATTCGCTTTTGAAGGATGAGAGGGTATTTTATTGAAACGTATAAGATTATCAAGGGTTTGGACACGCTAGAGGCAGGAAACATGTTCCCGATGTTAGGGGAGTCTAGAACCAGGGGCCACAGTTTAAGCCATTTAGTACGGAGATGAGGAAAAACGTTTTCACACGGAGGGTTGTGAATCTGTGGAATTCTCTGCTTCAGAAAGCAGCGGAGGCCAATTCTCTGTATGCTTTCAAGAGAGAGCTAGATAGGACTCCTTAAAGATAGTGGAGTCGGGGGATATGGGGAAAAGGTAGGAATGGGTACTGAGTGTGGATGATCAGCCATGATCACAGTGAATGGCGGTGTTGGTTCGAAGGGCCGAATGGCCTACTCCTGCACCTATTGTCTATCTCCTTGAAGCATTACAATGAGCATTATACATTCTGCTGTTTTCAGGTGGGATTAATGGTACTTCATTGTATTTAAAGTCCACTATCTGCCTTTGACCTTGTGGGAAAACTGCTGAAAGCTATTCATTTATTTATTGTCATCTGTATTTCTTCCCTGGCAATTGGCAAATTTGGCACATCTCGCTCACTTTAAATGTATGTATTAAAATCAACAGACAGTATTAATTTCCTTTTTATAATCGTGTTATCATTAGCTAACTGGCAGATCAACCACATTGTTGACAGAGCATTTAAAGTTGTACTTAATAGTTAGGGAATTTTGGAACATCTGCCGAAGCAGGCTAATTATTTCTCCCGGAAGAGGAGAAAATGTCTGATTCTGGCAAAAGGTTCAAAAGCCTGGTTTACTTCCATATGTAGACCAGCTTTAGATATTCAATCTTTTGAGGTGAGCTGTGAAATTGATTTTGGTCAGTATTAATTAGCAGACAGTTTTTTTTCCTACGCAATTGTTAATCATCAACTGACATCAATACCACCGCTTGTGTCCAATTTCAAGATTTGGTGACTATCAGCTGTTTCATCACTGCAGCATAAATTTCCAGCCTGATCAGATCATCATCAGCTCACCACATCATCATCAGCTCACAGAAGTTGTCTCTTAGCAGATCTTCCTCTTCCATACAGGAAACATAATCTTCAAATGTTACGCCTCACAAGGTTAAAGAAACTCAGCAGAGCTATCTCAGTTAGTACCGCTTGACTTCAATGGCAGTAAAGTTTAAATTGACAAACTTGTGCAAAAGCAAAGCTGCATTTTTGGAGGCTATCTTTCAAAAGAGATGTTAAATTGGTCCTGGCCTCTCAGGACATAAAGGAAGAAGGGCAATGCGTGGTCAACATTAAGTAAATAAATCCTTAACCAATGCCCCACAGTTATTACCACAGTGTTGTTTTTGGAACCTTACACTATGGAATTAGGTGTCTAATTACAATTCATGGTAGACAAAATTGCTGGAGAAACTCAGCGGGTGCGGCAGCATCTATGGAGCGAAGGAAATGGGTAACGTTTCGGGCCGAAACCCTTCCTCAGAGTGATACGGGGGGGGGGGGGGGGGGGGGGGGGGGGAAGCTTCTCCTTTCTTCTTCCCCTCCGATTCTCCAGCATCTGCAGTTTCTTCTTGAACTAATTACAATTCTGAATTTACACCTCTAATTACAATTCAGAATTTACTTTGTTGGCTACAAAGTGCTATGAGGTGTTCTTAGAGCACATGGTATTGGGGGTAGGGTGTTGACATGGTTAGAAAATTGGCTGGCAGACAGGAAGCAAAGAGTAGGAGTGAATGGGTCCTTTTCAGCATGGCAGGCAGTGGCGAGTGGAGTGTCGCAAGGCTTGGTGTTGGGGCCGCAACTGTTTACCATATATATATTAATGATTTAAGAGGAAATTAGGAGCAACGATAGCAAGTTTGCAGATGACACAAAGCTGGGTGGCTGTGTGAACTGTGAAGTGGATGTTAGGAGGTGGCAGCGTGACCTGGACAGATTGAGTGAGTGGGCAGATGCGTGGCAGATACAGTATAATATAGATAAATGTGAGGTTATGCACCTTGGCGGCAAAAACAAGGGGGCAGATTATTATCTCAATGGGATTAGGTTAGGTAAGGGAAGTGCAGTGAGACCTGGGCGTCCTTGTACACCGGTCACTGAAAGTTGGCTTACAGGTACAGCAGGCAGTGAAGAAAGCTAATGGAATGTTGGCCTTCATAACAAGAGGATTTCAGTATAGGAGTAAATAGGCTCTTCTCCAGTTGTATAGGGCTCTGGTGAGACCACATCTGGAGTATTGTGTACAGTTTTGGTCTCCTAATTTGTGGAAGGACATCCTTGTGATTGAGGCAGTGCAGCGTAGTTTCACGAGATTGATCCCTGGGATGGCGGGATTGTCATGAGGAAAGATTGAAAAGACTAGGCTTGTATTCACTGGAGTTTAGGATGAGGGGATATCTTATAGAAACATAAAATTATAAAAGGACTGGACAAGCTAGATGCAGGAAAAATGTTCCCAATGTTGGGCGAGTCCAGAACCAGGGGCCACACAGTCTTAGAATAAAGGGGAGGTCATTTAAGACCGAGGTGAGAAAAAACTTTTTCACCCAGAGAGTTGTGAATTTGTGGAATTCCCTGCCACAGAGGGCAGTGGTGGCCAAATCATTGGATGGATTTAAGAGAGAGTTAGATAGAGCTCTAGGGGCTAGTGGAGTCAAGGGATATGGGGAGAAGGCAGGCACGGGTTATTGATTGGGGACGGTCAGCCATGATCACAATGAATGGCGGTGCAGGCTCGAAGGGCCGATTGGCCTCCTCCTGCACCTATTTTCTATGTTTCTAAAGTTGTGAATTGCACTATGGAAATGCATCCTTCCTTCCTTCCTAAAGCCAGTGCGTAGCTGGTAGAGCCGTTGCCTCACAGCGTCAGTGTCCTTGGTTTAATCCTGACCTCGGGTGCTGTCTGGGTGGAGTTTGCATGTTCTCCCAGTGCTCCTACTGTCCCAAAGGTGTGCGGGTTTGTACGTTAATTGGCCTCTATAAATTGTCCCTTAGCGTGAAGGGAGTGGATGAGAAAGTGTAATAATGTGGAACTAGTGTGAACTAGTGAGTGGTAGTTGGCGTGGACTTGGTGGGCCCATTAGGCCTGATTCCATGCTGTACCTCTAAACTAAAGTAAACAGAGGCTTCTCCAATGAGTCAGTAGCACAAATGAGCTACTTCAGTGGCAGCATCCTCACAAACCTACATTTTGTAACAAGTCCACTGTAGCCACTAGAACAACCACAACTGGTATGAACTAATGTTAAGGGTTAATTTAACAATTCATTTATATTCACACAGGTTCTGGGATTTGGCATATCCAGAGCGATCATACATTGTAGCAGGAGGTGCAAATGATGCTCTGCATTGCCCATCTGTCTCTTACTACAGAAAGATAATTGAAGGCACTGAGGTTGTCCAGGTAGGCTTATCTGTGTATAACTATCTGAAAGATCTCTCAAACCTTTATTGAAACGTGCTAAAGTCGTTTTTTGTACAAAATATTAATTATTTGTGACATAATAAAGAGCCACCAACATTTGATTAAGTTTTAAACTCATTTAAATGTTTCTTTAACAAACTGTTGAGTGAGCCCTGATATATGATGTCTTTAAAATTGTGAGAGGGATAGACAGAGTTGACGTGGATAAGCTTTTTCCATTGAGAGTAGGGAAGATTCAAACAAGAGGACATGATTTGAGAATTAAGGGACAGAAGTTTAGGGGTAACAAGAGGGGGAACTTCTTTCCTCGGAGAGTGGTAGCTGTGTGGAATGAGCTTCCAGTGGAAGTGGTGGAGGCAGGTTCGATTTTATCATTTAAAAATAAATTGGATAGGTATATGGACGGGAAAGGAATGGAGGGTTATGGTCTGAGTGCAGGTAGATGGGACTAGGTGAGAATAAGTGTTCGGCACGGACTAGAAGGGACGAGATGGCCTGTTTCCGTGCTGTAATTGTTATATTGTATGGTATGCATTAGTCAAGGTGGCAGTTTTTTCATAAAACCTCAAAAGATGGGAATACGTATTATGTCAGGCAGATTCTGGAGAAATAGACATACATCAAACAACTTTTATCTTGATTCCTATTCATGGCCGAAAGGAATTAAATATGAAAAACATTTAAAAATAAATTAGACAAAAGAAAGAATGAACTAAAAATATATTAATGCAGTATACACACACACACACACACACACACACACACACACACACACACACACACACAACTTATTTTACAATTAGTTATCAGGTATTCTAGATTTATTTTGGTTTAATTTTAACTAAATTTAATTTAACTAATTGTCATTAAGGAATTTGTGTTGCCGTCCACGTGGGATAGCATCACTCTTGCCCAGTGTAGATGAATCGAGGACCAGAGAACATAGGTTTAATATGAAGGGGGAAAACTAATTTATAGGTATCTGTGTGGTAACTTTTTCGCACAAAGGGTGGTGGGTGTATGGAACAAGTTGCCAGAGGAGGCAGGGACATATCCCAACATTTAAGAAACGGTTAGAAGGCACATGGATAGGACAGGTTTGGAGGGATATGGACCAAACGCGGGCAGGTGGGACTAGTGAAGCTGGGACATGATGGCTGATATGGGCATGTTGGGCAGAAGGGCAAGTTTCCACACTGTATCACTCTATGACACTGGAATTTTCTGCCTCAGAGGACAGTGGAGGCAGATTCTCTGGATGCTTTCAAGAGAGAGCTAGATAGGGTTCTTAAAAATAGCGGAGTCGGGGGATACTGGGAAAAGGCAGGAACGGGGTACTGATTGGGGACGATCAGCCATGATCACATTGAATGGCGGTACTGGCTCGAAGGGCCAAATGGCCTACTCCTGCACCTATTGTCAATTGTCTATTGTCTATTGACACTGACCTGTTCTTTTGCCTGGCCCCTGAGAAAAATAAAAATATCAAATTAATCAAAATTTTGTGTGGCTTAAGGTTCATTATGAAATGGGTACAGACGGTAGCAGGGCGGAAAAAGCTTGAAAAGGGAAAATAATTTAAAATAGAAAATAGGTGCAGGAGGAGGCCATTTGGCCCTTCGAGTCTGCACTGCTGGCTCGAAAATTGGTATATTTTTTTTTTACAAATTAACAGCTGAATTTTAATTTGGCAAAAAAATGCATTCAATTGAAAACACTGTAAAGGCCACATTTTTGTTGAGTTTAGTTATGGTCAAAACTTTAAAAAAAAAATTAGAAAAGAGAGAAATACGGCAATTTAAAGGATGATATAAAGAAATAAATTGTAATATTTTGAAGAGGTAATTTATTTCTGACAAGTTAAACAGACTTTTTTGGATTTCAGATTTATTATTTTCGGCTGTGTTTTTGCTTTTCTGTATGTTATTTGACTCAATAGAAGTAGTAGCCGTTTTCCAAAGGTTATGGCCACATAATCAGCGCCCTCACTGAGGAATACTACACTTGTGCTATTCCTCAAATAAAGCAAAACATGCAAGGCCCAATATACTCCCTTAGATGGTTGTACAAGAGCTGGATTTTAACGCAAGCAGAGGAATTCATATACGCCCTGCATTTAGTCAGCAGCCAACACGGGATTTTGTGCAGAATCTTAACTAGTAAATGCTAGAAAGATTCAGCAGGTCAGACTGCTTTCAGTGGTGAGAGAAACTATTATTGTGTCAGGTCAGTGACCTCCCACTTTACTTGTATTTCAATACCTTGAAGAATTTGGGGGTCCTAACTACATGAAAGGTTCCATTAAACAGTGGCATATATCAAATTGTAACTGCTCGGATTAACCATATAACCATATAATCATGAAATTCTTGTTGGTTTTCGCTAATTTGTGCCAAATTGTCTTGACAATTTAAAAAAAAACTTTTGTCCAGGGCACCTAGTGTACAAAAAGATTGGAATAATTGGAATTTGATTTGTGTACTTTGCTTAACATGATACATCGATTAATGAAGCTTCATAATAGTCAAAAGTACTAACTTTGTTGTATTTGACTTTAAACATTGAAACAAGTTAAGTAATGCTTTTCCTTTTATGGAAATTATATTTCGGAATGACATTTATACAACTTTTTAAAAAATGTTTTAAAGAGTTTCAGTTAAATGAGAACATCATAATTTGTTTTGGAAGGAAATTCACAGCAAGCAGAAAGTTGGATCATCAGACGATGTGCCACGCAGAGGTCCGGAATCCCTCCCAGTTGGACACCACGATATTATCACAGATCTTGCGGCTTTCCAAACCACTCAGGGTTTTATCGTAACTGCTTCACGAGATGGAATTGTCAAAGTTTGGAAGTAGAAGTGCAGATGTATTTCAGTTGGTTTTCATCAATATAATGTTAAAGAAACAACTGCATTAATACATTTGTTTACAGTATGGAGCAGCGGAAATTATGTAGATAATTGCCTCATGAAAATGAAAGCCTAATATGTGTAACGTTCTTATTTTTATGGGAAAGAGTATGTTCACATTTTCTAATTATTTAACCTTTACATCCTAAATGATGTTCGAACTGCAGAAAGGAGTTTGCACATATTACTTCCTAATCCAGAATATGACTAACAGCAACTTATAAGCTTTGAATGTATTATTCTCGCCATTCTGTGTGTGTGTGTGTAAAGAATTTGTTCTCAGTGTTTGAACTTTGTTAATACAAGAATATGTATAATGTTTTTTAAAGTCAGGTTTGCGTCAATTCCAAATAATTTCATCGTGAATTATTCAAGAGCACTTTGGAATTTAAAAGAGCATATAACTTTAAGTAAATTATTAAAACATTTTTTGGGCACCTTCAGATGGATAATATGCCTGATGTAAGTTTCTTCATATGTTAGTTTGGTTCTGTGTGGAGACCACTTGGAAACAGGGTATGACCAGAATCATTAAAAGTAAACTCTTGAATGGTTGCAGCATTTTGCGTTCCAGTTTTTTTTTTTTGTTAATAGGTTGTTGACCACAGCTATAGGCTGAGTTTCACAATGCATTTAGACTGAAGTTCCAGGATATTGACCATCAGGGATTTTCTAGTGATTTTTATTAAGTTAAACTTAGATGTGTAATGAGTCCTTAGGTGAGATAAACTTTTGGCCTATGAAGGTAGTCTAGAATAATTAAATATTTAATAATGTGCACAGGGTGCTGCAGTGGGTTAAGTACAAAATGATTAAGCAGCCATCAAATGATGTAAAGAAAATAAACTCAAAAAACCTTGGATGCAATTTAGATTTTCAAAGTTTATGTTAGAAATGTTCATAGTTTGTATGAGGATAATTGACATCAATTTAAAAAAAAACTATAACAAAGACAAAAGTCATCATTGCCAAAACAATTTTTTTTCTTTTTATATTTGGACACTTTTTGGCAGGGTTTTGACAAATGTAAAAACACTGCCAAATATTTTCAAGTCAAAAAAGTACATGAGCATGTAGCTGTCAGTGAGCAAAATCGCTTTAACATTTAAGCTGCTCAGTATAGTAAAGTACCTGGATTTTTTAGGATTAGTTGGTATGTTTGGATATCGCCTTATTCGGTAAAGATATAGAAATATTGCAAACACTAAAAACATGTTGCAAAAGGAAAATTTCCTTTTGATTTAAATTAAGCTTTCAGCTTCTGGAAACCTATAATCGAAGTAAAACAGTTTTGGCAGCCTGCTGGCGTTGAGGTCATATTTTGTCAAGCAGGTAAAATATGCAAAAAATTTGCGATTTATAATCTAAAGTTTGCTATTCTCAAATTTATTCGTGCTGCTGAAGTTCTTGAAAGTATTTATGCCATTGGAGACTGCTTCTATGTTGCAAATATTATGATGAAACTGTATGGTGCCCTGATGCCCCTCTTTGTGATCCTCTCAAACCTGATCCATTATAACACTGGGGAAGGAAACTTTATCATTAAAATAAAAAGTTAAAATTACAGAACCTTTCAATTAGCACATTTATTCCTGAGTGCTAATTGAGGTAGTGTAATCACACATTAGAACATTGTAGCAGTATCAATGAAGCAGAAGGTATGGCCCAGTGGCACAGCGGTAGAGCTGCTGCCTTACAGCACCTTACAGACCCAGGTTTGATCCTGACTACAGGTGCTGTCTGTAAGGAGTTTGTACATTCTCCCTGTGACCACGTAGCTTTTCTCCGGGTGCACCGGTTTCTATCCACACACCAAAACGTACAGGTTTGTAGGTTAATTGGCTTTGGTGAAATTGTAAATTGTCCTTGATGTGAAAGATAGAATTAGTGTACGGGGTGATCGCTGGTCGGCGTGGACTCGGTGGGCCGAAGGGCCTGTTTCCTTACTGTATCTCTAAAGTTTAACGTCTAATTGCTGAAGAATAAGATGTCAAGAGCCACTGAACCTCCGACAGGTGTAAGGATAGGCATGTTAAACAAATGGAGGCCAGTTCGTTGCACAGCGGATTATAATGAATAAAAGCATGTTGATAAAAATAACTTATTTTTTGACAATTATTTCAATTTAAATGTTGTGCTAATATAAATCTGCATTAAAGTGTGCACTAATACAGCTATTAACTGGAAACTTTTTTTGTTTATTGTGGAAATAATAACATAAGAATAAAAGTTTCACTAACATAATTTTCACCTTCTGGGAGATGCCATTAGTTTAGTGTTTTCATTATCAGGAATTGATTATAATTTTAGTGTGCCTCCATGACTCTACACTGAAAATGTACATGGATTCTTTTACTTGGTCACCATGGGGCTCCCTCCTCTCTGACCTGCAGCCTCTGCCAAGGTGGCATCGAGTCACGGGTGGCATCAGTTGGTCTGTCTGCTATATCCATTATAAAGGGGTCTGTTAAAATGAGGGTTTACTGTATCTTTAATTTAGAGATACAACACAGAAACAGACCCTTTGGCCCACCGAGTCCGCACCGACTATCGATCCACACACACTAATACTATCGTATACACTAGGAACATTTTACAATTTTACCAAAGCCATTTAAGCTACACACCTGTACGTCTTTGGAGTGTGGGAAGAAACCAGAGCACTGGAGAAAACCCATGCAGGTCAGGGGGAGAACATACATGCTTTTTACAAAGGAAAGAGTGGAGATATTGAAATGTGGACTCCGAGAGAGTGAGATTTCGGAATTAATAATCCAAAACGAGGATTTAGCAGATAATTTAAATCGATACTTAACATCAGTTTATCTGAAGATATAGAGTCGTACAGTGTGGAAGCTGGTTCTAAAAGACTAGCTCATAGACACTTCAGTCACTTGCCCTTCCAAATTCCCTAAGATGAAATCAAGCTTTGCCCTCTCCCTTCTACATATTGTCTGAGAAACTTTCCTGAACAGATTTGACAATTCCAACCTCTTCAATTGTTCAATCATTCTTTATTATTGTGTGTAGAGTGAAATTATTGGCCATACCTAAGCACAATCATTGATTAGTATAGCGTGCATGGAAATAATCCATTGAGACCGCATGCAAGGGGCGCCAGGTTTTGGCGCAATTTTCCAGTCCAGTCTGGAGCGGCACTCGATCTAGGCGAGCCCCAGACGGCTGCGGGGCCTCGAGCCATCATCACCATCTGGATCGTCCAGCAAACCATTCTCCTTCTCACCCAACCACCTTCAACCTTTGTATTCTTGGGGGTGCCTCCCGAAGTCGACCCGGCACGGGGTCACCATATCCACGGTGATTTATAACAAGCCCCAATATGTAAGGAACTGAGAACTGACATATTCGGAGAGAGGTTGGGATGTGGGGAATCTGTTACCACAGGAAGGGGTTGAGGCAACAACTTTAGATACTGTCAAAGGAATTTAGGTAAGTACACAAAAGAAAAGGGGAACAAAAACATGTGCTGAAAGGATGAAGCAATACAACAGGAGTATACACAACAATAGAAGGTAGACAAAAGTGCTGGAGAAACTCAGCGGGTGCAGCAGCATCTATGGAGCGAAGGAAATAGGCAACGTTTCGGGCCGAATAACTTCTTACTAACAATAGAATGTGTTGTGTACATTAAAGGGGCTGAGTTTGAGGGGGTGAATGCAAGGGAAAGAAGCTGAAAGGAAGATGGCGCAGTGGTAGAATTGCTGCCTTACCGTGCCAGTGACACAGGTTTCATTCTGACTGGGAGCTTTCTGGATGGAGTTTGTATTTTCTCCCAGTGGGTTTTCTCCGGGTGCTCCTGTTTCCTCCAACATGCAGGTTTTTAGGTCAATTGGCCTCTGTAAATTGTTCCCAATGTGTAGGATAGAACTAGTGCATGGGTGGTTGTTGGTCAGCAATGACTCGGTGGACCGAAGGGCCTGTTTCCATGCCAGATCTCTAAACTAAACTAGAATTGAGAAAAGGGAAGTGTATATTTGCTGGAAGGGAATGGGATAAGGAGCTTTGAGAGAGGATGGGAACTAGGGAAGAGAAGTCGGAGAAGGGGGAAAGCGGGCAAAGGGAACTGGAAGAAGAGGAATTTGGACCTGGGCAAAGGTGTCGGTGTTTGTGCACGTACCTAGACTGTGTTTAGGAGTATTGTGTGTTCAAACTTTCCTCTGGGAAATGCTACAACAATTAAAATGGAGGACCAATGCTCTTCCTTACTTTTTTAATAATTCTGTTGGACATCAAAATTGTTTAACCATATAACCATATAACAATTTCAGCATGGAAACAGGCCATCTCGGCCCTACTTAACGTGGCACAAAGTTTATTTTGCCGCTTCCCAAGTTTAAAAGAACTTGGCAAATTGTATTTCCACAAGAGCAATATTTTTTCAGCTGTTGTTGAACTATTATTTTTATTCCTAGAAAGTCAAGAGTGTTTAATTGTCATATCTACCAAAACGGAACAATGAAATTCTTACTTGCAGCATCACAACAGGTTTGTAAACCCTCGTTTGTTTGTATTTAGTGTTTTTATAAGCAGTAATTTCATTTTTAAGTGGTTAGATCACAATTTTCTATTCACTGTTCAACAATTCACTGTGTATTCACCAAATTCCTTTAAAAATTATTCCTCCACAATTCTCGAAAGTGAACCACTGGACAAACCATCTGGATGTTGTACAATTTAACAGTCTCGTAGTGCTTGTAAATTTTGCTGTTGTTGGAATGTTTCAGCATATTTCACACAGAGGGTGATGGATGTATGGAACAAGTTGCCAGAGGAGGTAGTTGAGGCTGGGACTATCCCAACGTTTAAGAAACAGTTGGACAGGTACATGGATAGGACAGGTTTGGAGGGTTGTGGACCAAGCGCAGGCAAGTGGGACTAGGGTAGCTGGGACATTGTCGGCCGCTGTGAGCGAGTTGGGCCAAAGAACCAGGTTTCACTGTATCACTCTATGACTCTATGTGTGGTTCTGACCCACAGGACCTTGGTTTTGTTTTCTAAGATAGCACATAGGAACAGAATGAGGCCATTTGGCCTATTGTGCCTGTTCTGCCATTCGATCATGGCTGATCTATGTTTCCCTCTCTACGTTATTCACCTTCCTCCTCCCCGTATCCTTTGCCACCCTTACTAATCAAAAAACTAGCAATCTCTGCGTTAAAAATACCTAATGACATGACCTCCATTGATGTCTGTAGTAATGAATTCCACAGTTGACTACCCGTTGGCGAAAGAAATTCCTCCTCATCACCATTCTCACTCTCTGCTTTCTGCCAGTCAGCCAATTTAGTTTAGTTTAGAGATACAGTGTGGAAACAGGTCCTTCAGGTCACCAGGTCCACACCGACCAGCGTTCCCCGCAGATTAACACCATCCTACACCCACTAGGGACAATTTTTACATTTACCAAGCCAATTAACCTACAAACCTTATCTTAAGGAAAAGGGGGAAATCCTTTAAAACCGAGATGAGAAGAACTTTTTTCACACAGTGGTGAATCTGTGGAACTCTCTGCCGCAGAGGGGAGTTGAGGCCAGTTCATTGGCTATATTTAAGAGGGAGTTAGATGTGGCCTTTGTGGTTAAGGGGATCAGGGGGTATGGAGAGAAGGCATGGGATACTGAGTTGGATGATCAGCCAGGATCATATTGAATGGCGGTGCAGGCTCGAAGGGCCGAATGGCCTCTACTCCTGCACCTAATTTCTATGTTTCCATGTTTCAAACCTGAACGTCTTTGGAGTGTGGGAGGAAACCGGAGATCTCCGAGAAAACCCACGCAGGTCACGGGGAGAACGTACAAACTCCGTACAGACAGCACCCGCAGTCAGGATCGAACCCGGGTCTCTGACGCTGCTTTCGCTGTAAGGCAGCAACTCTACCGCTGCACCACCGTGACTGCTACTCTTCTATCCATTCTTGTACCTTGCCTCTAATACCGTGGGCTCTTATCTTGTTTAGCAGCCTCAGGCAACTTATCAAAGGCTATCTGAAAATCCAACTAAGCAGCATCCACTCACGATGTCCCCAACAACTCTCACCATCTTCCACAGATGCACTGTAGAAAGCATCTATCGGGATGCATCACAGCTTGGTTTGGGAACAGCCAGCTCCATCCAAGACTGCAATAAATTGTAGAGAATTGTAGATGCAGCCCAGACCATCACACAAACCAAACTCCCTTCCAGTGACTTTGTTTATACTTCACACTGCCTCGGCAAGGCCCCCAGCATAATCAAGGATGAATCTCACTCTCTCTTCTCCCCTCTCCCCTCTTCCATTAGGCAAGTGGCATTGAAATGTGAAAATGCCCACCTCCAGATTCACAAACAGCTTCTTCCCATCTGTTTTCAGGCAACTGAACCATCCTATCAACAACTAGAGAGCAGTCCAGAGCTACTATCTGCCTCATTGGAGACGCTCAGACTGTCTTTAATCAGACTTAGCCTTGCACAGAACATTATTCCCTTTGTCATGTATCCATATGCTGCGAATGGCTCGATGGTAATAGTGTATAGTCTTTCCGTTGATCAGTTATAACACGCAACAAAAGCTTTTCACTGTACCTCAGTACACATGACAATAAACTAATCTAAACTCTGGCATATTGTTTGGGTCTTCCACTGTGAAGACTGATGCAAGAAAATATATTCCGTATGTCCACTATTTCTTTGTTCCTCATTATTACTGCTCCAGCATCCACCAAGGCTCTAGTGCTGTGAGGCAGGGACTCCACTGCGTTGCCTAGACAAAGTATGAAACAGCATGGAGCCAGTCCCTTCACCCCAACTTGCCCACAACAATCAGCCTGTCCCGTCCACACTGGTCCCACCTGCCTGTGTTTGGCCGATATGCCTCTAAACCTGTCTTATCCATGTACTTATTTCAATGTTTCTTAAACATTGCGATAGTACCTGTCTCAACCATCTACTCCGGCTGCTCATTACATATACCCACCACCCTTTGTGTGCAAACATCACTCCTCAGGTTCCTAATAAATCCTTCCCCCCCACCTCACCCAAAACCCATATCCTCTGGTTCTCAATTCCCCCACCCTTGGCAAGAGACTCAGTACGTTAACCCGATCTATTCTTCTCGTAGACATAGACATAGAAAATAGGTGCAGGAGTAGGCCATTACGCCCTTCGAGCCTGCACCGCCATTCAATATGATCATGGCTGATCATCCAACTCAGTATCCCGTACCTGCCTTCTCTCCATACCCCCTGATCCCTTTAGCCACAAGGGCCACATCTAACTCCATCTTAAATATAGCCAATGAACTGGCCTCAACTACATTCTGTGGCAGAATTCCAGAGATTCACCACTCTCTGTGTGAAAAAAGTTTTCCTCATCTCGGTCCTAAAGGATTTCCCCTTTATCCTTAAACTGTGACCCCTTGTTTTGGACTTCCCCAACATAGGGAACAATCTTCCTGCATCTAGCCTGTCCAACCCCTTAAGAATTTTGTAAATTTCTATAAGATCCCCCCTCAATCTTTTAAATTCTAGCGAGTACAAGCCGAGTCTATCCAGTCTTTCTTCATATGAAAGTCCTGATATCCCAGGAATCAGTCTGGTGAACCTTCTCTGTGCTCCCTCTATGGCAAGAATGTCCTTCATCAGATTAGGAGACCAAAACTGTACGCAATACTCCAGGTGTGGTCTCACCAAGACCCTGTACAACTGCAGTAGAATCTCCCTGCTCCTATAATTTATACGCCTCTATAAGATCACCCATCAACCTCCTGTGCTCCAAGGAATAGAGTTCTAGCCTGTCAACCTCTCCCTGTAGCTTAGGCCCTCGAGTCCTATCAACGTCCTCGTAAAACGTCTCTGCTTGACAACATTATTCCCATAACATGGTTCCCTTGTGTTTAATGGGAGGTGTCCTTAAAGTTGACATCACCTTTCTAACTTAAATCCCTGCGTGCCGGAATTGGTGTTATGGAGTGAATTCCAGACCGAAAACCTGGAATCGAAGCAGTTCTACTGCTGGAGCAAATAATCTGAGGCTTGACAGAACTCAGAACCAATTAAGGACAGACATTCCAATATTTGTAATTGCATGCCACAATGCAGTAAGTGTGACTGTCTGTGTGGATGGCGTGGGGAGGGTGGGAAGATCCATTAAAGGCCATGAAGGATTAGAAAATGGATAGCAATTGTGCAATGGAGACATTGCCAGCCGATGAGCTAAAGTAGGCAAGGGATGAGTAACTGGGAATTAAAATGGGTGGGTTAAACAGGGGTCAGCAGTATTAGATTTGCTTCAGGATATGTTGGGCAGAAGATGTGAAACTGGCCCTGAGTACTGGAATAACTAGGACAGCAAAGGGATGAAGAGAGGTTTCAGCTGCCGATGAGCTGAGGCAGACGTGGGGTGTCGACAGTTATTACTGTCAAGGAAAGGGTCTCGGCCCAAAATATCACCTGTCCATGTTCTCCAGAAATGTTGCCTGACCTGCTGACTTACTCCAGCACATTGTGTCCATTACTGATGGGAACGTAGGCGATGCTGGTGATGCCTGGTCAGATGTGGTGAGGGTGGTGAATCTGTGGAAAACATTGCCACATGCGGCTGTGGAGGCCAAGCCAATGGATATTTTTTAAGGTGGGAATTGACAGATTCTTCATTAGTACGGGTGTCAGGGTTATGGGGAGAAGGCAGGAGAATGGAGTTGAGAGGGAAAGATAGATCAACCATGATTGAATGACGGAGTAGATGAGGGGCTGAATGGCCTCATCTACTGCTCCTAATAGCCTATAAGGGCGGTAGAGTTACTGCTTTACAGTGCCAGAGACTCGGGTTCGATCCTGATTACGCCTGCTGTCTGTACGGAGTTTGTATGTTCTCCCCGTGACCACATGGGTTTTCTCTGGATGCTCTGGTTTCCTCCCACATTCCAAAGATGTACAGGCTTTTAGGCTTTGGCAAAAGGATTTGAGTATAAGAGCAGGGAGGTTCTACTGCAGTTGTACAGGGTCTTGGTGAGACCACACCTGGGGTATTGTGTACAGTTTTGGTCTCCTAATCTGAGGAAAGACATTCTTGCCATAGAGGGAGTACAGAGAAGGTTCACCAGACTGATTGGGGTTTCGGCCCGAAACGTCGCCTATTTCCTTCGCTCCATAGATGCTGCTGCACCCGCTGAGTTTCTCCAGCAATTTTGTGTACCTTCGATCTTCCAGCATCTGCAGTTCCTTCTTGATCACCAGACTGATTCCTGGGATGTCAGGACTTTCATATGAAGAAAGACTGGATACACTCGGCTTGTACTCGCTAGAATTTAGAAGATTGAGGGGGGATCTTATAGAAACTTACAAAATTCTTAACGGGTTGGACAGGCTAGATGCAGGAAGATTGTTCCCGATGTTGGGGAAGTCCAGAACAAGGGGTCACAGTTTAAGGATAAGGGGGAAATCTTTTAGGAGCGAGATGAGAAAATCATTTCACAATACAATACCGTTTATTTGTCATTTGAACCTCACATGAAGTTCAAACGAAATTTGGTATCTGCAGCCATACAAGGAAAGAACCAAGACACACACCAACACAATTCACACAAACATCCATCACAGTGAATCTCCACCTCACTGTGATGGAAGGCAAAGTCTTGTCTCTCCCCTGCTCTCCACATGGGTTTTTCTGTCATTTCTGAAGTTATGTATTACAGAAATGAGTTGCTTAAAGCTTAAATAAAGTGAAGTAAATTCCGAGTAGTGTAAAAGTTTCATTTGCCTCACAACAGGAATGTTGGCAATTTTTGAATCTAGGGGGATCAATTTTAAATCAAAACAATTTTCGTTAGATTTGGAAAAGCTGCTCGTGGCTAAAACAACATTCAACAAATGGGAGATCTAAGAATAAGGGGTAAGCCATTTAGAATGGAGACGTGGAAATACTTTTTCCTCACAGAGAGTTGTGAGTCTGGAATTCTCTGCCTCAGAGGGCGGTGTAGGCCGGTTCTCTGGATACTTTCAAGAGAGAGCTAGACAGGGCTCTTATAAAATAGTGGAGTCAGGGGATATGGGGAGAAGGCAGGAACGGGGTACTGATTGGGGATGATCAGCCATGATCACGTTGAATGCTCAAAGGGCCAAATGGCCTAATCCTGCACCTATTGTCTATTGTCTATTGAGATGGTGAATTCCGGAGCAAGCCATTCTTGTAAGTATTGAAAGAAAAGATGGCAAAATGAGAACTCTGGATAACAGGGAATATTGTGGGTTTGCTGAAAGAAGAAAGGGGGAGCGTATGACAGGTCTAGGCAATTGAAAGCATAAAGTCCTGACAAGCGCAACTTGTCCAAGGTACATAAAAAAGCTGGAGAAACTCAGCGGGTGCAGCAGCATCTATGGAGCGAAGGAAATAGGCTTGTTATAGGCTTGAAATAGGCTTGATTATAGGCTTGAAATAGGCTTGAAATAGACAAGCGCAACTTCTCCATGTTGACCATGATGCATTATCTAAGCTAGTCTCATTTGTCCACATTTGGCCCATATCTCACTGAACCCTTCCTATCCATTACCTGGCCAAAACTCTTTTAAATGCTGTTATAGTATCTTTCTCAGCCACCTCCTCTGGTAGCTTGTTCCATATACCCATATATAAGTGAAATAGTTGTCCTCTCACCTTAAACCTACAGGATGTCTTCTTGTTCTTGATTCCCCTACTCTGGGTAAAAGATTATGCATTCTCCCTACGGATTCCTCTCAAGATCTCTATTTTAAGACCTCTTCTATGCTCTCTGTATTTCTGAAGGGACTTTTCTGCTTTCAATTGCCTATACCTGTGCCCCCTGCTCCCCCTTTCTTCTTTCAGCAAGCCCACGGGGTGGAAGATTGCAACCTTCACATGGACCACCCTGTTTCAATGAATGCAATGAACCTGGCATGCACAATCAAATAGAAACATAGAAATTAGGTGCAGGAGTAGGCCATTCGGCCCTTCGAGCCTGCACCGCCATTCAATATGATCATGGCTGATCATCCAACTCAGTATCCCGTACCTGCCTTCTCTCCATACCCCCTGATCCCCTTAGCAACAAGGGCCACATCTAACTCCCTCTTAAATATAGCCAATGAACTGGCCTCAACTAAATTCTCTGTCAAGTTGTCCTACTGTCCAAGCTGTGCACGCCATACGCAACAAGAAGAAGAAGCCCACAATATTCCTTGTCATCCACGATTCTCATTTTGCCATTCTTCCTTTCAACACTCACAAGAATGTGTGGTCCCTGAACTCTCACCATCTCCCATTTAAAAGTCTTCCATTTGTTGGACAATGTTTTAGCTGCAAGCAGCTTTCCCCAATCTAACTTGAAAATTGTTTTGATCTAAGGATTATCCCATTCGATTTTTAAAAAAATGCCAAAATTCCAAATATTTAGGGTAAACAAACTCAAACGGGAAATTTAAGATCTGTTTATCTAACATCAGATGTGGGTAATTCCTGGTATTCCTGCTGTTAAGGATAACGTGGCTGATAACTGTACAAATATGATCAAGAGGTGCTCGGTTGGAACAAATAGTGCAGAATGCAGTGGCTTTGTGTGATCTTGCACCTCAGACCCACTTTTACACATCATTCTCTACCCTTTGATTTTCCTGGCCCTTAAACATCTGTTGATCTTACACTTGACTATGATGAAGCACCCAGAGCCTTAACAGGGTAAAGAATTTCAAAGATAAACACAAAATGTTGGAGTAACTCAGCAGGACTGGCACCATATTTGGAGAGAAGGAATGGGTGTTTGAAGAAGGGCCTCGACCCGAAACGTCACCCATTCCTTCTCTCCAGAGATGCTCCCTATCCCGCTGAGTTACTCCAGCATTTTGTGTGAATCTGCAGTTCCTTCCTACACTAAGAATTACAAAGCTTTACAACCCTCCGTGTGAGGACATTTTCCATCAGATTAGTCTTGAGTGACTAAATCCCTTTTCTGATTCTAATTGACCTCATTCTAGACACTCCAATGTAATGTAACAACCACATTGCAGACTTCGCTCGTAACCTTGTGCTTCAATGAGATCACCAGTCGTGTCTCGAATCTCCAGTGATTATAGACTTAAAAAAATATCCTGCTCAGATAACCCCTTCATCCAGTGAACAAATGAGTGAATTTACATGCAGCGCTGGAGACCCGGGTTCGATCCTGACTATGGGTGCTGTCTGTACGGAGTTTGTACAAAGGATACAAAGGACATTTATGATCACATACACCAATTGGTGTAGTGAAATTTGACTTTCCAATGCAGCACACGAATAAAGATAAGACACAACATTAAAGAATTTAACAATAAGCATAAAAACATCCCCCCCACAATGGTTCCCACTGTGGGGGAAGGCAGCAAAGTCCAGTCCCATCTCCTGTTCACACATAGTCGGGATTATTGTGGCCTCTGCAGTCACCGCTACGGCAGCCCGATGCTTCAGGCCCTCTTGCCGGGAAAATGAAACTCCGGTGCCGGGTGAACTCTCCTCAGCGGCTTGGAATGTCTGAAGCAGCCGCTTTGTCCCCGGAGACCGCTGCACCCGTAGTCCTCAGGCCGGACTGGTTGGAGCTCCGATTCTGGCGATCTCCATCCCAGGTTCCGCGGTGTTTTAAATCCAGCGCCGCCCGCAGCCACAGCTCCTCGGATGTTGGAGTCAGCGGTCTCAGCACTCCGGAGCTTACCGCACGGCGACCCGGTAAGGCATCGCCCGCTCTGTGATGGTGTCCCAGCGCTGTGCCGCCGCCGAAGCTGCAGCCCCGGCCCCGGTCCTGACAGGAAACGCCGCTCCGGTCCGATGGTAGGCCGCTCGGAGGGGGCGAAGAAGCAGCTCGGAGGGAAGACCCCTCTCCAGCCAGGTAGGGACTAGGAAATAAAGTTTCCCCCTTCCCTCCCCCCCCCACGCACCACATAAAAGACTAGAAGACCTCCGAAACAAACACTAACTCGCTAAAAATTTTAAAAAGGGTGAAAAGACTAACAGCTGCTGGCAGGGCAACCATACTAGACGGCGCCTCCTTGGATAATTGTCCCTAATGTGTACATTCTCCCCATGACTGCGTGGGTTTTCTCTGAGATCTTCGGTTTCCTCCCACACTCCAAAGACGTACAGGTTTGTAGGTTAATTGGCTTGGTATAAGTGTAAAATGTTCCTAATGTGTGTAGGACAGTGTTGGCGTGGGCCGAAGGGCCTGTTTCCACACTGTGTCTCTAAACTAAACTAAACTAAACACAAAGTGCTGGATGAACCCAATGGGTCGGGCAGCTTCTGTGGAGACGATGGCCAGGTGATCTTTGGGTTGGGACACCCTCTTCCAACCGATTGTAGTAAAGGGGACATGGTTGTGTGAGAGAGGTGTAGGTGGGTCAAAACCTGGCAAGTGATACGTGGGTAGAGGTGAGGGAGCTTTCGATAGGTGGAGAAAGTGGCAAGAGGTGAAAAGGACACAAAAATATGTCAGTGAAGGAGAGAAGAGGAGGAGTGAGATGTGAAGTCAGAGGGAGGGATATAGGTGGGCATAATGGGGAGATAAAATGGGGAGATAAAAGGGAATAAGAATGGAAATGTTAACGTCGACTTCAAGGCTGATGTTACATTCCTTAAATTTGGAGACATAAAAATAAATGTTTTTCCAAGCATCTTATCATAACAGCTCTGTACAATTTGAATAAGACATACGTTTATACTTCAGCTCTCTTGCATGGAAGTCTAGTATCCTGGGACAGATTATGTTAAAGTTGAACTGACCTTTGTGTTGCTGCTTAAGTCAACCCTGCCCTCCCCCCCCCCCCCCCCCCCCCCACCCCCGATCAGTCTGAAGAAGGGTTTCGGCCCGAAACGTTGCCTATTTCCTTCGCTCCATAGATGCTGCAGCACCCGCTGAGTTTCTCCAGCACTTTTGTGTACCACCATTACAACCTTTTGTAGTTCCACTTCCTCCCAACATCCTGTATCCTTTCCATGCTGGAGGGAAGCCTGGGTCACAGGGCTAGGATTTAATTAGATTCAGATTCAGATTCGGATTCAGATTCAACTTTAATTGTCATTGTCAGTGTACAGTACAGAGACAACGAAATGCATTTAGCATCTCCCTGGAAGAGCAACATAGAATATGATTTGAATAAATATTTACATTAGCATATATACAGACATAGTTTTTCCTGTGGGAGGAGTGTCCTGTGGGAGGAGTGTCCGGGGGGGGGGGGGGGGGGGGGGGGGGGGGGGGGGCGGGGGGTGATTGGCAGTCACCGAGGTACGTTGTTGAGTAGAGTGACAGCCGCCGGGAAGAAGCTGTTCCTCGACCTGCTGGTTCAGCAACGGAGAGACCTGTAGCGCCTCCCGGATGGTAGGAGGGTAAACAGTCCATGGTTGGGGTGAGAGCAGTCCTTGGCGATGCTGAGCGCCCTCCGCAGACAGCGCTTGCTTTGGACAGACTCAATGGAGGGGAGTGTGGAACCGGTGATGTGTTGGTCAATTTTCACCACCCTCTGCAAGTCCTTCCAGTCGGAGACAGAGCAGTTGCCATACCATACTGTGATGCAGTTGGTAAGGATGCTCTTGATGGTGCAGCGGTAGAAGTTCACCAGGATCTGAGGAGACAGATGGACCTTCTTCAGTCTCCTCAGGAAGAAGAGACGCTGGTGAGCCTTCTTGATCAGAGTTGAGGTATTGTGGGTCCAAGAGAGGTCATCGGAGATGTTGACCCCCAGGAACCTGAAGCTAGAAACACGTTCCACCTCCGTCCCGTTAATGTGGATGGGGGTGTGCGTGCCACCCCTGGACTTCCTGAAGTCTACAATGAGCTCCTTGGTCTTCTTGGAGTTAAGGGTCAGGTTGTTGTCAGCGCACCATGCTGCTAAGTGCTGGACCTCCTCCCTGTAGGCCAACTCATCATTGTTGCTGATGACGCCAATTAGTCATCAGGTCATAAGGCCATAGGGAATAGGAGTAGAATTAGGTCATTTGGCCCATCAAGTCTACTCCGCCATTCAATCATGGCTGATCTATCTCTCCTTCCTAATCCCATTCTCCTGCCTTCACCCCATAACCTCTGACATCTGCACTAATCAAGAATCAATCTATCTCTGCCTTAAAAATATCCACTGACGCCCTCCACAGCCTGAATTCCACAGATTCACCACCCTCTGACTAAAGACATTTCTCCTTATCTCCTTCCTAAAAGAACGTCCTTTAATTCTGAGGCTATGGCCTCTAGTCCTAGACTCTCTCACTAGTGGAAACATTCTCTCCACATTCACACTATCCAAGCCTTTCACTATTCTGTATGTTTCAATGAGGTCCCCCCTCAGTCTTCTAACCTCCTGCGAGTACTGGCCCAGTGCCGGCAAACGCTTATTATAGGTTAACCTACTCATTCCTACTCCAAGTCCCAACCCATTAACAGCGCTACTGGCATTCTGACAGCTGACGGGCAGTACAGTGGTGCAGCGGTAGAGTTACTGCCTTACAGTGTCAGAGACCTGGGTTTGATCCTGACTATGGATGCTGTCTCTACGGAGTTTGTACGTCCTCCCTGTGAACCTGCGTGGGTTTTCACCAGATGCTACTGTTTCCTCCCACGCTCCAAAGACGTACAGATATGTAGCTTAGGCTTATTAAAATTGTAAATTGCCCCTAGTGTGTGTGGTGGGATAGTGTTAGTGTGCTGGGATTGCTGGTCGGCGCGGACTCAATGGGCCGTTTCCGTGCTGTATATCTAAACTAAAAAACTAAACTAAGCTTGTGCTATCAAAGAGTTTTCTGAATGTATTTATTAATCAGAGACATTTCAAAGTTGAAAAAATTAAATAACTACATTTTACTACAGGTATTAAAATTAAAACATAATAATGACATTTAACTGATGGAGATATTTAAAAAAAAAACATTATCCTCATTAATGTAAAAAACAAAAATCTTAGAGCCATAGAGTCATACAACGGAAACAGGCCCTTCGGCCCAAATTACCTGTGCTGACCAAGATGCCCATCTACATTAGTCCCACCTACCCATGTTTGGCCCATATCCCTCCAGGTTTTTCTTATCCATATACCTGCCAAAATGACTTTTACATGTTGCTATAGTACCTGCCTCAACTACCTCCTCTGGCAGCTTGTTCCATATACTGGTGTCAAGGGTTATGGGGAGAAGGCAGGGGAATGGGGTTAGGAGGGAGAGGTGGATCAGCCATGATTGAATGCGGAGAAGACTTGATGGGCTGAATGGCCTAATTCTGCTCCAATCACTTATGACCTTACATATACTCTGTGTGAAAAGCATACTGGGAACACATTCACGAGAAAACCTATATAGGTACAAAGAATCAACTCATTAGTGTCAGTTAGGGATGCGCAACAAATGCTGGCCATGTCAAGAGATGTGCAGATCCCCAAAATGAATAAGTGTGATAGAGAAAATATAATTGACAAGACAAGACATGGTTGAAATTAGTTTTCAAATGCCTCAATTGAATTAATCATCAACAATGGTTAATTGCCAAGAATGATGTTTTGATTATGAAGATGCAACCACTTGCAAATGCGTTGACCATTGCGAGAATTGCTTACTAGCTTACGGTCAAACCCTTCCAAAGATATTATTCATCATAGTTTTAAATTAAAAGCATATGATATATTTTACAAAACCCAGACAAAGTACAGAAATTAAAATGATAATGGAAAACTCCAGATCCATCCAATTGAGCAATTATTTATGCTCTTATGCTTATGCGTATGATTTCTATTTTTGGGCACAATTTCTTTAGAATTTCCATTTTCTGCCATTATAATGCAATAAATGATGGACTGCTGATAGTCAAAAGAAAGGAATGTTCAGTCTCTCCCTCCCTGTCTCCCCAAAGATTTTAATGCAATTTTTTGATAACAATTTAATAAACTTTGGTAACAATTTAATAAATATTTTATTTAGGCATTTATCAAGCGGTTGTTCAAACTATAGCTTAAACAATTAGTAAAATATTTTAAATGCATAAGAATTTTACATTTAAATGTATATTTTCATTTTAATGTTGTCATATTTTAATATGGCCACTACAATCAAATAGTATTGTGATTATTGTTAAAGCAAGGGTCTCGGCAAGAAATGCCTGACCTGCTGAGTACTCCAGCAATTTGTGTCCGTTTGCGAATTAACCAGCAGCCACAGTTCTGTGTTTCTACTACTTATACAATGATAATACCATCTATATAACTAAAAGTCTCATCTTGACCAATTCCTGTCTACGCTGTATATTGATTTTAGAAAAAACGGCACCATATATCGCTATGATTTCTGGCCATCTTACTCACAGTTCTCCTCCGCTGAGGCAGCCCTGAGGATTTTTCCAATCGTTGAAAAATAAAAAAGTTATGAATGTTTACAAATCTTGAGATCAGCTGATTGGTCCTCTCGCCTGTCAATCACCGTGATGAAGGTAGCGCCCCTTCCGGGGGGCCAGGAGTATAAAGCCCCGGAGGCTGGACACCGTGGAAGACTGTGAGTGAGAGTTGAGTCCAGAACTGTGAGTCTATGCTATGAGTGAACTGAACTCTGCTTGAAATGAAATGAATTGGTAGCCTGCACTCTGCTTGAAATGGTATGAAATGAATTTGGTGGCCTGCCCTCTGCTTGAATTGGTATGAAATAGTTTTGAATTTGGTGGCCTGCACACTGCTTGAAATGGTATGAAATGAATTTGAATATGGTGGCCTGCACACTGCTTGAAATGGAATGAAATTGAAATTGAATTTAGTGGCCTGCACTCTGCTTGAAATGGTATGAAATTGAATTTGGTGGCCTGTACTCTGCTTGAAATGGTATAAAGTTGAATTTGGTGGCCTGCACTGCTTGATATGGAATTTCAAGGAATAGCCATGAGTGAACTGCCAGCCCACCAGCCGTGAGTCAATCAACTGCTACACGGGTGATTTAAAACTAAATAAGGGGAGGGGGTGTCAAATGGGATAGTCAAGGACAGAGTTAAAGGGAATATGACATTGTGGGTATTACTGAGACATGGCTGCAGGAGGATCGGGCCTGGGTTAATATTCAGGGTTATACATCCTATTGGAAGGACAGGCAGGTGGGCAGAGGAGGGGGGGAGGGGGGGGGGGGGGGGGGGGGGGGGGGGGGTAGCTCTGCTGATGAGAGATGGAATTCAGTCACTTGGGAAGGAAGACATAGGGACTGACGAGGTAGAGTCACTGCAGATTGAGTTGAGGAATTGTAAAGGCAAGAAGACACTAATTGGTGTTATCTACAGACCCCCAAATAGTAGCCCGGATGTAAGGTGTAAGTTGCAGCAGGAGTTAAAACTGGCATGTAACAAAGGTAATGCCATTGTGGTGATGGGGGATTTCAATATGCAGGTAGACTGGGAAAATCAGTTTGGTTCAGGACCCCAAGAAAGAGTGTTTGTAGAGAGCCTGCGAGATGGATTCTTAGAGCAGCTTGCAAGCTTGTAAGCAGCTTAGAGCAAGCTTGAAGAGTTTACTCGGGAAATTTATGAGGGTAAAACAGTGGATGTTGTCTATATGGATTTCAGTAAGGCCTTTGACAAGGTTCCTCACGGAAGGTTGATTAAGAAGGTTCAATTGTTGGGTATTAATGGTGGAGTAGCAAGATGGATTCAACAATGGCTGAATGGGAGATGCCAGAGAGTAATGGTGGATGGTTGTTTGTCAGGTTGGAGGCCAGTGACTAGTGGGGTGCCACAGGAATCTGTGTTGGGTCCACTGTTGTTTGCCATGTACATCAATGATCTGGAATTGAAGAATGCAGGTGAACAGAGGGATCTGGGAATAACTGTGCACAGTTCCCTGAAAGTGGAATCTCATGTAGATAGGGTGGTAAAGAAAGTTTTTGGTGTGCTGGCCTTTATAAATCAGAGCATTGAGTATAGAAGTTGGGATGTAATGTTAAAATTGTACAAGGCATTGGTGGGACCAATTCTGGAGTATGGTGTACAATTTTGGTCGCCTAATTATAGGAAGGATGTCAACAAAATAGAGAGTACAGAGGAGATTACTAGAATGTTGCCTGGGTTTCAGCAACTAAGTTACAGAGAAAGGTTGAACAAGTTAGGTCTTTATTCTTTGGAGCGCCGAAGGTTAAGGGGGGGACTTGATAGAGGTCTTCAAAGTGATGAGAGGGATAGACAGAGTTGACGTGGATAAGCTTTTCCCACTGAGAGTAGGGAAGATTCAAACAAGGGGACATGACTTGAGAATTAAGGGACAGAAGTTTAGGGGTAACATGAGGGGGAACTTCTTTACTCGGAGAGTGGTGGCTGTGTGGAATGAGCTTCCAGTGAAGGTGGTGGAGGCAGGTTTGTTTTTATCATTTAAAAATAAATTGGATAATTATATGGACTGGAAAGGAATGGAGGGTTATGGTCTGAGCGCAGGTATGTGGGACTAGGGGAGAATACGTGTTCGGCACGGACTAGAAGGGTCGAGATGGCCTGTTTCCGTGCTGTAATTTTTATATGGCTATATGGTAATGGAGCCGACCAGAGAAAAGTAAATTCTGGATTTAGTGCTGTTTAATGAACCAGATTTAATAAGAGAACTCGAGATCAAGGAACCGCTTGGATGTAGTGATCATAATATGATTAGCTTTAATCTGCAATTTGAGAAGGAGAAGGTTAAATTGGAAGTGGCAGTGATGCAGTTGAACAAAGGGGACTATGAAGGCATGAGAGGGGAGCTGGCCAAGGTAGACTGGAAAGGGATCCTAGCAGGAATGACGGTGGAATAGCAATGGCAGGAATTTCTGGACATAATCCGGAAGACGCAGGATCATTTCATTCCAAAAAGGAAGAAAGATTCTAAGGGGAGTAGGAGGCAACCGTGGCTGACAAGAGAAGTTAGGGATAGAATAAAACTAAAAGAAAAGATGTATAACACAGCAAAGAGTAGCTGGAAGCCAGAGGATTGGGAAACTTTCATAGGACAACAGAAGGAAACAAAACGGGCAATACGGGCTGAAAAGATGAAGTACGAGGGGAAGCTGGCCAGGAATATAAAGAAGGACAGTAAAAGCTTATTTAGATATGTTAAGGGAAAAAGAGTAGCAAAGTCAAATGTGGGTCCCTTGAAGGCAGACACGAGTGAAATTATTATGGGGAACAAGGAAATGGCAGAAGAGTTGAACAGGTACTTCGGATCTGTCTTCACTAAGGAAGACACAAACAATCTCCCAGATGTACTGGAGGACAGAGGATCTAAGGGGGTAGAGGAACTGAAAGAAATTTTCATTAGGCGAGAAATAGTATTGGGTAGGCTAATGGGACTGAAGGATGATAAATCCTCTGGGCCCGATGGTCTGCATCCCAGGGTCCTCAGGGAGGTGGCTCTAGAAATAGTGGATGCATTGGTGATCATTTTCCAATGTTCACTAGATTCAGGATCAGTCCCTGTGGATTGGAGGATAGCTAATGTTATACAGACCAGTTAGCCTGACTTCGGTGGTGGGAAAGATGCTGGCGTCAATTATTAAAGGGGTAATAATGTGGCACTTGGATAGCAGTAAAAGGATTAGTCCAAGTCAACATGGATTTATGAAAGGGAAATCATGTTTGACTAATCTTCTGGAATTTTTTGAGGATGTGACAAGTAAAATAGGTGAAGGGGAGCCAGTGGATGTAGTGTATCTAGACTTTCAGAAAGCCTTTGACAAGGTCCCGCACGGGAGACTGGTGACTAAAATTAGAGCACGTGGTATTGGGGGTAGGGTGTTGACATGGATAGAAAATTGGTTGGCAGACAGGAAGCAAAGAGTAAGAGTGAACGGGTCCTTTTCAGAATGGCAGGCAGTGGCGCCGCAAGGCTCGGTGTTGGGGCCACAACTGTTTACCATATATATGAATGATTTGGAAGACGGAATTAGGAGCAACACTAGCAAATTTGCGGATGACACAAAGCTGGGTGGCAGTGTGAACTGTGAAGAGGATGTTAGGAGGTTGCAGGGTGACCTGGACAGGTTGAGTGAGTGGGCAGATGTGTGGCAGATGCAGTATAATATAGATAAATGTGAGGTTATCCACTTTGGTGGCAAAAACAAAGGGACAGACTATTATCTCAAACGGGGTTAGGTTAGGTAAGGGGGAGGTGCAGCGAGACCTGGGCGTCCTTGTACACCGGCCACTGAAAGTTGGCATGCAGGTACAGCAGGCAGTGAAGAAAGCTAATGGAATGTTGGCCTTCATAACAAGAGGATTTCAGTATAGGAGTAGAGAGGTTATTCTGCAGTTGTATAGGGCTCTGGTGAGATCACATCTGGAGTATTGTGTACAGTTTTGGTCTCCTAATTTGAGGAAGGACATCCTTGTGATTGAGGCAGTGCAGCGTAGGTTCACGAGATTGATCCTGGGATGGCGGGACTGTCATATGAGGAAAGATTGAAAAGTCTAGGCTTGTATTCACTGGAGTTTAGAAGGATGAGGGAGGATCTTAAGAAAACATATAAAATTGTAAAAGGACTGGACAAGCTAGATGCAGGAAACATTTTCCCAATGTTGGGCGAGTCCAGAACCAGGGGCCACAGTCTTAGAATAAAGGGGAGGCCATTTAAGACTGAGGTGAGAAAAAACGTTTTCACCCTGAGAGTTGTGAATTTGTAGAATTCTCTGCCGCAGAGGGCAGTGGAGGCCAAATCACTGGATGGATTTAAGAGAGAGTTAGATAGAGCTCTAGGGGCTAGTGGAATCAAGGGATATGGGGAGAAGGCAGGCACGGGTTATTGATTTGGGAAGATCAGCCATGATCACAATAAATGGCGGTGCTGGCACGAAGGGCCGAATGGCCTTCTCCTGCACCTATTTTCTATGTTTCTATGTTTCTATGTTAACTGCCAGCCCAACAGCCGTGAGTCAATAATAATAATAATAATAATATCTTTTATTGTCATTGCACATAAGTGCAACAAGATTTGGAGACAGTCCAGGGGAGTGGGGGGCACTCAGCAGGGCCAGTTCAGAGCCGCTATAGCTCTGGGAATGAAGCTGTTTCTGAGTCTGGAGGTTCGGGCGTAGAAGGCCTTGTAACGTCTGCCGGAGGGAAGTAGTTTGAACAGTCCACTGCCAGCCCAACAGCCGTGAGTCAGTCAACGTCCAGCCCTGTAAGTACCCCCCTGTAAGTATTAAACCTCACCCCAGTATTTTTCTCCCTCCCTTCATTGGCTCCCTGTGAGATCCAGGCCAGGATAGACTTTCCTCCTTCATTGCTGTGATCTGTAGAAAAATATGAAAAATGTCTAAAATTGATTCTCCTCCCTCTCCCCCTTCTCTCTCACAGTCTCTCACCTGTTTTGGGCAGAATTTCTGGCTGTTTCTGAGCTGCCAGCCCACCAACCCTGAGTGACTGAGCTGCCACCCTTAGAATCCATTCGGTCCACAATGTCCATACTAGCCCTCTGGAAACCAGTCCCTTCGGCCCACAACACCCATACTAGTGCTCCAAAAAGCCCCCCCCCACTGGCCACCAATATTGCAATTGGTGGAGAGGTGGAATATTGCATTGGGGAAAGAGCCCTCCTGTGTGAACATGGGATCCAATGGGTCTCACTTAGTCTAGTAGATTAGATTAGATTCCTTTATTTGTCATTCAGACCTTTTGGTCTAAATGAAATTTTGTTGCCTGCAGTCATACATATAATAATAAACAACAAAACACATACTAAACACAAATTAACATCCATCACAGTGAGTTTGCCAGGCACCTCCTCACTGCGATGGAGGCAAAAGTCTTAAAGTCACTGTCTCTTCCCCTCCTTATTCTCCCTCTGCGCTGAGGCGATATGTTTGTTACCCCCCCGGGCGATGGTAAGTCAGTCCCGCGGCTCAACCGAGCTCCGCGAACGGGCCGGTTCAAGCTCCGCGGCCCGGGGTGGTCGAAGCTGCCGCCCTCCAGTCCAGCAGACGCAGCTGTTGCCGCGGGAGCTCCGTAGAAACAGGTCACCAACCTGTGACCTGCGAGCTCCCGAGGATGTCGTCCACTGGCCCGCGGCCGAGCCCCCGGATTCAAGTCGCCGCTGCCGGAACTTGGTTATAGCAGACAAGCTGCAATAATGGACACCAACCCCCATAGTGTTTTATCAGGAGAGTTTACTATATATGCCAATACTGTATATGCCCCCCAGTTAACAAGCTGAGGTTAGTTTAAGTTGAACAACCTGTAGGCAGTTAGCATCCTGGAGTGACTGCTCCTTGCTGTACAAAAGGAAGTTGGATACAAGTGGAGTGGCTGTAAGGAGTTGAGGGCTGTGTGTGAGGCTTTGTCTTGAGAGGTTTCGGCATGGAGGGTGATGGTGAGCTAAGTTCCGGTCGGATTTTATCCTTTTGTATTTTTGCCTCTGTCGGAGTTGCGATATTTTTCCAGATCGTATCTCCAGTCGCTCTGCGGCCTAACATCATGGAGCTGGCGGTCTTTGCTCGAGACTGACTGTGCCCCACCGAGGGGGCGTGGACTTACCATCGGAGCCTGCGATCCCTCGCCTGGTATCGACTCCCCAACTGCAGCCTACGGATTCCAACATCGGAATCTCGGGTGGAGACTTGATGTCGGGAAGCTGCAAAATCGCAAGAGTACCATTCATTAGTCTTCCAGGGAACGTGCTTGCCATTGAATTAAATCGCAATGGGATCCTCCCCTCTGTTTGGAAACTGCTTCAGCAAATATTGGTCTCAATCTCAAGCTGGGCTCTTTCTGGTACTTATGGAAAACATTACATCTGCAATTAACTTAATTTAAACCAGGAGTAATTTGCATATTTTTCCTCTCTGTGGGTAGCTTAAAAACTGTTCAAGATGCGTTGAGAAAGGGAAGGGATGAATATTTTAATCTCCAGATCATGGTTTGTAAAAGCAAATCTGCAGTCCTATTTTTAATTTTCCAGTTACATGTCTGAATTTTTAACGTTGAATATGGTCCACGGTAGCACCATATTCTTCATAGTCGTGGAAACAAGATGTCAAAGTTACGCTGCTTTCGCTACAATGTGATCCCAGCAGGAAAAACGTTCCCGATGTTGGGGGAGTCCAGAACCAGGGGGTCACAGTTTCAGAACAAGGGGTAGGCCATTTTGGACTGAGATGAGGAAAAACGTTTTCACCCAGAGAGTTGTGAATCTGTGGAATTCCAGGTCCATGCAGACCAGCGATGATCCTGAACACTAACACTATCCTACACACTTGAGAATTTTACAACTTACTAAAGCCAATTAACCTACAATCCTGTACATCTTTGGAATGTAGGAGGAAACCCAGAGAAAACCCTTATGGTCATGGGGAGAACGTACAAACTCCGTATCTCCAGCACCCGTTGTCAGGATCAAACCTGGGTCTCTGGTGCTGTAAGACAACATCTCTACAGCTGCGCCACTTTGCAACCACTTGACCACTAGGTGGCGCCCGCAATGGTCGCCTCGCCAACAGCCTGTCTCGTCCCTTCATTCCTTGTTGTTTTTTAGTATGCGTTAAATGTATGTTCTAAGTATTCTTTAGCTTGTTTTATGTGGGGGGGTGGGGGAAACTTTCATTTAATCTCTTACCTCGATGGAGATGTGATTATCTTCCGTATCATATCTCTGCACTGAGGCCCAACATCGTGGTGCTGGCGGCCTCTGCTGGAGACCGACTTCGGGAGCTCCAAGCCGCAAGAGCCTGCAGACTTAACATTGTGGAGCTCGTGATCCCTGGTTAGAGACCGACTTCGGGAGCTCCAAGCCGCAGGAGTTTCGACCGCCCCAACGCGGGAGCTTCAATCGCTCCGACGCGGGGCCTTTGCTCGCCGACTGCGGGAACTTCGATTGCCCCGACTGCGAATGGCTCAACTGCCCCGACTGTGGGAGAATAACGAGGAAAAAGTTTGGACTTTATTGCCTTCCAACATAGTAAGGAATGTGGGGAATCCCCTGTGGTGGATGTATATGTTAACTTGTATGTAGTTGTGTGCCTTGTTGCTTGTTTTTAGTGTGGCAGTATGGTAATTCGAGTTTCACTGTACTTTCATTGGTACACATGATAATAACTCCTCCCTTACCACCATCCAGAGACCTAAGTAGCCCTTTCACTTGACACAGGGGTTTACTGCACATCTTCCAACCTATTCAACTGCTTTCTATGTTTCTGATGTGGGATCCTCCATATTGGTGAAACAAAGCATAGGCTAAGAGATAATTTCCATTCTGTCTGCATTGTCCATCGCGCGCTTCTGGCGAAGATAGACACAAAAGGCAGGAGTAACCTGGTGGGACAGGCAGCAAGCTTCTCCCACTGAGAGTGGGGAAGATTCAAACAAGGGGACATGATTTGAGAATTAAGGGACAGAAGTTTAGGGGTAACATGAGGGGGAACTTCTTTACTCAGAGAGTGGTGGCTGTGTGGAATGAGCTTCCAGTGAAGGTGGTGGAGGCAGGTTCGTTTTTATCATTTAAAAATAGATTGGATAGTCATAAGGACGGGAAAGGTATGGAGGGTTATGGTCTGAGCGCAGGTAGATGGGACTAGGGGGGAATATGTGTTCGGCACGGACTAGAAGGGTCGAGATGGCCTGTTTCCATGCTGTAATTGTGATATGGTTATAAGGTTATTTGTTGGGTGAAAATGAGAAGCTAGTGTGAATTGGGTGGGGGAGGGATAGAGAGAGAGGGAATGCCGGGGTTACTTGATGTTAGAAAAATCAATATTCATCCCACTGGGCTGTAAGCTGCTAAAGCAAAATCTGAGATGCTGTTCCTCCAATTTGTGTTTAGCCTCACTCTGACAATGGAGGAGACCTAGGACAGAAAGATCTGTGTGGGAATGATAAGGAGACTTAAAGTGTCCAGCAACCGGGAGATCAGGTAGGTTCAGGCGGACTGAGCGAAGGTGTTCAGCGAAACGATCGCCCAGTCTACATTTGGTGTCGCCGATATATACAAGAGTCCACATCTTGGACAATGGATACAGAAGTTAGAGGAAGTGCAAGTGAACCTCTGCCTAACCTGAAAGGACTGTCGGGGTCCCTGGACAGAGTCCGTGGGAGGTGGTACCGGGACAGGTGTTGCATCTCTTGGAGTTGCAGGGGAAGGTACCTGGGGAGAGGGTGGTTTGGGTGGGAAGGGATGAGTTAACCAGGGAGTTGTGGAGGAAATGGTCTCTGCGGAAGGCAGAAACAGAGTGGAGATGGAAAGATGTGACTAGTGTTGGGATCCTTTTGGAGGTAGCGAAAATGTCGTTTATGTTTTAATCTATACCTGATCTGGAAGAACTTGAGTCAATAGA
The DNA here is from genome assembly GCF_028641065.1 of Leucoraja erinaceus. Taxonomy (NCBI): domain Eukaryota; kingdom Metazoa; phylum Chordata; class Chondrichthyes; order Rajiformes; family Rajidae; genus Leucoraja; species Leucoraja erinaceus. The sequence goes on from NC_073378.1 coordinate 3,985,285, forward strand.
CAATAGGTGCAGGAGTAGGCCATTCGGCCCTTCGAGCCAACAATGTGATCATGGCTGATCATCCCCAATCAGTACCCCGTTCCTGCCTTCTCCCCATAACCCCCTGACTCCACTATCTTTAAGAGCCCTATCTAGCTCTCTCTTGAAAGTATCCAGAGAACCAGCCTCCACCGCCCTCTGAGACAGAGAATTCCATAGACTCATCACCCTTTGTGTAAGAAAGCATCTCTGGCAGAATCAGAAGAAGGATCCTGACCTGAAACGTCACTTAACTATGTCTGCCGGAGATGCTGCTGGACAAGTTGTGTTCTATGCGAGATTCCTGAATCTGCAGTACCTTGTGTCCCCTGAACCTTGTGTCTTAACCATTGGCATATACGTTGACCTTTTGAAAATCTCTTGTGTGTCCCTTTTTCATAAACTAACACCTACAGTTCCTTGTGTCTACATAACCAACTTGGAGGTCGGTATTGCATTCAGTGCCAAATGAAGTGCAAAGGATTTGGACTGGGTGGAAGCAGAGGATTGCCGATATTTAGTTAAACTGCACGGATGGTTAGCGGTTCCAAACCAATATTCCTTTTGTTTGTGCATGCTTCCCATACAAGGCCTTTTCTAGCATGTGTAGTACAGCTACTGCACATTGTGTCTGATTGAATTCACAATACAATTAGTTTTATTCGTCACAAGTGAAATGAATTTGCCAGCAGCGGTACAATGATAAGGAACACACAAAAACACAATAAAAATGTAACACAAACATACACCACAGCATTCATCACTGTGGTGGAAGTCACAGAAATTGGCCAGTCCTCCTTCATTTCCCCCGTGGTCGGGACCTCAACCCTCCGCAGCCGCCGCTGCGGGCGTCCAGATGTGCAGACAAGGTAAAAAGTCCAGGTAAGTCCTGAATCGGTGCGTCCCCCAACGGAGACCGCGCTTCAGGTTGGTGGTCGGTGGTGGTCGGAGATTTAAAGTTCACGCCGCAGCCAGAAGCACCGCAGACTGCAGAGCCGGCAGTCAAAGCTGTCCTCCAGGGGTCCCCGGCGAGGGACCCCGCTCCTGATGGTAAGTCCCCGCCGCGCCTGCGGTAGAAGTAGGCCGTGGGCCGGCGGTCGGAGCCTCTCCTCCCGAGTCCCCAACGAGGGATCCCAGGCTGCAGATGCGAGCTCTGCAGACTGCAGCTTCAGGCTGCCGCGGGCCAGCGAAATGGAGCGCTCCCCTCCGGCGAACCTCGGCGAGGGCTCACCTGCTCCACGCTACGAGTCCGCGCTGCGCCCGCCGCTGAAGCCCCGGGCATGTCTCCGTGAAAGGCCGCACCGATCCTTGCTGTTAGGCCACGGGGGAGGTGACATGGAAAAAGTCACCTCTCCGTGGAGGAGAAGACCGAAGTGGTTTCCCCCTTACCCCCCCCACACCACCCCCAACACAAAACACATAAAGAAACATTGAAACCATACATTAAAACATACTAAAAAAAAAAATGTCAGTACTTCAACTGCCATGGGCTGCCAAAGCAGCTTCTTAGCAACATATGCTTACAAACCTCTCATCAATGCATCACTACTAGGTTTGGGAACAGCTCTTACCTTTCACTATTGGTAACTTTCAATGAGGTAGCCCCTCATCCTTCTAAACTCCTTCCGAGATTGAGATCAATTGCAAGGGTCACGAAGGATTTGCTGTAACAAAAGGATCCAATGTCATGCTTCTCTCTCTATAATCTCATGACAATTGCATAGATGTCAACTTTTTCAAGTCCATTTGCTCAAGAAGTTGCATTTGAACTAAAAATAGCAATTTGAAAGCAACGCAGCTACACCACAGCACGAAGCAATTTAATCCCTTAATGGATTTCCTCTTCCAAGCGTTTAGTCAGATGAAAACATGTATTTTATCTGCTTGACATCTTTTGGCTTTTTAATTTTCCCTAAAGCGCTGTTTCTTCCTGCACTTATTATTCACAAAACAAAAAGCAAAATAAACTAATTACCGGAAATGGGAAGCATGCTAATTCTCACGAGTCAAATAAACTAGAAAATGCCGGAAAGGTTCAACAGGTCAGCAGTTGTGAGTAACACAAGTCAGGCTAGATGTTTCGAGTGAGTTATGGGCCTGCAGATACTGGAATAACTATATAACCATATAACAATTACAGCACGGAAACAGGCCATCTCGGCCCTACAAGTCCGTGCCGAACAATTATTTTCCCTTAGTCCCACCTGCCTGCACTCATACCATAACCCTCCATTCCCTTCTCATCCATATGCCTATCCAATTTATTTTTAAATTATACCAACGAACCTGCCTCCACCACTTCCACCGGAAGCTCATTCCACACCGCTACCACTCTCCGAGTAAAGAAGTCCCCCCTCATGTTACCCCTAAACTTCTGTCCCTTAATTCTGAAGTCATGTCCTCTTGTTTGAATCTTCCCTATTCTCAAAGGGAAAAGCTTGTCCACAACAACTCTGTCTATCCCTCTCATCATTTTAAAGATCTCTATCAAGTCCCCCCTCTTAACCTTCTGCGCTCCAGAGAATAAAGACCTAACTTATTCAACCTTTCTCTGTAACTTAGTTGTTCAAACCCAGGCAACATTCTAGTAAATCTCCTCTGTACTCTCTCTATTTTGTTGACATCCTTCCTATAATTGGGCGACCAAAATTGTACACCATACTCCAGATTTGGTCTCACCAATGCCTTGTACAATTTTAACATTACATCCCAGCTTCTATACTCAATGCTCTGATTTATAAAGGCTAGCATACCAAAAGCTTTCGTTACCACCCTATCTATATGAGATTCCACCTTCAAGGAACTATGCACGGTTATTCCCAGATCTGAAGTCATAGAACAAACTGCTCAATTAACTCAATGGGATGAGCAGCACTTGCCAAGGCAAAGGAATGATAGATAATTGGGGCTGAAACCCTGCATCAGAAGTGCTTTGGTGTTGTCCTAATGTCAGTGGTGTGAAATGTTAACCCAAGCTGGACAAATGCCATTCTCTGAATCAGTATATGTGCACTTTCAGTTTCTGATAGTTGCATAGTAATGCTTGTTCATGTTATTGGAGAAGAATTGGGCCATTTGGCCCATCAAGTCTACTCTGCCATTTAATCATGGCTGATCTGTCTTTCCCTCTTTGGCCCATTCTCCTGCCTTCTCCTCATAATCCCTGACAACCATACTAATCAAGAATCTGTCAATCTCCACTGTAAACATTTCCATTGACTTGGCCTCCAATAAATTCCACAGATTCATCACCCTCTGACTAAAGAAATTCCTCCTCCTTTCTGAATGTACATTCTTTTATTCTGATGTTATGGCCTCTGGTTCTAGACTCTCCCACTGGTGGAAATATCCTCTCCACATCTACTCTATCCAGGCTTTTTACTATTTAGTTTTTATATTCTTGTTAGCAAACCCATATCATCAGCTATGTCACTCCTGTGCTAATAAATATCAGAGCTCCAGTTCTTAACGGGTATGTGATCACTGAAACATGATGTTACTGGAAGTCTTTCTGGAGTATTCATGTCCAGGTGGGCAGGAAATTGCTCCAAAGCTTTACACCTACTGATCCTGTTATCCTCATGAGTCTGAGTGTGGCAAGGAAGTGATATATACATAGGGTGTCAGGAGGTCCTTGGGCGGAAATGAAGCTAATTCTGCTAGAATTTTAATAGCTGCGTCCTGAAGAAATCTCACATAAATTGAAAATTGTGTTAATAACTGTGCCCGGGGGGGGGGGGGGGGGGGGGGGGGGGGGGGGGGGGGGGGGGGGGGAGGGGGGGGGGGGGGGGGGAGGGGGGGGGAAGGTTCATTTTGAATCTTCTGCCCACAGACATTGACGCTAGAGAATTTCAGACCACTATAACAATTAGATTCCCTGCACTATTATCACAACTAAAAGTGTTTAATTGTTACAATTGTTTTTACTGGAAACTACTAATACTAAAGGTACTGGCCTATTACTGACATATGCATTGAGGTACAGTGAAAAGGTTTGTTTTGCATGCTATCCAGTCAAAACATTCCACGTGTTGCAATCAAACCATACATATGTACCACACGGCGTGCAACAATAGAAATGAAACAGAGTGCAGAATATAGTGTTACAGCTACAAGGGAAGTCCAGATTTGATTTTAAAACGTCCGAGGGCTGTGACAAGAAGATTGGGAATGGAAACATAGAAACTAGGTGCAGGTGTGGTCTCACCAAGGCCCTGTACAACTGCAGTAGAACCTCCCTGCTCTTATACTCAAAGAATAGATCCTTAGCATATGAGATGAGAAGTCCACTCAGGAGTCTAATTACAGCAGGGTAGAAGCTGTTCTTACATCTGCTGGTTAGTACTTTAAAGCTTTTGAATCTTCTGCCCAATGGGAGAGGGGAGAAGAAGGAATGACTGGGGTCTGAGTAGTCCTTCATCATGAAGAGTCTGAAGAAGGGTCTCGACCCAAAACGTCACCCATTCCTTCTCTCTAGAGATGCTGCCTGTGCCGCTGAGTTAATCCAGCATTTTGTGTCTACCTTAGTCCTTGATCGTATTGGCTGGTTTCCCACGACAGCATGAAGATTAGTTTATTGTCACATGTATCAATGTTCTGGTGAAAAGCTTTTGTTGCCTGCTAACCAGTCAGCAGAACGATTATACATGATTACAATCGAGCCATCCACCGTGCACAGATACATAACTTTGTGTTACAAAGTCTTTATGTGGTGACGATTGCATAACTTGGGTTAAGCAAAGAATTTCACTGTGACTTGTCACGTGATGATAAATATTAAAATTTATTTCGGACTCAAAGTCCAGACAAAGGACATAGAGACATAGAAATTAGGTGCAGGAGTAGGCCATTCGGCCCTTCGAGCCTGCACCACCATTCAATATGATCATGGCTGATCATCCAACTCAGTGTCCCATCCCTGCCTTTTCTCCATACCCCCTGATCCCTTTAGCCACAAGGGCCACATCTAACTCCCTCTTAAATATAGCCAATGAACTGGCCTCAACTACCTTCTGTGGCAGAGAATTCCACAGATTCACCACTCTCTGTGAGAAAAATGTTTTTCTCATCTCGGTCCTAAAAGATTTCCCCCTTATCCTTAAACTGTGACCCCTTGTTCTGGACTTCCCCAACATCGGGAACAATCTTCCTGCATCTAGCCTGTCCAACCCCTTAAGAATTTTGTAAGTTTCTATAAGATCCCCCCTCAATCTTCTGTATTCTAACGAGTACAAACCGAGTCTATCCAGTCTTTCTTCGTATGAAAGTCCGGACGACATTACATAAAATACATTGCATATAAAAACACCATTAAAAACATATAAAAGCCTAGTATATTACTTATAAAAGCATTATAAATTATATACAAAAAAACCCCACAATACATGATTTAAAATCCAGAATAAAAAAGAAAGATCAACCCTACAATGAGACAGCAATACCAGTGTCTCCACAACTGGGATTTGTTGCTGAGATTGGGATTGAATAAAGTATTCAATTCAATTCAGTTCATGATGAAGGAAATAACATTTAATGTAAGGTAACGTCTGATTACAGATAGTCAGGAGGGTCTCCTTTGGGGTAGATAATAGCTCAGGATCGCTCACTAGTAGTTGATAGGATGGTTCAGTTGCCTGATAACAGCTGGGGAGAAACTGCCCCTGGATCTGGAGCTATGTATTTTCACATTTCTATACCTGATGGGAGTGGATGGAGTCGATGGGGGTGAGACTGGTCTGAGAGATGGACTGAGCTGCATTCTTAACTCTGCAATCGTTTGAATTGAGCAGTTGTCATGCCGGGCTGTAATGCATCTCGATAGGATGCTTTCGATGGTGCATCTCTAAAAATTGATGAGTCACTGGAGACATGCCAAAGTTCCATTCTTCTGATGAAGTAAAGGAGTTGGTGTTCTTTCTTAACCACAGCATCGATGTGGGTATCTGGGGACAACTCCACCCTGCTTTCTGAAGTCGATGACTAGCTCTGTTAGTTTGCTGACATTGCAGAAGTTGCTGTTGTCGTCTTGTAAATGGAGTTATGGCAGAATTTATCCCATAGTTGTGAGTATATTACGCTGCATAATATATTGTGAGTATATTCAAAAGCCTGTGAATTACATTGTTTAATGTATCATTGCACAGATGTCAATAGACGCACCCTCTGGTCTCCAATAGGTTAGCAAAGAAAAATTGGAAAGCAGGGCCACTATTCAAGAAATGAGGGCAAGAGAAAACAGGGAATTGGAAGTGAGTTAGCGTAAGACATGATAGGAACCAGGAATTATGGAACTTAAGGAACTAGGAATATAGCACATTTGGCACAGGGCATTTAGGAGATTGTACGAAATTCCAGAAAAGTCAACATGGTTTTTGAAAGTTAAATAGTATTTGACAAATTTACTGAAGTTCTTTGAGGGTGCAACAAACAGAGTGATAACTCATCGTGTCAAGCAGCAGCTCTGGATGACCTGGAGAGGGGAGCTTTTGGGTTGAGACCACATCATTGTGTTGTGTTTCAGCAGATTAATTGTATTAGGAGCATGGCAGCTGGAAATGAGGTGTGGGTGGGACAAAGCCTGGCACATGATACATGGATGCAGGTTAATGGGGGTTTGAGTATAGGAGCAGGGAGGTTCTACTGCAGTTGTACAGGGTCTTGGTGAGACCACACCTGGAGTATTGCGTACAGTTTTGGTCTCGAAATCTGAGGAAGGACATTATTGCCATAGAGGGAGTGCAGAGAAGGTTCACCAGACTGATTCCTGGGATGTCAGGACTGTCTTATGAAGAAAGACTGGATAGACTTGGTTTATACTCTCTAGAATTTAGGAGATTGAGAGGGGATCTTATAGAAACTTACAAAATTCTTAAGGGGTTGGACAGGCTAGATGCAGGAAGATTGCTCCCGATGTTGTGGAAGTCCAGGACAAGGGGTCACAGCTTAAGGATAAGGGGGAAATTCTTTAAAACCGAGATGAGAAGAACTTTTTTCACACAGAGAGTGGTGAATCTCTGGAACTCTCTGCCACAAAGGGTAGTAGAGGCCAGTTCATTGGCTATATTTAAGGCTATATTAAGGCTATATTGGCTAAGGGGATCAGAGGGTATGGAGAGAAGGCAGGTACGGGATACTGAGTTGGATGATCAGCCATGATCATATTGAATGGCGGTGCAGGCTCGAAGGACCGAATGGCCTACTCCTGCAACTAATTTCTATGTTTCTATGTTTGATAGGCAGATGGGTGGACAAAAGCTCGAGATAAAAAGGTTGTCAGATAGAGAGAGAAGATGAGTGAAACGTGAAGCCAGAGGGTGGGTTGTTGGTGGAAGGGGAGGTTGGGTGGCGGGCTAGTGGGAGAAGTGGACTTGCACCAGAGTGGGGCCCAGGGAAGAGAGGAGAGGGTAAAAAAGGGATGCGGTGTTATCCACGATGGGGTGGGGTGTTACCTGAAACTGGAGAATTCAATGTTCATACAGTTGAATTCTCCAATGTTAGGTAACACAATAGGACACTCTGAATGCAGTTGTACAGGGTCTTGGTGAGACCACACCTGGAGTATTGCGTACAGTTTTGGTCTCCAAATCTGAGGAAGGACATTATTGCCATAGAGGGAGTGCAGAGACGGTTCACCAGACTGATTCCTGGGATGTCAGGACTGTCTTATGAAGAAAGACTGGATAGACTTGGTTTATACTCTCTAGAATTTAGAAGATTGAGAGGGGATCTTATAGAAACTTACAAAAATTCTTAAGGGGTTGGACAGGCTAGATGCAGGAAGATTGTTCCCGATGTTGGGGGAGTCCAGGACAAGGGGTCACAGCTTAAGGATAAAGGGGAAATCATTTAAAACCGAGATGAGAAGAACTTTTTTCACGCAGAGAGTGGTGAATCTCTGGAACTCTCTGCCACAGAGGGTAGTTGAGGCCAGTTCATTGGCTATATTTAAGAGGGAGTTAGATGTGGCCCTTGTGGCTAAGGGGATCAGGGGGTATGGAGAGAAGGCAGGTACGGGATACTGAGTTGGATGATCAGCCATGATCATATTGAATGGCGGTGCAGGCTCGAAGGGCCGAATGGCCTACTCCTGCACCTAATTTCTATGTCCGATTCAGATTCAGATTCAGATTCAATTTTAATTGTCATTGTCAGTGTACAGTACAGAGACAACGAAATGCATTTAGCATCTCCCTTGAAGAGCGACATAGCAAACGATTTGAATAAAAAAATAAATAATAAGTGGGGGGGGGGGGGGGGGGTGTCGGGGGGGGGGGGGCGGGGGGGGGGGGGGGGTGATTGGCAGTCACCGAGGTACGTTGTTTAGTAGAGTGACAGCCGCCGGAAAGAAGCTGTTCCTCGACCTGCTGGTTCGGCAACGGAGAGACCTGTAGCGCCTCCCGGATGGTAGGAGGGTAAACAGTCCATGGTTGGGGTGAGAGCAGTCCTTGGCGATGCTGAGCGCCCTCCGCAGACAGCGCTTGCTTTGGACAGACTCAATGGAGGGGAGCGTGGAACTGGTGATGCGTTGGGCAATTTTCACCACCGTCTGCAGTGCCTTCCGGTCGGAGACAGAGCAGTTGCCATACCATACTGTGATGCAGTTGGTAAGGATGCTCTCGATGGTGCAGCGGTAGAAGTTCACCAGGATCTGAGGAGACAGATGGACCTTCTTCAGTCTCCTCAGGAAGAAGAGACGCTGATGAGCCTTCTTGATCAGAGTAGAGGTATTGTGGGTCCAAGAGAGGTCATCGGAGATGTTGACTCCCAGGAACCTGAAGCTAGAAACACGTTCCACCTCCGTCCCGTTAATGTGGATGGGGGTGTGCGTGCCACCTCTGGACTTCCTGAAGTCTACAATGAGCTCCTTGGTCTTCTTGGAGTTAAGGGCCAGGTTGTTGTCAGCGCACCATGCTGCTAAGTGCTGGACCTCCTCCCTGTAGGCCAGCTCATCGTTGTTGCTGATGAGGCCAATCACCGTTGTATCATCTGCATACTTGATGATGGTGTTAGTACCATGTACAGGTGTGCAGTCGTAGGTGAAGAGGGAGTAGAGGAGGGGGCTCAGCACACAGCCCTGAGGAACGCCGGTGTTCAGGGTGAGGGTTGAAGAGGTGTGCTTGTCTAACCTCACAGACTGGGGTCTGTTGGTTAGAAAGTCCAGTATCCAGTTGCAGAGGGAGGGGGCGATGCCCAGGTTACCGAGTTTGGTGATCAGTTTTGATGGAATAATGGTGTTGAATGCTGAGCTGTAATCGATGAACAGCATTCTTACATAAGTGTCTCTGTTGTCAAGGTGGGAGAGAGGGCGGAGTGAAGTGCCGTTGAGATGGCATCCTCCGTACTCCTGTTCTTGCGGTAGGCAAACTGATAGGGATCCAGTGTGGGGGGTAGGCAGCTTTTGAGGTGTGCCAGGACTAGCCTCTCGAAGCACTTGGTGATGATGGGGGTAAGTGCAACTGGGCGGAAGTCGTTGAGGCTTGCTGCAGTGGAGTGTTTTGGCACTGGCACGATGGAGGTGGCTTTAAGGCAAGTGGGGACAACTGCTTGGGCAAGTGACAGGTTGAAGATGTCAGTCCAGACGTCTGTCAGCTGCGCAGCACAGGCTCTGAGCACGCGCCCGGGGATGCCGTCAGGGCCAGCAGCCTTATGTTTCTATGTTTCTATGAATAGCACATTCCTAGTTAATAGTGACACATTTATAAAGTCCCTTTAACCAAAGGGATAAGGGCCAAACATGGACAGGTGTGACTAGTATAGATGGAACAGCTTGGTCAGCATGGGCAAATTGGGCTGAAGGACCTGTTTCAATGCTGTATGCCTCTGACTACACAAATGAAATTTGCAAAGCGAACTGTCAGAGGTTATGGGGAGAAGGCAGGAGAATGGGGTTATAGGAGGGAGAGATAGATCAGCCATAATTAAATGGCGGAGTAGACTATCTTATGATCTTATGAACTAGCAACTATTTTTAAAATCAGGGGGGCGTATAGTCATGTTGTTAGTATTGCAGCTGATCAAATGCAGCTGAAAACGCAAATCAAACCACAATCCCTTTATCGGCTTGTTTTGTAAAGATTTAAAAACAGTATAACCACATCTGGTGCACTGGGACATGAATGAACAAAACGATGAACTTGAAAATAATGGATTCCTTACCAAGGGGTCAAAAATAGACTCGGCTTGTACTCGCTAGAATTCAGAAGATTGAGGGGGGATCTTGTTTTTAACTTACAAAATTCTTAAGGGGTTGGACAGGCTAGATGCAGGAAGATTGTTCCCGATGTTGGGGAAGTCCAGAACAAGGGGTCATAGTTAAAGGATAAGGGGGAAATCTTTTAGGACTGAGATGAGAAAAACATTTTTTACACAGAGAGTGGTGAATCTGTGAAATTCTCTGCCAAAGAAGGTAGTTGAGGCCAGTTCATTGCCTATATTTAAGAGGGATTTAGATGTGGTCCTTGGGGCTAAAGGGATCAGGGGGTATGGAGAGAAGGCAGGGATGGGATACCGAGTTGGATATCAGAACTGAACAAGGAGGAGGACACAAATGCAGGCTCAGACACAGGGCAGATCAGTCTTCAGAGTTTAATCGGTCCAAGTCGGTACACAGGTAAGCAAAACAGAGGCAACAGTACAATCTAGGAGCAGGCAAAAAAACAGAGGTCGAAAAACAGGCAATGGTCGAGGTCACAAGATTTCTAGAGCTGGAACGAAGTGATACCAAGTAGCATACACAATGAACTGGCAATGAGAACTAAAACACAAAGGGCTTAAATACAGACTAGCAGGGGATAACGAGACACAGGTGAAACACATCAGGGCCGGGCCAATAATCACATGAGGGTAAACGACCTGACAGGAAATGGGACCTGAAACAAGAGGAGATGCGAGACACCAAAATAAAACAAGAATGCACACTCTAATACTAAAAAACAATAAGAAACAGAAACTAGATCAAACCCGAGACCTGACAGTACCCCCCCCTCCACGGCCGGCTCCCGACGGCCCAGGATCTTCAGGATGTTGGCGCCGATATTCCCTGATAAGTTCCGGGTCGCATATGTTGCGAGCCGGCACCCAAGACCGCTCCTCAGGTCCATAACCCTCCCAGTCCACGAGATACTGACAACCACGACCACGCCGGCACATACCCAGCAACCGGCTGACCGTAAACACCGGACCCCCATCAAGGAACCAGGGGGGCGGAGGGGGTATGGAGGCAGGGACCAGAGGACTTTCCTTAAATGGCTTTAGTCGGGAGACATGGAAAGTAGGGTGGACCCTCATGGCACGGGGGAGTCTGAGACGAACCGCAACAGGATTGATGACCTTCGATATGGGGAAAGGACCAACAAAACGAGGAGCCAGCTTCCGGGATTCCACCCTCAGAGGTAAGTCTCGAGTGGAGAGCCACACCTTTTGGCCAGGCGAGTATACTGGAGCTGGCGTTCTTCCACGAACTGGAGTGATGGGTCAGGGTGAACCAGGATGGGGGCTGAGGAGAAGCTCCTCTTGAGTCTCATAAAAGCAGCTTCTGCTTGAGGGGACCAAGAGAAAGGCACGTGGGGCAAGGTAAGAGCATGGAGTGGTGCAGCAGTGACACTAAAGTTCCGGATAAACTTCCTATAAAAATTAGCAAACCCAAGGAACCCCTGAAGTCGCTTACGACTGGAGGGTGTAGGCCAGGTGGCCACAGCGCTGACCTTGCTCGGGTCCATCTGGATACCAGCAGGTGATACAATATAACCAAGGAATTGAACCGTGTTAACATGAAATTCACATTTCTCAGCTTTCACAAACAGATCATTCAGGAGCAAACGTTCCAGCACCTGGTGTACATGCTGCACATGGGAAGTCTCGTCTGGAGAAAAGATCAAAATGTCATCAAGGTACACAAACACAAATCTGTTCAGCATGTCCCGTAATACATCATTAACCATTCCTTGAAAAACTGCTGGAGCATTAGTAAGACCAAACGGCATGACCAGATATTCATGATGACCACTGGGTGTGTTAAACGCAGTTTTCCATTCATCCCCCTCCCTTATCCTCACCAGATAAGCATTTCTAAGATCTAACTTGGTGAATACCTTAGCGTCTTTTAACAGTTCAAATGCAGAGGAGATAAGAGGAAGAGGGTATCTGTTTTAACAGTAATGTCATTGAGTCCTCTGTAGTCAATGCAGGCCGAAGTGTACCATCCTTCTTATCCACAAAGAAGAATCCAGCTCCGGCAGGTGAAGAGGAAGGTCTGATGATCCCAGCAGCAAGGGCATCATCAATGTATTTTTCCATGGCGAGCCGTTCAGGTGAAGTCAATGAATAGAGATGACCCTTAGGAGGCGATGTACCTGGCAGCAGGTAGGTGCAGCAGTCGTACGGTCTATGCGGCGGAAAGAGAGAGTGGCCTTGGCCTTGTTGAACACCTCCTTTTGGTCTAAATAACATGATGGAACCTTGGAGATATCTGGAAAATCCTCCTCCCTTGAACGGGGAGGCTGCTGGAGGGTGGTCCTGGAAGATCCCAGCAAACTGCTCCTTGATGGATCCTTCATAGACTCAGGAGAAGAATCATGCAGATAGATGAGTTTACAGTTATTCCCCCAAGAAATTACTTCCCCAGTACCCCAGTTTATGTGAGGATTATGGTAAGACAGCCAAGGGAGCCCCAAAACCAGAGGATGAAGAGGACAGTCGAGGAGATGAAAACTGATGGTCTCAAGGTGATTACCTGCCATGATGAGTTGAACAGGTTGAGTTCGGTGAGTTACCCTGTACAGTAGGCGCCCATCCAGTGCACTAGCCTCCAGAGGATTTTGAAGCTGTTCACGTTCCAGCTCCAATTCATCAGCCAAGCGAATGTCCATGAAGTTCTCATCTGGGAATGCACCAACAATTGTACCGTCGACAATTGACGAGAGGAACGGCTCATAGGAGTGGTACAACTCACCAATGTCCTCTCTTTCATTGGTGAGCCTTGTCTTTTACTGAACAGCTGTTCAACAAATGTCCCAGTTCACCACAGTAAAAACACCTCCCCTCCCTTAGGCGGCGCTGCCGTTCCTCCGGGCTGAGTTTGGCTCGTCCCACCTGCATGGGCTCCTCCGAAGAGACAGGTAGAACTGTAGGCTGACTGGACCGGCCGAGAGGGAACAAGTCCCGACCGGGAGGCGAAGGGCGACGCTGCCGCCACGGCTGGGAGGAGGAGCGAACTGCTGCCGATCTCCTCTCTCGCTCTCTTTCTCTGAGCCTAGCGTCAATCTGGACAGCCAGGGAAATCATAGACTCGCAGTCGGAAGGCAGGGTTAGTTGAGCCAATTGATCTTTTATAGCTTCAGACAATCCATTGCGAAAAGCATCCAACAAAGCAGCCTCATTCCATCCACTCTTGGCAGCAACAGTTCGAAAGTCAATAGCAAAATCCATAACTGAGCGATTACCTTGTTTCATGGAGACCAGGTTCTGTGAAGCCTCTCGGCCAGGATTGGAGTGATCAAACGTGCGGGACAGATCTTCCATGAACAGGACCGATGTCTGGCAAACAGGAGAATTCCCGAGACCCACTCCGCCGTGGCCCAAGCCTCCGCCCTACCCGACAGCGTGCGTGATGATAAGGCTGCCCTTGCGCGTTCTGATGGAAAGGAAGCTGCTTGAAGTTCGAAATGCAGTCCACACTGAATCAAAAAAGGTCTACACTTCTCCGATTCCCCTAAAAAGTGTTCCGGTCTTGCCAGGTGAACGAATGGAGATGCTGCAGCAGCCGTGGCCATCGGAGCTCCTGGAGACCCAGACAAGGAAACAGACTCGGCAGGCACGGGAGCCGCAGCACGAAACAAAGAATTCAGCCGAGTAACCAGGTGTTTCAAACCGAGAACTTAAAGTGTTCACCTGTGAACCGATGTCCGCCTGGAACCCCTGCTGACGCTTGCCGTGGTCCCGGAACCCGGCGACGATCGAAGTGAGTTGACCCTCATAATGCGAGATGCGCTCCTCTTGCTTCTGGAGCGCTGCACGAAAAGGATCAGAGCCCGCTGAGTCCATTGTTGGCCAGTTCGTAATATCAGAACTGAACAAGGAGGAGGACACAAATGCAGGCTCAGACACAGGGCAGATCAGTCTTCAGAGTTTAATCGGTCCAAGTCGATACACAGGTAAGCAAAAAACAGAGGCAACAGTACAATCTAGGAGCAGGCAAAAAAACAGAGGTCGAAAAACAGGCAATGGTCGAGGTCACAAGATTTCTAGAGCTGGAACGAGGTGATACCAAGTAACATACACAACGAACTGGCAATGAGAACTAAAACACAAAGGGCTTAAATACAGACTAGCAGGGGATAACGAGACACATCAGGGCGGGGCCAATAATCACATGAGGGTAAACGACCTGACAGGAAATGGGACCTGAAACAAGAGGAGATGCGAGACACCAAAATAAAACAAGAATGCACACTCTAATACTAAAAAACAATAAGAAACAGAAACTAGATCAAACCCGAGACCTGACATTGGATGATTGGCCATGATCATATTGAATGGCGGTGCAGGCTCGAAGTGCCGAATGGCCTACTCCTGCACCTATTTTCTATGTTTCTAAGAGTACGTTGAATACTTTGAGTGCCTCTTTATTTAATCAATTTAAATAAAGGCGCCACCCAAACCCTTGTTTATCCATTCCTTCCTAAGATGCTGCCTGACCTGCTGAGATCTTCCAGCACTTTGTGTGTCGGTCAAGATGCCAGCATCTGTGGTCTCTATCTATTCAACCAGTCTCTCTTGACAACCAGGATATTTGAGTTTAACAAGAATCATTTATTTTAAATTGATCAAATTCTCGAGTTATAAGAATGAGCAATATTAATACATCTGATGTACAGCTAAAGCAGCTCCATTAGGCTCTCTTGGCAGAGTGCAAAATTATGGAGAGATGTTGTACTTGATATTGTGATGGATATTTGGATATTAACGTTGCACTCTGTACGACAAGATATAAATTGTGTTGGGAAGGTTCCTAAGTTCTAGTAGAAGAATTGGGCCATGTGTCTCATCATCACAACTGTCTGAAAAAAGCTCAGAGAATTGCTAAGGACAAACTGCACCCCCTCCACACACACCTGGATCTCCTGCCATCGGGCAAGAGATATCGAAGCATCAAAACCCGGACTACAAGACTGCTAAACATCTTCCTGCCACAGGCTGTGAGGCTGCTAAACAGTCACTCTGTACTCACAGTCACCTGATTCTGCGGCTTTGCACTGGCATTTTAATAACTCTGGCACTGGCCACTCGAATCAGCTGCTCTGGACATTTTAATGAATGTTTTTATTGTATTTTAATGTTGCTGTTTTACCTGTTTTTAACTATTTATACTGTTTCATCATGGACTGGATTGTTTTTATTGTTATTATGTGTGAAATGTTTTAAGTTTTATGTGCGATGCTCCGTTATTCCCTGGGAAACGTCTTCTCATTTTGCACTGTACAATTGTTTATTTGCAAGATGACAATAAGGGTTGATTGATTGATTGATTGATTGAACACTACTCCGCCATTCAATCATGGCTGATCTGTCTTTCCAGCACAAATCAATTTTTGTGCCTTCTCCCCATAACCCCTGACACGGGTTCAAATCAAGAACCAGTCAACATCCGCCTTAAAAACATCCATTAACTTGGCCTCCACAGCCATCTGTGGCAAAGGTGTCCCATTGCCAGTCTTTTTTTGGTAGTGATTATTCTGCTGTTCAATTTGTTGTGTTAGGAGCCTCCATTGCTAGACCTGTTAAATTACGTTTTTATGTAATTTCTTGTGGGGATCAGTTGCTGAGAAAAGCAAGTTGGGAACTGGAATTGGGGGAAAAGGAGAGAGAGATGACCACAAGAGCAGTGTTGGCACGAGAGGAATGGTAGAATGGAGTTGCGGGGGATGTTTTTTAGCCAGAGGGTGGCGAATCTATGGAATTCATTCCTACAGACGGCTGTCGAGGCCAAGTCACTGGTTATTTTAAAATCTGAGATTGACAGATTCCTGATAAATAAGGTCATAGATTACAGTGTGAGAGCAGGAGCGTGGGGTTGAGGGAAAAATAGATCGAATGGTGGTATAGACTCGTTGAGCTGGATGGCCTAATTCTGCTCCTAGGCCTTGTGTTTAGTTGATTGAAAGATACGGCATGGAAACAGGCCCTTGAGCCTACCAAGTGCATGCGTTTGCATTACTTCTATGTTATGCCACTTTCACATCCATTCTCTACACACCTGGGTTTATTTACAGAGGCCAATTAACTTCCAAACTGGCACATCAGCGGCTTCGAACCACCCGGGCCGCGGAGTTTGAACCGGCCCCCTCGCGGCGCTTGGATTCAGCCGCGGGACTGACATTACTTACCATCGCCCGGCGGGGTCACAACATCCGAACCCTGGATCGCCTCGGCGCAGAGGGAGAACTAGGAGGGAAGAGACAAAGACTTTAAGACTTTTGCCTTCCATCACAGTGAGGAGGTGCCTGGTGAACTCACAGTGGTGGATGGTAAATTTGTGTTTATTGTGTGTTTTTGTCATTTTTATTATATGTATGACTGCAAGGCATGAAATTTCGTTTGGACCGAAAAGTCTGAATGACAAAAAATAAAAAAATAAAAATTGGCATGTGGGAGGAAACTGGAGCATCAGGAGGAAACACAAAAATTATCACAGACAGCACCTGAGGCCAGGATCGGATCTGGGTCTCTGGTGCTATGAGACAGCAGCTCTACTACCAGCTGCACCAGCGTGCCACCCCATCTATGATGAGGTTGATGAGAACCGCAGAGAAATGAAAACAATGATTTGACACGTAAAAATGTTACACTGTGCAGCAGAGTAGGACTTAACAGTCAATAGTCAATAGTCAATAGTCTATTTAATTGTCATTTGGTACCCCCTGGAGGTCCAAATAGGAAATGCCGTTTCTGCAGCCATACATTACACACAAATAGACCCAGACACACAACATAATACAGTTTACATAAACACCATCACATAGCTGTGATGGAAGGCCAAATAAACTTATCTCTCCAATGCAATCTCTCCCCCCCGATGTCAGAGTCAAAGTCAAAGTCAAAGTCAAAGCCCCCGGCTGGCGATGGCGATTGTCCCGCGGCCATTAAAGCCACGCCGGTGGTGGTGCGAGGTCGCACACCGGGTCTTGGTGTTAGAGCCCCAGGCGGGTGCTCGCAGAGTCCCGCGGCCGTTCCAAGCCGCGCGGGGCGGTGATTCAGGCCCCCGCTCCAGGAGCTCTTCGACCCCGCAACTCGGGCGGGAGAAGGTCGCCGTTGCAGGAGCCCCGAAAAGCGGTCTCACTCCAGGGATCCGCGGGCTCCCGGTGCCGCCGTCCCCAGACCCAGCAGCAGCAGCCTCCGACTCAGCGCAGCAGCAGGCAGCAGCAGCAGCAGCGGGCAGCAGCAGCGCTCCTCCACCCGCTCACACCCCGCTCCCGGTCTCGGCCAGCTCTGCGAACGGTGAGGTGAGTCGGCCCTGAGTCCCCGCCCGCTTCTTCCTGTTGGAGGCTGCTCCTCGTTGCGGTCCACCCAACGACAACTGAGACCCGACGAGGAAAAGGTCGGGTCTCCAGTGCAGGGAGAGATTCAAAAGTTTCCACCACCCTCCCCACCCCACCCCCACCCCCCACACAGACACCCCAACCCCAACATAAAATAACAAAAACTACATAAAAACGCGGGGAGGGCTGCATAGAGCCGCTGCTGACCAGAGTCGCGCCGCCTACCGGAAACTCTCATGATGTCATAGCAAAAGGATTGTGAGTATAGGAGCAGGGAGGTTCTACTGCAGTTGTACAGGGTCTTGGTGAGACCACACCTGGGAGTATTGCGTACAGTTTTTGGTCTCCAAAATCTGAGGAAAGATTGCGGAAATTCTTGCCATAGAGGGAGTGCAGAGAAGGTTCACCAGACTGATTCCTGGGATGTCAGGACTGTCTTATGAAGAAAGAGATGGATAGACTTGGTTTATACTCTCTAGAATTTAGGGAGATTGAGAGGGGATCTTATAGAAACTTACAAAATTCTTAAGGGGTTGGACAGGCTAGATGCAGGAAGATTGTTCCCGATGTTGGGGAAGTCCAGGACAAGGGGTCACAGCTTAAGGATAAGGGGGAAGATCCTTTTAAAACCGAGATGAGAAGAACTTCTTTCACACAGAGAGTGGTGAATCTCTGGAACTCTCTGCCACAGAGGGTAGTTGAGGCCAGTTCATTGGCTATATTTAAGAGGGAGTTAGATGTGGCACCTTGTGGCTAAGGGGATCAGGGGTATGGAGAGAAGGCAGGTACAGGATACGGAGTTGGATGATCAGCCATGATCATATTGAATGGCGGTGCAGGCTCGAAGGGCCGAATGGCCTACTCATGCTTCTAATGTTCTATGTTTCTATGTTAAAATGCAGAAAGTCGGGACATCTAAATGTGGTTGCAAACTTAAAATTTTGTTTTTTACCTGTGTTTGATATAACAAATGGCCCAAACAATAAATTCATTTGTATATTTTATTGATATGTTTATTTGTTTCCGAAAACAAGGAAAGACATAACTAGGAATAAATAACAACAACAAAATCGAAGTAGTCAAACAATTTGGACATTCCAGGCAATATTTGCACAAAGCAATGAAAAGCATAAAGCAAAATTTAACATGTCCAACACTTTTTCTTTACAAGCTCGAAAAAGGAGTGAGAAGAATAATTATTTTAATGGACCTCTACCTTCCTCCCTAACCCTTCTTCCATCGAGTGATAATTAATTAATTATTAATAATAATAATACCTAGACAAGTGATTGGGAATTCAAGGCAAAAAGAAAATAAAGCTTGCAGCTGTGGGAGATAATAAATTGAAGGAAAACTAGGACAATGATGGATCAGGAGAAAGTTAAATGAGTGGACAAACGGGAGTTGAGATAAAAATGGGAATAGAGATTAATATATGATTTAAAAAAATGAAACATTATTTCCTTAATAATTTGTTTTGTTTTAAATTCACAACATGTTTTTTTTTTTTTTCAAAAACTGTGGTCTTAATAATAGGGTGTTGCGTGGAAAGTTCAGTTCTTTAATTGACAGCCATGCTGATATCCCGGGAATAGCTGCAGCAGTAATTGAAGTGGGAAGTAAGGTGCTGGGATTCTAGAAACTGGAGAAAGAGCCAGTAGGGTTCAACGGACAAGATATTGACGCCACATTTTATAAAAAATCGTTGCTGTCTCGTCTTCTCTCCTCCATTTGTTAAATGTGCCCCCTCTCTGGATAGGCTTGGAATGGAGCCATGTGAAACAAATCTCTTGGGGCTCCAACATATGCCACCGCTCTTGTGCATAAGACACAACAAGTCAGTCAGAAGATTATGGGCGGAAGGTCCTCTCCAAGGCATTCATGAGTCCCAAATGATGCTGCCACTGGCGTTTGTTGGAACGAAACAAATAGGACAGCGACACACTCTGTAGTAATATTAATGGTCTTGACATTAGGGTTGCAAGACAAGGGAGTTGGCTCCAATGTTCTGAATAGTTCTTCTTCAGAATATCAGGACACCTGCAAGCAGGTTATTCAGCCGGCCACTCTTCCCACAACCCCATTCAATAAGCCTGTCTCCCCAGGGCCCTCTGACCCATTCTAACACAAAACTTCCAATTCTTGTTTATAATTGGGGCTTCTTGCAAACAAAGGATCAATTATTATTGTTTTCATCTAAAAATTAATATGTAAACAAGTGTTGGAAGATCCGTGATTAGAACAGCTGTCAGGGGATATGGGGAGAAGGCAGGAGAAGGGGTAGAGGGAAAGATAGATCGCTCTGTGATTTGAATGGCAGAAGTAGAATTGTTGGGTGAATGGCCTGGATTCTGCTCTAAATACTCAATAAACATATTTGAGGATGAGGAGGATGCTTTGAGAATGCAGGGGACTTGGGACAGGTTGGGGAGTGGGCAGATGCATGGCAGATGAAGCGGTTCATGCGGATAAGATGTGAGGTTATCCACTGTGGTAGCAAAGGCAGGAAGGCAGATTACTATCTAAATGGCGTCAAGTTGGGTAAAAGGGAAGTAATAACGGGATCTGGGGGTCCTTGTACATCAGTCTATGAAAGTAAGCATGCAGGTACAGCAGGCCTCCGTGAAGAAAGCGAATGGCCATGTTGGCCTTATAACAAGAGGAATCGAATATAGGAGGAAGCAAGGAGGTCCTTCTGCTGTGTACAGAGCCTAGTGAGACACACCTGGAGTATTATGTGCAGTTTGGTCCCCTAATTTGAGGAAGGATATTCTTGCTATTGAGGGAGTGAAACGTAGGTTTAGAAGGTTAATTCACGGATGGCAGAGTGTCATATGCGGAGAGAATGGAAAACTGGGCTTGTACACTCTGGAGTTTGGAAGGATGAGCCATGGTATCTCATTGAAACATAAGATCATCCAAGGCTCGGACACGCTAGAAGGGCAGGAAACATGGTTCCGACCCTGGGGGAGTCCAGAACCAGGGGCCACAGTTAAGAATAAGGAGTAAGCCACCTCTTTAGAACGGATGACAAGGAAACACTGTTGTCTCAGAGTCTGTGGAATTCCCTACCTCAGAGGGTGGTGGAGGCCAAGGGTCTTCGGTTCTCGGATGCTTTCAAGAGAGAGAATAAGATTAGGGCTCTTTAAAAATGCGGAGCAGGAGATATGTGGAGTAAGGCAGGAAGGAACGGGGTACTGATTGGGGATGATCAGCCATTGATCACAGGAATGGTAGGTGTTGGATCGAGATGGATCGCATGGCTACTATCTGCACTATTGTCTATTGGAAATTGACTCACCCTGACGTAAACATAGTGGCAGCTGTGGTATGGGAGATGCTGTCCTTGACCTCCCCTGGACTGTATAATGTGCATTTGTGGATTACAGGGAAAATATGACTGTCGATTAACTGTACTTTTTTTAAAGTGTCAATTCGGGGCGAAGGCAAATGATTATGCAAGGAGTGATGGAATCATGAACAATCTGATCGGACCAACATTGAGGACAGTATTTCTGATGCATCTGCGATCCTTGACCTTTGATGAGTACTAGGGTGGAGCAGCACGATGGCAACCGCTAGCATCATACTGTCCTGGTCATTTAGGGCTTTTTGTCCGTTTATTTTTGTTGTTAAATGGTTGTTTTAGTTATCTTTATGTTGTATTATGTCCAAGCAACGGCCGGCCTAACATTGGAGGAGGCGTTAGGGCCTCTTGCTGGGGACGACATTGGGGAGAGCTGTCAACAATGCGAGCCTGTGGACCAGTAACATCCCCAGGCTCGCTGTTCCTTGGTTAGGGACCGATTTCTTGGGAGCATCAATTCCGCAGGAGGCTTCGACCGCCCCCAACGCGGGAGCTTCAGATCGCTGACTGACTGTGCAGTGGTTAGAGGTGTTTCGTCATCTGGGAGAAAAGGAGGGGAAGAAGATAAGACTTATTGGCACTCGCACAGTTGCGCTGTGGTCATTTTTTATGTAATTGTGTGCTTGCTGCGTTTTTGGTGAGAAAAAATCAAAGTACTTGTATGGTGGCCGATCTCCGGGGAGATGCAGCGAGACCTGGGGGTCATGGTAAAGCAGTAATCGAAAGTAGGCATGCAGGTGCAGCAAGGCAGTAAATGAAAGCGAATGGTATGTTAGCTTTCATTGCAAAAGGATTTGAGTATAGGAGCAGGGAGGTTCTACTGCGGTTGTACAGGGTCTTGGTGAGACCACACCTGGAGTATTGCGTACAGTTTTGGTTTCCAAATCTGAGGAAGGACATTTATTGCCATAGAGGGAGTGCAGAGAAGGTTCACCAGACTGATTCCTGGGATGTCAGGACTGTCTTATGAAGAAAGACTGGATAGACTTGGTTTATACTCTCTAGAATTTAGGAGATTGAGAGGGGATCTTATAGAAACTTACAAAATTCTTAAGGGGTTGGACAGGCTAGATGCAGGAAGATTGTTCCCGATGTTGGGGAAGTCCAGGACAAGGGGTCACAGCTAAGGATAAGGGGGGAAATCCTTTAAAACCGAGATGAGAAGAACTTTTTTCACACAGAGAGTGGTGAATCTCTGGAACTCTCTGCCACAGAGGGTAGTTGAGGCCAGTTCATTGGCTATATTTAAGAGGGAGTTAGATGTGGCCCTTGTGGCTAAGGGGATCAGGGGGTATGGGAGAGAAGGCAGGTACGGGTACTGAGTGGATGTCTATGTTTTCATATGTTCTACATATTGCCTAATACATTATTTGTATCGATCTTGTATTCTTAACAAAGAACTGGAGCTTGTATGGGCATTGTGGACTGCTGTGAATGTTCTTGCCTTCGTATAAGCACAGTTTCAGCCAATGCCTCTCTAGACCACAAACAGCAGGGAATGGCAGCAGTTGTTCGAGTGCTTTAATGTCCATGAACTCATAAAGAGCTCTGAAGAAGGTGCTCTTAACCCTAAAACTCATCTGTACATCCCCTCCACAGATCTTGCCTGACCCGCTGAGGTACTTCCAGCAACTTTGCGTTTTTGCTACACAGTTGTGCAAGGTAAATTATATAAAAATGGCCAAAGAATGATTCTATTGTTGAAGTTTAACAAACCACACTGCCATTCAGGATAGTGCCCACTAATAATTCTACTCCAAGGAATAAAATAGAGGACGACGAGGCACGGTTCTCGGCACACGCTACATAAAGCTGAGGAGACGTTGACATACTGTTGTTAAGTCAATTCATAACAACTCGGGAATGTTGCTACAAACAACTGCATTCTTCAAAACAATCACAATTTCACAGATGCTCAAGGTAGTTCCGTGGCAATCGTGTTCCAGACGTTGGGGTGACCCCTCTAGCGTGAAGTCAGCTGCCTGGGATATTTCCACAAAATAGGAATTGTGTTTTAGTGCTAGTTACATGCTCTCTGATTTATTCTATGAGCCAACTCCTTAAAATTGACACTAATGATACGTTCTGTTAACGGATGAGAAAACTTGGTCATAGGAATAAACGCTTATCCTACACAACGTCAAATGCTGGGCCATGATTATTAATATCCAGCGGCAGACTGCAACGAGCGAAAACTGTAACAGTCAGCGTCAGGAGCAGCTTTTCTTCACTACAGCCATCAGGGCATTAAAACACTTCAACCTCAAATAGCTCTGAAATAATATGGACTCGTATTATTACATATGCCACTACCATGTTTGGTTTTGAGAAAGA